>NC_071090.1:8304582-8637082 GCF_027358695.1 Spea bombifrons
GCCATTGAATTTGTATCCAACATTAACTCTCTTGGTGAATCAAGAAAAAAAGCATTGTTTTTCTCTTTTCCTATTTAAGATGAAACTTAAATAATTTGGTAAAATGTACCTGGACTCTGACAGTCTCCCCAGAAACATCCAGTCGTATCTTATTTTCATGCCCACTCGAAATAAATCAGAGACGCGGTAAGCAATGGCTTAGGCAGAGCCAAGATTAATCTGAAGATCATTCCAACCTCGTAAAGGTGCGAGGACTCAACGGGAAAGCTTGACTGCAGTCAGCAGCAATCGCATGCAAGGCGAAGCCATGTAAGACGACGACAGGTTCCGCAAAGACCTAGAACCGCTGACTTGTACAAAAATAAAAAACATTAAGCTTTGGGACACAAAGCACTGGAACTGGTAATCTGTACAAAAAAACAAAACCTCCAGCTTTGCAGCGCGGTTCCTCTTTACAGCAAAACTGTCCAAAGTAAATCATTGCATTTCAGGCTTTATGTACCACATTACTAAAGGGGTCCTCTCGTTCTCTGTGGAAGTGGTGGGCAATCTCTGACCGTCCCACTGTAAAAACATCTGCGATGATCTGGGAAAGCATCGTGGGATCAACTAGTCTATGGAAGGCTAGTGGTTAACCAGCAGTTTAGGCAGGGATCGTGAGACACAGAGCTGTCGTTGGAAACACTTTGGAAGTTCTTTTGCCCAATTCTTCATTTCCTCCTGATGTACAGGTGCTTTGCCACAAATGCCTTCATCTGTCCTGCATCGCGTATCCCGTGCCCATAACGACACAAAGCACCATTAAAAAGGTGCCTTGTGTTGAAGAGAGGGACACGATGGGGACAAACACTAACCAGGCCGGGGCTCTCCACAATTCATGGCATACATGCTTCTAAAATGGCAATGATACCCCACAATACATGTCTGGGTCTTAAAGCAACAGAGCCTATGTAGCCATGCAGCTATGATCCTCGCACGACCCTCCACACGTAAACGGTCAAAGGCAAAAACGATGAGGGCATCACCTTGCAGTAAAAGAAAAATTCTGATTTATCAGGGCAGTGTATTCGCTTTGTGGTGTTCGTCTCCTGGTTTTTGGGGAAATGATGACCGGCTTCGCGTGGCTGAGAGGAAACCGTCAGAGTCCCAGTTCCATCCACTGGGACACTAAGGAAAACGCCATGGCCTGGGGACAGGAGTTAATGATGACGGAAAGATTGGAATTCATGGCTGTCCATTGTTGATAAGAGACATTATGCTCATTTTCTCCTCCGCCTCCTCATTAGACTTCGGGGCCACTCCGGTGCCGAGTCCATAGAGGCGGCCGCAGTACTTTGCATCGTCAATGTGGTCCTCAAAAAACAACTGAATAAAAGCAAAAATAAATAAAACCACCATGTTATTTTACATAAAGGCCACACTAATGCTTTGCATAATATCCCATAAGGTAAATACAAACAGCAGTCACATTATTTTATAGGCTTGAAAACTTAACAGTCACCTAACCAGATCTGCTGCACTACTGGGTGAAATGCTCTGCAGAACCAACTGCCCGGGCTCACAATGCATTGTCATTAAGGGGTTAAAGGTACATTTGCCAAATAGACATGTTCAACCCTGCTGCTAGGGGAGGGAGAAGGTGCCGCAGCGCACACCCAATGACTACAAACGTGATCCTGTGTAACAGGTTTTGCTTAGTTATACAGAAGAGGCAAATGGTGAAAGATGAAAAGGCACAGCTGGCGACATCGCAAATTTGTTTATTACGGATAAGAACTTATGCAAACCTGGTTATTACCAATTAAAAGACAATCTGCACCCACCTCCTTCATGCGGAAGAAAGCCATGCCCGTCAGCAGAGAGTCCGAGCCCGCCTGGTGCTGCCGACCGATCCTTTGCAGATCCAGTTGATCTGCCACCTCCTGCAGACCTCCCTATGGGGAAAAAAAAGACATACCTGACCATACGCTATAAGCAAAATATACATTTTATAAGAAAAAACAAAAGGGAAAGTTTCCCATGTTTCATGTTTTTAAATCATTTCACAGGGTACTCTACCTTGAGGTTCTTGCAGCTCTTCATAAGATACTTCACATCATAGATTGATGGGAAAAAGAGATTCAGAATGTGAAAGAACTCGTGTTCTTCTTCGGGTAGCCTAGAGTCTGTCAGGAGTTTTACCATGTAGCCAAAATCATAGCCACTGCGGGGAGAGAGCCAACAAGTGAAGATCAGAGGCAGGTAGAGTGCACAGAAACAGCACAATGACAGAAGAAAGAAGCTGTGCCATATATTATATATTTTGTGAACCAGCACTCCCTTTCTTCTGCTTTATAAAGCTTTACACACGGGGAGTTTTATATAAAAATGTGATTCAGGTGCAGATTTTTTAAAACTGGTCTTGTCCCCATAGCAACAAATGAAATGTTCCTCCTGATTGGACAGTTTTACTAGCTGAAATTATAAGCTTTTATTGTGTTTTAAAACGGAATGAAAATTTCCTAAAATGGTATTTTTGCCTGTAAAGGGTCTTCAAGCTTTTAGAGACTGGGGGGCACAACACTCCCCTAAGAAACTAAACACACAGGACTGTATGTGTACTTTGCCTAAGGGAGCGCCTGACACTTTGCAGATGCATTGGTAAGTCGTGCTCCAGACTCCCTGGTGTCTCTTGGGAGTAGCTGGTGAACGTCTGCACGATGTGCATAGACAACCTCCGCTGCTGCCGGCAGTTCCGTCGGGGGTTCTATGACTGAGCACAGGAGGGTCATATGGCGCCGGCGCTCCGTCATAGAAGCCCCAGAGGAGGTGCCGACGGTAAATTGATTTCTGATACTACCTATTAAACTGAAGTTATGGCTAGAATCAGATGTATATGCTGTTGGTGTCCAAATCAATCAGAAATATAAATTTTTTGTGATAAAAGCAGCTAAAGCTCACCTGTGAAAAGAAAGCCATTTGACGTTATCGCACAGAACCACTCCAGAGGTCATCAGCAGCTCGGCGAACGTCAACGTGTCTATGCCTTCCTCCTCGTGCTTCTGGAACTGAAGGCCGGAATTCGCCAACAGATCGATGGAGTCCTGAGAATACATGTCCTCTCTGCAAAATGGCACAAGACAGACTGTCAGGAGGGCTCCGTTGCTCTTACAGAATTCCTTTTGACTACGAAACCAAGGTTTTAAAAGATTTTTAGGAAATGTAAATTATGACTATAGTGACCCAACATGTAGGTGACCATACGATATTTCATTTATCAAAACAGTTGGATGTAGGGTTTACAGCAGAGTTGTTTCAACTTGCTAAATTGAACACGCATTATATATAGGGCCATCCCAGGAAAGAGTTCAGCTGACCCTCAATAACTTGGTTTAAGTTCTTAGTGTGTTTTTTTACTCAATCATGTTTTATCTAGGATGGCTAGCACAACAAATAGGTGCAATTTCTTACTTATATAATTTACTTATATACATGTTTCAATAGCAGAGCCAGTGGAGGTTGCGGTTAGAACTTTTTATCCTTTGCCTCTCTGCGTTTCACTCCGAGCCTCAAATGACAGAGCGCCAACTGTCAGCTGAATTTGTTGGCAGACAATCAGAAGCATTTATCTCTTCAAATGGCTAGGCTGAGTATTTACCCTCATGACAAATATGTCGGAAAGGTTGGCAGTTCTGTAGTGTTTCTCAGGGTAGGGAAAGAACATTTAAGATATATTTACAAAAGAGTTTGACATAAAGGTTGTTTTGCACAACATATTGAAAGGCGTCTGTCCTCTACTAAATTGGGAGGTCTACTCAGAATACAGCACAGAGCCGCATCACATTTGGGGTTTGTGTCTTAATCTGGAAAAAGCAGCCATAACATAGAATATTAGCGGCACATACGTGAGGTTAAACTTGAAGTTGAATTGCCACGTGTTGGTCCCAGGTGGATACTCTCCCTTTTCGTTCATGAAAGTGAGCCCCAGCTGAATGATCTTCAGCAGGTCCACGTTACAGCGAAGCAGCTGGTACTGGTAGTCTATCGTGCTCCGAAACTCGCCAATAGGCCTTACAACCACCCCGGGAAATTCTGTGTCCTACAAAAACATTTATAATAAAACCTTGAGAAATTCTTCATGACCAATACATTTAACAAGAACTCTTAATAGATCGATTCAACAATGTAAACATCCTTATGACAACAGCATCAAAGATGGGTTAAAACCGGAGGGGGGGGGACACATTTTAAAGTGTAAAGAAAGTCCACGTTTTGTGTTCCCCCTCGTTTGTAATCTGCATCACTCCTGGCTGTTCTCTTTAATTATTTAGGTGTTCCTCCTTCTGCCCTTTGATTTGTCCATATGGAATTATTAGTACCCCGTTAGCCAGCCTCCCCGCACTCCCATGTGTCTGATTTTATTGTGGGGCAATAGCAGCTGAACCTTATATCTGGACTGACTTTCCAAAGTGCCAATAATAAGGAGTTTACCAAGGAGGGCAAGAAGGAATGACAGATAAACCTAGAGGCAGCTTTTAAAATTTCTCTGATCCGTCATCAACAGCTGCCATGCGGGTTCCTTTTGTTTGTTTCACAAATACCATGTCTACAAATCGCTTGTTACTATAATATCAGAACTTTATCTCCTACCTCACCACTACACTATATACTAACAGCATAACAGCATTATAGCATAGTGACTGAAGATCACTCCCTGGATCTTCTAGCTGGTGCTCACTCACTTCTCTGGCACCACTTCCTAGCCTTGCCTCTCTCACTTTGCCTCCTACTCCTTCCCTTTTCTTCCTCTTTAAACACGTCACGCACCAAACTCACTACCTCTCTATAACTTCACTCACATCTGCACCGGAGGATGTAGCCCCAGCTACTACTCGTTCTTCATGAAGCTCACGTTTCCAACCCCACAAATGACATTAATCCTACACCTCCGCCGTTGCTCCCGCACTGCTGAACATACTTGGTAGAAGCCTCACTTCCTACACTATAAATTCATGTTACGTTCCTACTACTCTGCTAAGGAAACCTACATCACCTCCCGTCTCATAACCCTGAACACAGCTCCAGTCCTTTCAATTCCTTTCTTTGTCCTATCACAGCTTTACCCCTTCCACTAACCTTACTGCCCGACCGCCACACACTTCACTAATAAAACAAACGATTAGATGCCCCGATCATCTCGTCTTTCCCAGTCTCATGTACTCTGTCCCTAAACTAAGATCTCCAACCCCCCCTCTCTGTTGATCCGTCCCATCCTCCTCCAAGCACACTACCATGAGTCCTTCCTTCCCATCTACTTCCTCTCGCCTCCATGCTTCTTGAAAGAATTGTTTACAGTTTCTTGACCCTATTGAATCTGGATTCCACTTTCAACATAATACTGAGACTGCCGTTACTAAAGTTACTGACCTCCTCGCTGCTAAATCCAAGGGCCACTACTCTACGCTAATCCTACAGGCATTTCTGCCGCTTCTGACACTGGCCTCTGTGACACTGCTCTCTCCTGATCGTACCTTCAGCATCTCTCTCACCAGTTACCCCCCCCCTCAGGTTTCCCTCCTCAATCTAGGTACCCTAAAGCTCAGTTCTAGGACCCTTCTGTTCACACTTTACAAACTCACCTCAATACCACCTGTATGCCGATGACACACAGCTCTACCTATCCTCTCCTGATCTGTCTGTCTAAAGATTGTGTAACTAACTGCCTCTGTCTCTAACTGGATGTCTGCACGACTCCTACAAATGAATCTCCCATCTTCCCTCCAATGCTAACATTCCCTCAATGTTAATGGTCCAACCATCTCCCCATCCTCTAGGGCTGCAACTAACGATTATTTTAATAATCGATTAGTTGGCTGATTATTTTTTCGATTAATCGATTAATCGGATAAAAAAAATGAATGTAAATTTTTCATTTATTTAAAATAATTTACTAAACAAATGATGTTAAATACAAACAGCAGAATAAAAAAACTTTGATAATACATTTCTTGTCTTTATTTCCCAACCAGCCCCCCAATATATGCACATTTGAGCCCAGGCTTGCTACGCTGCCTCCCAGACATGCCATGCTGCCCCCCCACATATGCCACGCTGCCTCCCACATCTGCCACTCCACGCTGCCTCCCACATATGCCACTCCACGCTGCCTCCCACATCTGCCACTCCACGCTGCCTCCCACATCTGCCACTCCACTCTACCCCCCACATGCCACTGTGCCTGATACGCCTTATACCCCCTGAAACACCACTCCATCCTCCCCAGACATGCCACCCTGCCCTCCCCACATATGCCACGCCATGCTGCCTCCCACATCTGCCACTGCACAATGCCTCCCACATATGCCACGCTGCCTCCCACATCTGCCACTCCACTCTACCCCCCACATGCCACTGTGCCTGATACGCCTTATATCCCCTGATACCCCACTCCATCCTCCCCAGACATGCCACCCTGCCTCCCAGACATGCCACTTCTCTACCCCCAGATATGCCACTCTACCCCAGATATGCCTTATACACCCTGATACACCACTCCGTCCTCCCCAGACATGCCACACTGTCCTCCCCACATATGCCTTATATACTGTATATGCCTTATACCCCCAGATATGTCACTTCACTGCCCCAGGATTTAGATTCCCCTAAATTAACCCTAAACTCCCCATTAACCATAACTGCCCCTAAATTAACCCTTAACACCCCCTTAACCACAGCATCCCCTAAATTAACCCTAAACACACCATTAACCACAACTGCCTCAAATTAACCCCAAACACCCCATTAACCATAGCTGCTCCTAAATTAACCCTAAACACCCTATTAACATAACTGCCCCTAAATTAACCCTAAACACCCAATTAACCATAACTGCCCCTAAATTAACCCTAAACACCCCACTAACCATAACTGCCCCTAAATTAACCCCCACCTCCCCTAACTTTCAGTAGCCCAAATATATATATATATATATATTACATACATATATACACATATATATATATATACACACACATATATATATACATATACTTACAGTTAGATGAGTGTCACAGCCATGTGGTTCTGGCCTGGAGAAGGAAGGGGCGGGGCCAGTTGTCACAGTGATTACAGGGAGGGGGAGTAAGTAGGAGCTGCTGCTGTGAGACGGTGAGTCAGACTAAACGGATTATATAATGAGGGGGATTTTTCAGAGCGTTTGCTCTGAAAAAACCCTCATTTTATAATCGGTAATAATCGATTCAACTAATCGATAATGAAATTCGTTGCCAATGAATTTCATTATCGATTATTATCGATTTTATCGATTAGTTGTTGCAGCCCTACCATCCTCACACACTCGCTGCCTTGGGGTCACCGCTCATTCTCCCCCACATCCACTCTGAACAAAAACTGCCGTCTCCATCTTAAGAACATTGCCCACATTTACCACTATGCCTCTTGTTTATGCCATCATTTCCCACCTTAACTACTGTAACCTTGTTTTAGCTGGTCTCCTCTCGCTCCTCTACAATCCACCATGAGTGCTTCAGAATTGCTTTCAAAATCCTGACTCTTATTTTACAAAGTTCTTTATAGCGCTTTCCCAACCTACAACTCCTCACTCATCTCCAAATACACTCTCAATACCGGTCTCTCCGCTCATCCAATGATCTCGGTCCTCTCCTCGGATTTCTAGTCCTCATGCCTCACCCTCTGGAATGCCCTCCCCGGCTTATCTGCCTGCCTTCGGTCCTTTAAAAAAAACTCTCAAGACAAGCTTCTTTAAGGATGGCTACAAACTTACACATTAACGCCCTTCCTCCAATATTCCCTTAGCTCACCTTTCCGAGTAACTCAAGAAATAATTATACTAATGTTTCTGGTCCATTCCTAACAGGGGCACTTTTACCACTCATGTAATAAACCGCAACTCCCTCCACACTGTAAACTCATTTAGCGGTGTCGAATTGCTATGGTATTTACTACTTGTTATGCCCCGTTTCCCATTAAAAACAGTGCTAAAAACTTACAAAATATTTACTATCTTTCCCCATTTCTAAATATAACTGTTCCAAAGTAAAGACGCGTTTTAGCCATAAAGTTTTGGTTGTTTAGCTCCTTTATGTTTATGTTACACGAGCAGTGGTAATAGTTATTAAAGGGTCAGTTTAATGTCCCAGGGAGCTATTCCAAGCCACAATGGATGTTACAGTAATGTCTGAAGGGGAAAATGCATATGGAGGGGTTCAGCAGAATCCTCCGTTACATCCACATAGGGGGCATCCCAAAAATGAAGCGGGACCACTGAGCTATCACACATTCAAGTGCATATAATAGCTGTAGCGTCCCTTTAAGCAACATTCACTCTTAAAGTGGTATATGCATAAAGGAACACAGTATTTTGGCTTTAATTTGGTAATGCCAGGGGCCATGCGCAACAGAGAAACAGTAGCCGGTCATTCTAATTTACGCATTTCGTGACTAAGTAGCACAAACAGTAAATGTATTCGCAGTAAACTTATCCGAGAGAATAAAACGGGACTGCTGACCTCACTCACCATTGCTATGTATCCATACGTACGAACCATCTCTCTGATCTTACGCATCTCCTCCTCCAGGTTGACGGCCCATACCTCACAGATCACTTGGCTATTATCCACCACAGCCGCCGGCATCGTGAATGGCGGAAAGCGAACGGGGTGCTGGGACGGAGAAGACTTGTCTCAAACACAGGCAGTTCACCTGACCTAAAAAACAAACAAAAAAAAATGGACATAATTAATACAGGGGATGGAAACAACTGACAGTTTACCGACCGGTATAATTTAAAGCAGCAGATTTAACGGATGGAGTAGGACGCTGCGCCTCTCCTAAACTGCCATCTCTACACCCCCGGTGTATTTCTTTATTGCAGCCCGGATCAAAAGTAAACCTAGCGGAGGCCTGTCCATGCCTTAACAAAAAGAGGGGCTGAACAGGACATAAGGGGTTAAACGGCCGCTAGCACTTCAGTTAAACGCCACGTTGAAGGTGGATAAATCAAACTTTCCGTCCTCAGTCACCCTTATCACACTATATCTTCCCGTATACGCTGAAACGGCAGCGTTTGGCCTGTGACCGCTCATAACGGTTACGCTTTAAAGTTACGGACGGATGGCAGATGGTTAACAGGACTTTAAGGCGTCCATTTGTTTGGCTCGCTAGACCCATCTGTAATACTAACGCTGTCCAATCCCGGCCCGTGTGCTGCATATAACTTATCAAGAAAGCGGAGGAATGAGCTACGAGAAAAAAAAACACATTTCATCAAAATCACACGTTTTCTTATAATTAGCCCCCGAAAATGTATCATACTGTGTGCTTCAGAATGTGTTACCTTATCTAAGGCGCATATATTATATATATATATATATATATATATATGATCCTCTGTATCTGACTCATAACCTCCACACAAACTAACCCAGCTGGTACCTTAAATTATACTATATAATAATATTATTATTAAATTCCACGTATGTAACAATACCAACTCACTCGGTATGGCATTTCCTTGCTCCCTCTAGCCCCAGGCATGTCCTGTTATCAAAACAAATACTTCCTGCTACAGACGTTACAATATTTACGCTTTATAAGATACTATACATAAATACCCCTTCCCCCTCCTGCGCACATAGGCCGTACCGACGCCGGACTTTCCATACTCACCTCCCGGTGCGTGTGACGAGGCTCCCGGCTGCAGGCCTCACAGACGTCGCTACACAACTGGCGCGTACGTAACCTCCTTCTGCTCCCTCTCTATGGCTGCGAGGTGCGAGTGAATGTCCGGACGCTCTAGCCTCTAGTCTCTATGGCAAAGGAGGATAAACAAGGCTGGTTTACGGCTGGGCGGGGGGGGTTCTCTTGGTGGTTACAGTCGGCGTGCGTGCGTAAGCATGGTGCCGCTGACTGGCTGTACTGCGCATGCGCGCACCTGAGGCCTTGTTAAACCTAATATGCATGTGCCTAGTATTTTGTATAGCGTGGACACACAATACACTTCTGCTGACAGCTTAGTGTTTGTCCTCACTGACTGCTTAGAGTTAATTTTAACATATAATGCACCTGTTTGCAGGATAAAAAATTGCACCTATACCTTGTGCTAGACAATCTAGGAAATGTATGGGTTGAAAGCGATTCTGAGTATGAAAAAATAGTATAGCGAGATCGCTGGGATAACTGATGCCACACAACCTGCGGTGAATCATCCCATGCCTACCAACTGTCCCAATTGAGTGGGACAGTCCTGGTTTTGCCACTCTATCCCACCGAGTTCTACCTGTGTCCCACTTTCTTCGGGGCCGAGGTAGAACTTGGAGGGACAGTGGGACTCCCAATTTGGACTCCAACCCCGCTGTGCCAATTTCATTCTCCTGTATCTGGGACACCAGAGAAGGCATACTGGGGTTGTCCCTTAAAAGCTCTGACCACCGGTATCCCGATTCAATGGGGGTAGAAGTTGGGAGACATGTCATCCACATATTTACAAATAAATAACACTTTCTATACACCATAGACTTCTAATTTAAAGTCTCTCCTCACCTATTTCTAGGGTAAGAAATTCGCCCAGTAAACTGTGCTAATAAATCTGTCTAATGTATGGGTAAACGTGACTCTGGGGTGGGCTATGTGGGGCATGAGTCGCAGGGGAAGGATGTCGCTTGGCCAGAATGGCGTGGCAGCCGGTGGAGCTGAAGTCCTCAGTCCGAGCCTACATATCCAGAAAGTCCCCAGACATGGGTATCACAGGAGAACAACCAAAAGAGCCTCTAGGAAACCTCTATTGCCTACCATAGCTATACATTATTAAATAATGATTTTTTTCTGCATTTGTCTTTTGTGTTTGTGACTGATAATATTCCAAAACTGATGATGACAGCAGATTAATTAGCAGGTCGTTATCTCTGTAGTTCGTTCCCTGAATATAAATCTGGCTATTATCTGTGCCTCTTTGCTCTGATCTGTGCCTTTAGTCAAGCAGAAAGTCCAGTCTTTATCTACTGTACATATTAAATATATTAGGAGAGTGTTGGGCAATAGTTGACTATGGAAACTACGCTTATTCACTGTGGACTTTTGTCAAGGTCGCTCAACATGTGCTGTTCACAATCTAACAGCGAGGACGTCAAAACACCTGTACATCATCTCTACCACAAGGTGGGATCCACCATCCACACCATAGACGAAAAGTCCTGCCTAATTCTTCTCTGTACAATATTAAAGCCGTACAAAAAAATAAAAAAAAATACATTTATGGATGAGTGCCCTTCTCAACGATTGTTCTGAGACCGAGGAGCCAGATGATGATGATAAGTTTATAAGGGTCAAACAGACGTCATGGGATTCCACAAGTGGAATCTACATATTAAATTGATTATTTTTAGCACCTGTTAGCTATAATTGTTGTATCATACAAGTATATTAACTCAATATTCTCTTAAACATTCCTCATATACAGAGCAGAACTTATTTATTCCGGTCAGCTGCCACATTCTGATCTCCAGGAGGCTTCCAGGTTGTTAGAAAAGAGGGACATCAGGGGAAGAAGGAGGGACAGAGGAATTCTATCACTGAGAACGTTTGCTGGGTATAGGTGACCACAGTGTTCCACAGCCCAAAAAGCCACAATCAGTGATGTATTGGGTGGTAGGTCCATACGTCGGCTGTCCTTCTGCCACAAAACTTGGGTGATCAGGCCTCATTTGTGCCGCTGCCCAATGGCCCAGGTGACACAGTTACTTACTCTATGGAAGACTGTGCTGACCTCAGGGATATGTCATACCGCAATACTCTGGACGGTGTCTGCAGAGGGGGCATTGGCCATGGCCAGGTTTATGGCAGCGTCCGATCCACGTACACCACTCACCACAGTAACGTGCGTAAGAAAGGAGCCCTGCCGCTTTTTTACGGATATTGGTGACACCTAAACACCTAATGTTTCGATGATTGAAATAGTTTTAAGATGTCTAATTTCAAAATAGTGCCACATTAGTGAACAAAAGTATTGACCATTGACCATAGTCAATGCTTTATATTTGAATATGGAAGATCTTGTGGCTTTGACCTTCTTTGTCCTTGTGGATCATGTCCTTCGCTTTATCCCTTATTGCTTTTCTCCACTGTACATTTTTCTGTATTTTCAGCTTTAATCCTTAATACAAAATCCTACATTTTACCAACGCATGCCCGAGACAAGTGCAGTCATGCTAAAGATTAGTACTTTGTAGTTTCTTTGGAAACGAGAGATTGCTTCATTCCGGACCGTCTACAGTAAAGACGAAGCACCCACATTTTTAATCAAATGAAAACACATTATGGTGAAGTGTGACGGGACTGAGAGATAGTTACGGGAGGAGCGCACGTACCGTCCTCCAGCTTATCATGCCCAGGTGTATTCACGGCTATATCACTGATGTCGGTATTTGGATCCTTGGGGATCTGTGGCTTTAAGAGGAGTTTCATAATCTGGAAGTGAATGCACTTTGGCTCCGTATTACAGGGAGGTGGAGTTCTTTAGGCTGTCCATAGAGGCATAACAATAAAGAACAGGGTACGAGGCTACTGCTGGTCCCAGTGAAGAAAGAACAGGCAGAGGTAAGGAGCCAGGAGAGGGAGGCAAGTACCCCGATCACATCATATCACAGCGGCCCACAGCCTGCAGATAGCAAACCTTTACTAGAGAAACTGGAAATATAGCTGTTATTAGTTATTGTTCTATATAGCACCATCATGATCCGTAGCGCTGTACAATGGGTGGACAGGAGATAGCAAGTAGTATATAACGTAACAATGCGACTTACAGAACCGAGGGGGTAAGCTTCCAATATAGACGGAGTTAGACTTATATAGCACCATCATATTCCATAGCGCTGTACAATAGGTAAGCAGGGGGTAACGTGCTGAGTCACATAACAATTTGGATTTAACAGAGATGAAGGGTAAGGCTCAGGTGAGCTTACAATCTAGAGGGAAAGGGCTGGCACCATATAGCTGGGGGGGTGTACAGAGGGGCCGAGTGAAATGGTGTACGTTGAGCACAGAAAGGATCCAGTCGGTGGTAAATGCTGCCTTTTGTCCTTTTAAATCTGGATGTCCTGGTAGATATATACGTGCAATTGCAACACCCCCAAAAGGGATCTGTCAATGTCCTAAAATCTTAAAGTCAGAGCAGCCCAAGGGGCAATTGCTGCCCCTACCCCCTTACCAGCCCTCCCCTTAATATGGAGAATATATATACTATAAATATAATTATATAAATATATACGGTATATATAATACATTGTGCTTCGTGTTTACAGTAACGTTAACTGGTAAAACCTGAACCTTCTAGCTGTGATGCCAACTCTTAATATGAGGGTGATGGGAGTGGTAGGGATACGATTTACATACTTCAGAATATGATTCATAGAAATGCTGATGACCTGATGCTGTGGCTGGTAATAAATAGGTGCTTTTGTTTACGTAATTCCCATAGACCATATGCGTATTATTACTTATTGCTTTATAATCACCATCATTTTCCGCGGTGCTGTACATGTAGAGCGTTTAGTGAATGTATTCCGCCCATTTATTATGCACCATCATTTCAGTGAGTATAATTATGTTTAAAATAACCTTTTATTGCTTTACATTAGCATTTCAGTCTAATGTCCCATGTAGCGTCGCCAATAAAGAATTCATACTTGAGTGGTTTGTAAGCGCCTTCATTAAACCTCCTTTAAAAATTAAGTTTTAACCTTTAGGAGAAGCTGCAGCTCTGCAGTTGCTGCACAATGCCACCTCCGTGCTCCCATTTTTGTATCACTTAAATCAGACAATCAGCAGCAGGGAAGTTGATCTGAAGTCAGTGGCAGTGCTTTCTGCGCATACACATGGGGGAGTCAAATTAAAGACTGTCAGCATGGCTCCATCTGCAAACAGTAACAGCCAAGTGAATGAATGAGTATTCCGAATCCTAATGTATTTGCCTTATTACTTGACGTTAGCATTCCATCCATGTTTGGACTTTAGTTTTATATAAACAGATATGAAATTAGCTCTTTATTCCCCCCTCCCTGTAAGATACACACTAACAAACACACACACATGCACACTCACTATAACACATTCACTACACTACCAACCACACACACACACTCATTCTAACACACACTTACACACTCACTCCGAAACACAGATCATAAAGCATTTCTCACACTTCATTCCTTTATCACACTCTCATTCACCTATCACACCTCACTTCTCTATCACACTCTCACATCTCACCCCTCTATCACATCTCACTCCTCTATCACATCTCACTCCATTCTTTTCTTTTATATATTCATATTTTTTTTTAGGGGGGGGAATGGATTCGCAATGGGTTGAAATGGCTGCTCTAATCCTCGTGCCTAGTGGTGCTTGAGACGTTAATCCTCCCCAGTGTTTGGTTCAGCTGTTTCTTTTATATCTTTATACTGTGTGATTTTCTCAGAAGAGGTTGCGCATGCTGGACGAACGCTCAGCGCAGAATTATGTTTCAGACACAGTCTGTTCCGACCCTGAACAGCTTGTAATCTAATACAAGATAAAAAGTTACCGAAGGTCACAAACAGAACAACTAATATATAGAAAAGAATAATACCAAACTTCCACCCCCTGTAAGGTCTTATATGTTACGTTGCCCTTGGCCTCGTCTTATGTTCATAGTTATATTTACGCTGCAGCTCAAAAGTTTGGGGTCACTTCGAAATTTCCTTCTTTATGAAAGAAAAGCACATTTTGTCCATTAAAATAACATGATATGGATCAGAAATCCAGCTCAGAAGGTGCTAATAGTAAATAACTAATAATAGTAAATTACTATTGTAGCTGCAAATGGCTGATTTTAATGGAATATCTTCATAGGCGTACAGAGGCCCTTCATCACTCCCATCACTCCTGTGTTCCAATGGCCCTTCATCATTCTCATCACTCTCATCACTCCTGTGTTACAATGGCCCTTCATCACACTCATCACCCCTGTGTTCCAATGGCACGTTGTGTTCGCTAATCCTATTGATGACTGCACCCAGGTGCTTAACTAGAAACCACAGGGCCCTGGGTCGCAAATTGCCCCAGGGCCCCCCACTTCAACAGTTGGTCTGTGCCATCATTGCCCACAAGAAACTTGTCTGTACCTTTTTTTCCCCTTGCCCCCTTCCAACATACACTCTGGCACTTATATGTAAACACACTTACACAAATTGCACACGCTTACGCATACTCACTAACACACACGTACACATTCATTCTAACACACACTCCATCTCACCCCACTTACGCATATATACTCACACACAAAATTACACGTGTATGCTCACATACAAACCTTCACATCCATGCTCATACGCACACACAATTACACATCCACACTCACACACAATTACACATCCATGCTCACACACATGCAATTACACTTCCACACTAACACAGAATTACACATCCATGCTCACGCACACATAATTACACATCCACACTCACACAGAATTACACATCCATGCTCTCACACACGCACACAATTACACAGCCACAACCACACAGAATTACACATTCATTCACACACACACAATTACATATCCATGTTCACATACAAAAATACAATCAAAGCTCTGCAGGTTTCTCTCTGGCTGCTTGTGCACACTGTGGGAGCAGCCTTGTCTTTCACCGTGGGGTCACGTGACATAACGTGACCCCCGATACGTTCCTGTCTCCCCGAGCCGGTTCCAAATAGTTTAGAAAGGGCCCTTCGGACCTGGGCCCTGCACGCGTCTCCCTGCTCCCCTGCTTAGAATGTTAAATGTTCCTGTTCTATCTTCATATTAAATGCATGTTTGTGTCCAGTTTGCTTGAACTTTGACACATTTTACAGCATGTGAATCTGTGTGGGGCTTCTTCAGTTATTGGAGCGACCCGGCTGGTGGGTGTCTCTAATGTTGATTCATGTTGGTTTTAATTTCATAAAACAATGTAAAAAATAATACAGTTTTTTTGCAAGTTTGCAGTTTTCTCAGTGGCCTTGGTTTGCAAGAGATGTCATTGCATATTCCCAAGGGAAAGCTCTGCCTTATCAAATAAGCCACGGGCAGACACACTGCTCTTATTACACACGGGCTGTCAAAACCGTATTTCCATTCAAACTATTTATCGCTATTGTTCAAAGGCCTCCATGCTGTATTAAAAAGTAATTCTGGTTGTGATGATGCACCTCTGGTAACCAACATACTGTACACACTGTCACAAATATTTACACACACAGCCTTACACTTATACAACCTCACACACCCTCACACGTACACACACATAGACATATTAAGAACATACACTGTTATACACACACTCGTACTAACACATACACATTTATGCTTAAACACACACTTTTACATACACACTCATGCTAACACACACACACTTGCCCATACACATACACACTCTAATATACATACATACGTGCATACTACCCCCATAACTCTCTTACCCCTTTACTTTGCCAATAGCCCCGGGCCAGCCTGCCCTTGACAACGCTGTTCAGTTGCATTATGTGGAGTGATTGATGTTATGCCATTCGGGGAGAGGGGGCACAGACATGGTTTTCCTCATAAGGCATAGTTGCAAACTGTCCTGATTTCAGATTTGTCAAGAGAACGTGCTGGCAATAGGTCAATTACAAAGGAGACCGGAAAGGCACAAAACCAGAAGCCTTAATGGCATCAACATTTTATACGGATGATCAGATTGGGTAGCTACTGTGTAAGTTTCATCTTTAATGGGTTATGCTTTATTTCATTTACTCAGACCCATGCAACCTTTATCTGCCGGAGATTGTCTTCCTACGGGTAGCATCCCGTTCGGAGATGGACAAAGCTCGAACCACAAATGTTTTGACTAAATGACACAGCCTAAGGTTTGCTTAGCATGAACCAAATCTGATCAAATCTGATCTGGCTGTTTTTAATGTAGAGGTTTTCCCAAAAAACATCCTTGAAGAACGGCTCAAGAGGTACCTTGAGAGTGAACATGATTGACAATTATCCCTGGCCGCTCGAATGTATACAATTGCTGGCATTGTAAACAATCTCAGAGCACATTTCATGGCTAAATAGGATTTGGAACTACGTTGAAAAACATATGATAACAACCTTGACCAAGATTGTCAATGTTCAGATGCTCCGAGTTACCATCATGAATTCTGTTTCATGACAGTATTTGCATTGTAGTTCATGTATTTACCCCAGCAAAGAAGGACGTACAGCAGAATAAGGGGCAGATTTTGGAGCAATGACTATGAAGACCAAAACAGAAGATTAAAAGATGTACTCCCTTTATCTGTAGACCTTGAGGCCGCCATTGTTGTCAGTTGTAATATTTTGGATGACTTTGCCTACTCAAACACCACGCTGAGCTGATACTTTATGGCAATGCACATGAAGTCTGTTCCTCCATAGACTTTCATGAGTCAGAGAGTCATATTGGGTGGTTAAGACTGAGCCATTCCGTTTTTTTTAACCTAGGCAGTATGATAAGTATTTGGGGGGTTTACCTGGTATACAGGGGTATGATAACAGAGCTAGAAAACATAAAAATAAATAATAAGCAGCTGTTAAAGCTTATTTTTATCTGTAGTAATACAGATTTTGGTAGGAGTTCCACTTTAAGGTCTACCACGCTGTTTACGACAGCCTATTTACTTTATCTCAAAGTGAGAAAACTTAGTTATTTATGACTTCGGAGTGCATTCTAATCTCAATGTGATGAGTAATAAAACTGTTGCCCCATGAGTTATAAATAAGTGAAGCGTGATTCTACACATGCATTGTGACTTTATCTTCGAGATAAACACCAACAAGTTA
Organism: Spea bombifrons; assembly: GCF_027358695.1. NCBI lineage: Eukaryota > Metazoa > Chordata > Amphibia > Anura > Pelobatidae > Spea > Spea bombifrons. The sequence continues at coordinate 8,322,468 of NC_071090.1, forward strand.
AAGGTTATTCCAAGTTGTTTCCAAACTATTTTATAATCATACTTGGAAAACAAATATTTTCCTTTGATTTATTACGGCGCTTTATACAGTAATGTACATTAGGATTGGGGTGGGGCAGACCGCCATTGTTATCAGTCATGTGATATTTGGGTGACTTTTCTCAAGACAGCTCCCCGAGGATGATTCGTTATAACTATGCTAATGAAGTCCATTCTTCCTAGATTTTCATTAGGCAGCGTGTCCAGCTTGGTGATTAAGACCGAGCCATTCTATTGTTTACCACAGGCAGTGCGACAAGGAGTGTTTCTCTAGTGTTTCCCTTTAACCACCTCAGTTATAGCTGGAATCGTATCCTAAAATCTTACCTGCCAATAGCACCAATTTAGTTGAGAAAGTGCCATCAGAGGGGCCAATGTTCAGACAGCCAGCCATCTTGGAACAGTTCTCCATTTTGGGCACTGCGTATGTGCAGGTTCTCCAACTAGTGACATCACCACCGCATCATTTCCAGCTAACTGAAGTAAAATAAGATAAAAAAACAAAACGATCAAATTGGCTTTTTGATAGACAGCAGAACTTGGACCTTTTCTTGAGGTGTCCTTAAATCTAGCGTCACAGTATACTCAGTAATCGGGGGACTGTTCAGACTCATTGTGCTTATTATAGAAGTGACAATATATATTCTCTGCAGCTTATATTCATAGTTTCCATATGAAAATGATGAATTTTGTGTCTTTGCAGATGGGTGAAAGCGAGACTCATGGGCTTCCAGAACGTCGTCGTCAGGTACGATACATTTCTCTTGGATATATTTAATTTACATGTACGCCAAATACGTAACCCATACCATTTAAGCAACGGTTACACATCATATTCCTTTTAAATAATTATAATAAAACATTCCTAATTACTGTTTCTTGTGTATCACTATTGTCATATCCATCTAGGACACAACAATTACACATCTTCCAAATTCCCATTCCAATTCCTGGGTCGATCCGGCCCACAAACCTGCTTTATTACTAATCTATTCCTATACCTAAATGTCCGGTGTGGAATAATACTTTTTGAAGCCCCCACGAGTAAGCTGGAAACCACATCAGACCACTCTGTGTAACATTCAGTGTCCACGTTATGTGGCGCGGCTGCTTAGAGATGATTCCTGTCGCTTTCCGCAGGATGTCCATGTTTGGGACTCGGTGAAGAAGACGGCTTTTGTTCTCGGTACTGGACTTCTCACCTTCGTTGCGTTCCGGAACACTCTGACATGGTCAGTCAATATGGAAACATTCAACAAAGAAAATGTTTATTCATTAACAACAGAACAAATTAACCTCAGCCTATTAGGAACTCATCAGCAGGTTTATGATAAGGCCTTAACTTTGGGTATTAAATCTTCCTCCAACTCCTTGAAGAGTTCGTTCTATGAGTCAATGTGGCTTTTCTGACAACATGCCTTGGAATTTGTGTTTCTTGTAGTTTTTCCTCCTTGTCGAGTATCATTTTAGTGACCTTGCATTATGTACCTCTTTTGTAATGCAAAGGATTGTTCTACAGTAACACTTCCTCCTTAGGACACCAGACTTGATATGATATAGACAATGATCGAAAACCATACACATTCATACGGCGGCTAGTAGTTCATGACTTTTGGCTTGTTGTTTTTTTAGGCACTTGCAGCGGTTCTGGGGGGCTTCTGGGGACTTTTGGCAATCACAATGGGAAAGGCTCTACAGCTATTACAATGGCAATGAACTGGCGTTGTTCTGTTTGGGTGAGTAGATATTAAACGGCTTTACAGGGATTCGGCACAATCAGTCGAACGTTCAATGTGAGTTGCTTGGTTCCTGCAGTTTTCAAGTGAATAAACAAAATTCCCAATGATATTAACACGGAATCATCTCAACTCAGGGAACGGTGAATTCCATCCATGGCATGAGCAAAACTTTGCTCTAACGCACCTGACCTCTATCTCATAAGACTGTCAGTGAATATGAGTTCGTTGAAATTCATGACCTAAATGAAAAGCCAGTGTCCCAAGTTTGTATTTATGCATACAATATATTTGTATAGATTTGAAAATGGCCGATATGTGAAGATATCACAGGGGAACCTAGTTGTGCATGAACATAGCAGATTCCAACTTATTCTACAGAATCTGCCATTATAATGTAGCTGAGAAAAAGAAAGACCTTCTTCCTTCAAGGACACTTTAATGGTCCACCAACAAAGACAATCATATTACAGATATAACTTTGAAGATGCATTTTCCTTTACAGGCTCCATGGTTATTCCCAGCCTGTCCTTCTGGATGTATAATGCTGTCCTAATGGCAATCGACCTGGCTGGAAAGCCAAATTTTTTCACCCGATATCGAATCCAACTTGGAAAGAATGATCCAGTAAGTATGTAGTTTTGATGTCAAGTTTCTTATAATATGAATCTATCTTGCCTTCTCTCATTTCCCCCCCAATACCTTTGTGTGGCACAGCCACTTCCACACATGGAGTGGGGGATATAGTTCCAACCAGGCACTAGTCGGGTTTGGAGGGTCTTCACTCCATGGAGCCTTTTTTTCCTGGTGTCTTGTTGGGGTGAGAAGAAGACCTCCTGTTCTTCCTTATGGAAGATATCTATGGACCCAATTCCTTCCCCTGCAATAGACATGTAAACTACTGGAGGACGTGGTTGTATTAGCATGTACATGCTTAATATTCTGTAGTTAAGCAATTTAAATGACAGGATCATCCCTTACTTGTGTTTTCTTTCCAGGTGGACCCAGCTAGGCTGAAGCATGCTGTGATCACCGTGCTTTGCAACCAGATCTTCATCTCATTCCCAATGGTTCTGCTCATGTACCCTTTCATGAAGTGGTGGGGAAACCCCTGTGGTATGGAGCTTCCCACATTCCACTGGGTCCTCCTGGAGCTATCAGTCTTTACACTTATTGAAGAAACGCTGTTTTATTACTCTCATCGGTAGGTACCTTAAAATATGACATCATCATCACACGCCTGTTAAAATGAACCTCATATTTACAAGTATTTATGGTTGCCGGGGTCCACTGCTGGAGCGCCATAAATGTAAACATTTGATAAATTTTTATTTGGAGACCTAGCCAGACCCCATCATGAAATCAGCAAAAAAAAATTAGAACTTACCCTTTCACGCCCCCTAACGTGAAGGTGAGAGCTGGCAGGTGATTGCTTCCTGTGGGGCTTCTGTGTCAGGAGGCCATCAGGGACACTGGCCACCGGTAGGAAAGTACCTTTCTATTTTCCCGTGTTGGTCTTGTATGATTAAAAAGGTCATGTCCTAATCGGGCTGTGCTTAAACATACATTAAGTTTCACCTTTCAAGCAAATCGTCAGCCAAGGGGTTGGGAGTGCGAAATGACTTTGTTTTTGTCTCTGACGCAGGTTGTTCCACCACCCCAGTATATACAAGCACATCCACAAGCAGCATCATGAATGGACAGCCCCAGTAGGAGTCGTGTCCCTCTACGCACACCCCTTGGAGCATATTGTAAGTTAGGTCAGGATTAAGCGTCTCTGGCAGAGCGCAATGGTTGAGATTCGAAAGGCGTGGGGACCGGTCTTTGAGAACAAGTTATTATTATAAGAATCTGCATTACTCTGGTCCTCTGGGATTGTTCATTCAGCCCCAAATGGTGATCCCCAATGGGTACACTGAGAGAGACTAGTTTGGGGTACCCTAAGTCTGGAAGTATAATATAAATACAACCCATTGACTGCTATTGGCTACATTGGTTTAACTCATCATCCTTCTTGCAGTTTTCCAATATGTTGCCTTCAATGGTTGGTCCAATGCTGATGGGATCTCATGTGACTACCATTATGCTGTGGTTCTCTCTTGCTCTGGTCGTCACCACAATCTCCCATTGTGGCTATCACCTGCCCTTCCTCCCGTCCCCAGAGTTCCATGATTTTCACCATCTCAAGTAAGTAGTGGCTCTAAGGTCCTCCAAAACGGCATTTTTATCTTGAATTTTTACTAATAATAATAATAGTCTGGCCTGTAAGGAGGACAAAATCTTTGACTTATCAGACTTCATTGGGAAACTTGAAGGGTAATTACTTTCATTTATCTAAAATGTCATTGAATAGCTCATGTTCTTGTTGGTTGCATTTTAGGTTTAACCAATGTTATGGCGTTTTGGGGGTTCTCGATAGACTGCATGGGACAGACTTGATATTTAAGCAGACCAAAGCCTATGAAAGGCACATCTTGCTACTCGGCTTCACCCCTCTGAATCAAAGCATCCCTGAAACCACCAAGAAATCCATGTAGTCTCCAGGAAATTAGAATCGATGCTTCTACAATAAACACTTTCCCCGTGCAAGCATGACCTTTTTCAGCCCTAGCTTTAGAAGAGGATTCCTGCCTACATTGAAGACAGAAGTCACCTCCTGCTGAAATCAGTAGGGTCCCTCAAAACGATTAATCTCCAGCATTTTTGGAGACATTTTTCGGGCAGGACGGTAATTTATTATACAAAAGGAAGGCGGTGGCACTAGAGGATATTCCCCTGAACCTGTATGCACCATGCAGACGCACGACTAGAAGGATACATTCGAAATCTGACAAAATTCTTGTTTAATCCTTACGTATCAAGGAAGAACCTCTACTTTTTTCGTGTAAAGGGCTTGAAACATGGATTGTTAGAAGTTGAACACTCTAACATTAGAGTTCTGCACGGTTTATGGCAGTGGCGTCTAGTAGGGAGTTATCTGGGTGCTGTTGAACTACAACTAATTAAAAACTAGCCATTGGCCATGAACATGATGGTTCTCAATGGCAGTTGTAGGTTGGCAACAACTGAATATCTTCCAGTTGGGGAAGTCTTGCGTTACAGACATCTAAAGTAGGCCTTTAGAATCCCAACAAACACAAAAAGGAGATACATTTTGTTCGGTTTACGGTAAAATCAACTCATGTTAAGAATACAAAATTCTCTTATTTTGTTTAATCCTCCAATTCTTTAAAATGGCTATTGCATTCACAGCTTGACTCTAGTGCACTAGACTAGACTATATTGTAGCTTCTTGCTTGAACTCGGATATCAGGAGAACCTCTTCCTCACTCCAGTTTTCACAGTTATTGTGCTTTATTATATATGTTTTCTTACTTAGCAAGTTCACAATCGAGTTATTCCAAAACTAAAGAGCGTATTGATACACATACAGAATGCACGCATCACATTTACCCACTTGTGGTCATAACAAAAGGACCACGTTTTTATTTTAGGACCTGCAAAAAAATAATTTAAAAAAAAAAGCTGGGTGAGGGTCATTCTAGCCTTTGACTGATTGAGGCAGGGATTGGCATAGAGCAGGAGTGCGTAACTCCAGTACTCGAGACCCACAAACAGGCCACCCTTCGTGAATTTCCTTGGGGACTGGAGTTATGGACCCCAGTCATAAATGGAAACATCCATGGCTATATCTAGTCTTAAAGCCCAAGGGCCATTACCAGAAGCAGTTAGCACACTCCTGTTCTAGACGTCCATAACCAACGCCATTGCCCATTGAATCATAATGACACTGGTCTCACTCTTCTCTGGTGCTAATCCAAGAGATGCCAATTGGACCTTAAACAAGCACATTAAACTGTTAAGAGTGTCTGAACTGTGGCCAGTTTGATTTTAGACATTAAACTACCCAGTGCGGGGCTGTCCAACCTGCTGCAGGACTACATCTCCCATAATGCTCTTTCAGCTAAGGGGCTGGCTGAGGAGTATGGGATATGCAGCCCTGCAGCAGCTGGAGGGCCGTAGGTTGGACACCCCTGACTTTGTACGTCTCCTCTGGCGCGTTCCAAGCTTTTGACGCTACAGTTATATCAACGTCCTCTCAGAGCCATCATTATTTTCAGAGGCTTCTTCTAAGGTTATGTGACTTTATCCAGAGGACGGGAACGTATGCTCAATAAATATGTTCTTAAAAGCATCATTCAGGTTACTTCCGCTGAGACGGAGCACAGAATTGTAAAACACTTTGATTTCTTGTTTGTGACAAATAATTATTTAATAAAATAAATCAGTATTATGCGATCCGTTGTTCTGCTTATTGGAAGTTTGATCTGTTCAGCTGAATTGATCTTTTTCAGGCCTGGGAGTGTGTGTGTACTATGTAAGTTTATTCTTAAAAGCCTGTAGAGCACTTGCAGTCACCTCCATAGACAATGCGTTTGCTCATTAAAATTACTCTTACCTCTAGGGCTAAGCCCACATCATGGAGGACTGTGCCTGGCTAGCAAAACCTCCATAGTATGTTGTATCTTGTGGCATACACCCCTTCCTGAGATGGAGTGCCATATGACATGGCATCACATCCAGATACTCGGTAGAGGGTACGGCAAGCCACAGGCGGTAGGTACCGGAGGGAAGCTGGACAGGCTTCCTAGGGTCAGCACTTAACTGTGATACAACATGACTCTCTTCTGAAGGGTAAACCCTCCAGAGATGAAATCCCCCCCCCCATTTATTCATGTTGTAGTTTTTACTCCAATCACATCTGAGCAGCATATCCTAAACTAATAGAGATCCCCACCATTTTCCAGTCTTGCACGCATAGCACTTTAAATAGATGCCTTTACAGCCTCAACCTGACATTGCCCAAGCTGCCGCCTCCTTTGACCTAACCAACCCCCCCACGGCCGATCACTCACTATTACACATGCATAGAATGATGCAATAACATTTTTAGAATCTGTACACCAACCATAACCAATTTCATCCATCTACCATAAACTTCTATTACGAAGACAATTCAGAAAAAAAAATTTAGAAGGCGATAAAGTTTGACTCCAATAAGAAAATGAACATTATCAACAAAAAGATTGTCTTTTTAAAGTTTTTATTTTTATACATTTTTTTTGTATTAAAAAGAAAAAAGTATAATTACCACAAATTACCAAGAAATGACTAAAGCACAGCTATAAGCAAATCAAAATGCAGTAAGAATGGATACTCTGAATAATATTAATGGTATAATACAAGCGCTCATTCAAGTATTTTACATTTTTTATTTTTTTTTCTCAAATATTTTTGCTTCTGTCCTCTTATGATTGGATCGTAACTGGCAAGATTATGTATTTCTTAGCATTCCATAGTCAGGGGCAGCAGCTCGCATTAACAAAGTCAAACCAGTGACCCTTACCGGTGTTTCAAATCTGATTATTGGGAAACACGGAAGGGGACTGTTGGGGGGAGGAACAAGGGTTACGACGCAGCTTTACGTATCAAAACGATGCCTTTATTTTGTCCGATGCTTCAACGCGGCATTTTGCACTGCAGACCTAATACATGATTCCGACAAGTCACCTGCTGGAATTATTTAGCCTAATTTTACAAATGGTGAAAAAAAACAAAAAAAAAACCGTGGCCTGACTGCGCAATCATAGGCCACAAGGTACCCCGCCATGCCTGGGTGATGGCGACCGAAGACTTCATTTCTATGGTGAAAGTCCCCCCAATTTTCCTACGCTTGGCCAGAAATAGGAGTAGGTATAAATTAGAGTTATAGGAAACAGCCTAAAAAAAAAAAAGTATATAAAAAAAAAAAAATACAGGCCAACAAATAAGCAGCCAAATCATGAGTACTCATATATATTAATATATATATTTTGCTGTGGGTTGCACAAACCCAAAGGCTGTTGGGACGGTTTGCCTTCTCCGCTGCATAAAGGAGTAAGATGAACCAAGAGGCTTCAAGCACTTTCAACGACCCCTCCAGGAACGGTGGGACTTTTTAGGCAGTATTTCCTATGTCTCTTAATTCCCGCTCATAAAGGGCCACACATCGAAATAGATATGGGGGGGTTAGGGGTGTGCTTGCATTAGCCCACCAGCAATGGTGAACATTAGGAACTGGGGGGAGGAGGAACCAAAGTCTCCTTTAACCAAGTCGGATATACGTTTTCCTTAAGGACCCAGCCCTAAACCATGATCATGCGAATCAGCCATACCGCTATGGAACCACCATGATATTCAAAAGATACCAGAACAGAGCTTTTCCTAATCATAGGAATCCAATCTATGAAAGCAGCACCTGGGGGGTTAAAGAGACGGCTCTCTCGACACAAAGGGAATGTGTGCAACGCAGGAGCGCCCTGCTACGGGGAGGACCGACCTTCTTCTTCTATGAACGTTCGATGCCGCCATAACACTTGATGCAATCCGAAAACCGTAAGGATCTTCCCTGTTCCGTGCGCCGCGGTATTATCCTATCGCTAGCCTAGTAATCCCCCTAACCATCTGTCGCTGTAACTCCCTATAATAATCCATGTTATTCGGTAACGGCAGTGTACCCTACCAACATTAAAAAAAAAAAAACTAAAAAAAAAAAACTAAAAAAAAAAACATTGATGCACCTTTGCTGCAGCCGCTGAAAAGAAAAAAAAAAATAAAAACTATTGTTTTGTCAATTAGAACAGCCTGCATTCCAAAGCCTAAGACCGCGGTATGGCAGTGATACGATGATGGCGAGGGTGTTTTTGGGGTGATATTGAAGCTCCTCCTAACCAAGGGGAGCTTTGTCAGTCCAGCGTCCATTACAGGGGCCAATTCGGCAATGTTCTGGTGGAATCGAGCCCAGAAGATGAAATAAACCAACCCTTGCAAAAAAAAAAAAAACATACCCCCCCCTTTAGTTCAAATGTTTGCTGCCGCCCTGGTTCCAGAGAAAGAGTAAAATCCTTTTTGTGTTGCATTTCGTGGTTCATCGGGTTCGGGGAAAAAAACCACATCAATCCTCCGCCTGCAAAGTAAGCAGCAGATAAAAAGAACTGCGCGCCGCCACTTGATTCCATGACTTTGTCGTCCCTGCGTGTGACCGGCGACGGCTTCCTTCTAAAAACGGCAGCCCTCTGCAATTTTCAACGTTACAATAAGGCAACTTTTTGAAATCTTTGTTATGTTTTTCATCGCTTAATATATTTTTTTTTTTCAAAGGGAATAAGGGAAAGTAAAGGCAGTCTCTTTTTAAAAGTTTTTTTTTGTAGTCCTTTGAGTTTTTTTTTTTCTTGTTTTTTTTTTTAAAGTTTTCTTTCACAGTCTGAAGTAACAATAAAACAAAAAAAATAAAACAAATAAAAATATATATATATATCTTTGAAAAGAAATAAAATGAACGCAGGAGCTGTCTTGAAGCAGCGAGCTGTGTGCCAAGGATAAGCTGTCATGGGAAAGCAGAGGGGAGTGGCGCCACCTTGTGGACAATGGCCACTGTTACATATCCAATGAAAGAATCATTCAAAGGCCACTTTCCGAGCGGTGGGATGGTGCGGGAAATGTACGAAAAAAAGAAAATAACGGCTTCCAAAAAGTCGTCGTCTCCTTGCCAGGCGAGCGATTCTTTGGCCCAGTTTCCTCTCCCCAAACCTGTAACAGCAAAAGCTCTGCTTCTCTGCGCTCGGTGATTTTAAGAGAAGGTGAGAGTTCTGCGCTCCACAAAAGGAAATTCTCAGAGAGGGCAGCAAATTCAATAATTTAAAAAGGAAAAAAAAAAAACAAATTCCCAACTCGGCGGGCACACTTCTGCCAGGATTCTGCTAAAAAAAAAATGAAACTAAAATTCCAATACCCCTAAACAAACTAAAATGACCTTTTCCCCCCAAAGAATGAGCGGCCGCCACCCTTGGCAGGAAAATAATAGGAACAGTCAACCCTTCCCTCCAGCACCTGGAGTCTCTGGTGTTTGCAGAACTATTTCCCGTAGGAGGCAGAGGGGATCCTTTTTATATTTGCTGGCGGATCATATGTCTCCCATATGTTCCCTCCCCTGACCCCTCGATTTTTCCTGATCGAATGCCACTACTTCCCCCCTCCAGTTTGGGAATCCAACGTGGAAGCAGAGCTCTGGCCTTGGGCTCTGGTATCCTCTCTTGGTGGATTATGGGTCTGATGGCCAGGTCCCTTGCTAGATGACTGAGAAGGGTATCTCCGTCGGCCTTCTCCGGTAGACAGTGAGTGGCGTCTCCGGGAACCTCCATCTTCACCCATAGGCGGCTGGAAATACAAATGAAAAACCCTTTCAGTGTATGGAAGCCAACTTTACTAAAGGCAAAATATGTATCCATATACATATAACAGCAACGAATACACGCGGCACCAGGTTACTCATCAATGTCTAACGGTAAACATTTTCTAGAACAGCCGACTCAAAAACCCTACTCCTGAAAGCTACTGTGATAACGGGGAAAAGCCCCAAGGGTCTGGAAAGGGTTCGCTCAGTACGACGTCTGGATACTTTGTTTTTCTTCACACCTCCAATGACAGGGTCTACAAAAAGCTCTCAACCGTGAAGTTCAACCAGAAGTAGAGGAGCTTCTGATCGGCCAACGGTCCATGAACGTGTAAAAACAAAATTCAGAAGAGGGGGGAACCGTTTTCCAATCACACTTATTAGGGATGGTAATCACGGCTGTGTAGCATCTCATCCATCTTCTATACTACATTTATAAGAGATAGAAGTCTTGCTGTCCCTGACCGAAAGCAATATGGAGGAACCTTAGAGGAGAACTATATCTACGACACCTGGCCAGGCTGTATTTCCGTAAAGAAATAAACCACAGACAGACATCCAACTCTATGCAAGAGACTCGCATGACCGGACAATCATTTATTTAGGGAAGAGCAAAAATAGTATACTTTAGAACAAAAAAACTATTTACTTACATCCACTCGAAAATCCTCCAGCCTGCGGAACTTGCTCAGGTACTCCTGCAGTTTGGGATCAATGTCTAGGGATTTGGCTTTGGAATATTTTAAGAAGGCCCAGAATTTTTCCAGTCCGTACAGCTGACCTTTAAAATGATACAAAAAAACAACCTCATTAACAAAAATAGCAAAGAGGCTAGTCCAGAAATTAGACACTTTTTACAACATACAGGATGGGTCTCTGACACAGATAAGAAAAAATAAATAAACGTTATTGTGCTCAATTTGGGGCAGCAGGCTTGAAATGTAAATACCTTAATTTGCATGGAGTTTACATGAGATTCAGCACAATGCCAACACTAACTATTCCAAAGCAATCGAAAAAGGATAAAAAACGGAGGGAAACTATTCTCACCGGATTCGTAGTCCCGTCTGGTCTCTTCCTGGAAGTCACGGAAAATGTCCAACCGGAATTTCCTCTCCAGCCCATAACTGTAATATCTAAAAAGGCACTCCAACCCGTACCTGGAGGAAAGAACACAAGCAAGCACCTTGATTTGGGGTAGTTCTGTTAGAGGGACTGTTTTACTGCCTGGTGGTAGAGTGCATGAGTGTACGGTGTAAGTGTTACTGGAGTGGTGGCTATACATATTGAAGTATAGTGCTAGAGTGAGTTGGCGTGTTAGCATGACCATATTATAGATACCAGGGGTAGGGGTCAAAAAGAAAAACTGCAATCAGGCACCACTAACTTTAGCCTCACTTCTGTTTATGAAATTATAAAAAAGTACAATTTATTGATTTACTCGAGAGTTGTTTGAGTTGAGTAGCGATTGCCGATATGTACAAAATGTCTTCTTTCAGAATTTACTCCTGACATGGCATTGGAAACGTCTCATCGAACGCCGTTTGCAAGAAACTATGCCAGTACTAACCTGTAGCCCTCCTTTCCATCTTCCACCGCTAGTTGCTTGAACTCCTCATACATTTTCTTGTTGAAATGATCTCGTAGGAAGAAGGACCAGAAGCGGAAGAGGGTGTTCATTTCCTGGGACTGGCCGATGCCCAGCCGTTTCCTCTCTGACAAAAAATGGGACAGAAGGTTAAATCTCCCCATAAAAAAAAAAGAGTTACGTTCTACAAAGCCTTCAAACTGTGTGTTTCCCAAGCACGTGTCTCACCATTAAGGCAACGCCGGCGGTATTTGTGGTAAACGTGTTGTGTAAATCCATTCTCCTTCAGTAGCTCGTGAGAAGGATGCTGGAACTTTGGCAAAGACTGAGGAGTACACCCATAATTGCTCAAGGATGGAGCCCCCTCGGATGGGCTGGCGTTCGAGCTGAAAAGGAACATGAAATATGTTGGCTTGCGGTAGGCGACTGTGTACCTGTTTATTTTTTTTTTACATTCTGCCGCTCACATTTTAAACGGGAGAAAAAAAACTGTCGGGATGTTTATCATGCCCCCTAAACCAAAAACGATAGTCTAACGTCATCACGTCCTACCTAACTGAGGTGGTGCGCGGCCTGTGCTCCCTGGAGTCCATCACCCAACCCACGTGACACTCCATGGGTGGGTTGGAGCTGTGACGGGTCTTCCTTTTCCTTGGTGTCTGCAATACAAACAGGTTCTATATCACAACGTGCCACAGGAGAATAAGGCATACAGGGACACTAGTCAATGAGAAACGTAGGGCTCGATCTTAAAAACTTATCTGTAAAAATAAAAAAACAAATGCCGGTAAGATATCAAAGTCCATCGAGGTATCAAGAGATATAAGGAGTGTTCTTAATTCAATGTAATTGGGTAATACAGCCGAGCCACTAGGGGCAGAATTCCTTGCAACCTCAACATTCTCGACCACCACCAACACATGCTCACACCATAAGAGAGACCCAACTTGTTCACGGGTGTAGCTATTAGCACGTATCGAGAATACGTTAATACTTTAACTTTTCACCGTGAATGCAAGGTTATAGAATGTACGAGTTTTAAGGCCGCTAACCGTCCTCAAAACATTTTCAAAGATCTTAAACAGCAAGGCTTGGGAGTAAGTCGGCTCCAAGGAGACAAACTTTTTAAACTATCAGTCTTTAGTTTTTTCGTTACCTTGGCATCGATCGTTCGGCCCTCCTTCACAACCGGGTAAAAGCGCGGCGTCAGAGTCGGATCCTTTAACCGGGGAGTGCGCGGGGTGCGTGGCGTTCGGGCATTGCGGTAATTCGGAGATTCGGGGACAGTGGTCGGGAGGGAGCGGGCAATGGTGGAAGGTTCAGGTGCACCAAAAAGCTTGTTGGCCAAGGCGTCGGTGGGAACTGTTGATGTGAAAGGAACAGTGAGCCGTGTAATGCGAGACATCTCCGGAATAAAGCACGACGATCGATTCCTGCATTCCTTTTTGGCTGATAACATTATCCCTTCTACCTCCCGGCCGGCACAGCGATATGTCTGCCCTACCGTAACCTAATCACAGATAACATAAGAGCTCTTCAACTGGGGGCACACGAGGGCTTTTATAGACCCCCTTGATTGACTGCAAGGATCCTACCGTATTACATTACTGACCTAAAGAGACTGTCATGAAAGTGTATTATACACACTTCAACTTTAAATGTTTTAACTTGAGCGCCGTTTCACAGATTTGCAAGTCGGCTTCTACAAAGGATTTAGAGAGAGGGCGATCATTTGAGGGCGATTTATGTAATAAGAGACTCATGACTGCATTGAAAATGCCCGAGAGAACCAGGCGCAGTCTAAAGACAGCTGAAATCCGTGGCTCTCACAAAGCTGTGACATGTTAAATAACCGAGGGAAGCGTCCTTTGGTACATCTGAAGAAGACACGGCCCACCACCCCCTGAAATGCTGGATAAAACTGGCTAACGGAGGACACGCTGAATTTTCAGACCTGCTCGTACACGTCTGTAACCAACATATCAGCTTTCCAAAATCAGCTTTCACAACATCCCCGTCCTTCAAAGTGATGTCAAAACCGTTCCTGAAGAGCTAGGATTAAGCTTCCCCCTTTGACCGCTCCGATAAAGTCGGTTTTTTGGTAATTATACCTTCTACGGGCAGATATTACGACATAGGAAACAACTATTACCAAACATGCCTACAATGACTCCGATAGTTCAATGCACCTTCCCCATAGCATGGAGGACCCCCCCCCAAACACTTACCCTGCTGAAATCTCGGGGGGCCGGGCGGCACCTCCTGGTTGGGATCCACGGGCGGCTCAGGTGTTAAGGTGACGAACTGTTCACGGCTGATCATGTTCACCTTTTTAAAGTTCTCTACCTCTTGCTGAAATATAGAGGCGCGTGATTAACAATGGAGAAAAGTTGACGGGATATAAATTGGGGGGCTTCTGAACCTCGTGCCCTAGCGCGTATTACTCAATAACTACAGCTAGATTATATCATATCGGAGAGAGAGGCTATGAAATGTCACAGCGGTCAGAGCAGACGTTCTAGAAATCTCCACTTCCACTATTATACAAGTTTAAGGTTGGAAAATTAAAGCCTTGTTTAGATCCTGGAGGAGAAGTCTACCTCGAGCACTTATACCGCGTTCCAAGACCACCAGGAGAAGAAGCCAAGTAGACAGATATGGATCCCATACATCCCCATATACTGGGGGTGAACGCAGTAGGTGGTCATGTAGCTCATATCTGGAGATCTGACCCAAAGAGTCACAGAACGATTCTACGGCACCAAGTCGCAATACTCTGCCCTCCGACATCTCAAAAATTACCCTCCAGCATGCTGTGAGAAACATTACTGACGAGGGTCCCAGCAGCGGCGATCTCACATCCCAGGCTATATGACTGCACTTCACTAATCACCGGATGCAATCGGAGTCCAAAACCACCATTAAAGCATGGCAGAAACAAATGGAGATGGAGCTACCATAGTCCACAACGGACCAGTAGATGACCGGTGAACAAAGTTACAGAAAACCATTCCCACGGAGGGAAGTGAAACATAAAATTAAACTTCTAAACACAGTTAAAGAGGCGGCCCGCGCTTTTCCACCAACCATTCCTACCTTAAGCCGGTACTGGAGAATCGGGTTACCAAGAAAGAAAAATCAGGTATTTCCAGGAAAATCGGATGGGGGTCCGAAGAAAAACGTGCATGTGCAGACACATATGCCCTTTAAGGCAGGATTAAAGCAAATGGTATATCCATGACACTTTCCACGGGGAGGAAAAAAAACGAGTTGCGAGGGACGGCTGCGATAATGTTAGCTGTATGGGAATCGCCCCTTCTAACAGCATTAAAAAAAAAAAAAAGAGGCGATGTGTACAGAATCAGACCTCAAAAGAGGCCCGGAATTTGCCCCACAGAACCCGGGTGGTAAAATTACCCAGAACCTGCTGAAAGACAAAAGCAGGGAACTCGGGCCGCCGCCGTGTGATGACCCGGACATTATCAAACGCAACGCGACCAGCGGGAGGGCAGAGAAGACCCTGTACAAAAAGGCAGCCTGTACACATTTACACACAGAATACAGAAAAAGGTAGAGCTAAAGGACCACGCGAAAAAGAAGTGTGTAGATGTCTAAAGCGAAAACCGACCGATAGACCAGGATTCATTTCCAACCAATTACACAACACCAGTCGCACCGACGTGTTCTATTTCACCAGCCGTGATCTATTTAATAAAACTGGTTTCTGATTGTAAACGTAGGCAGATATGGCAAAAATAGCTCTTTTTAAAACAAAGCAAACCAAACGTCCGACGCAAAGCTTGTCTTGTACCGAACAGAAAATAGATCCTGATCTCCTAAAAATACCACAATGTATGACAATCAAGCGCATCTTGTCGATTTGAGCTGCGTATGAAGAGCGTTGATTTAATTGCCAAGAGAAGAAGAATATGGATTCTACAAAAATGCCCCCCCAATTTTTTTGGGGGGATAAAAAAAAAAACCAAGCACTGAAATCAACCAAAGCATATCCCATTAAAAAAAACCCAACAAATATAGAAAGGTGAAAGAACATTCACGAGCTAACATCTTCACCAACACCAAATACTAAAGAACTGACCACTCCTTAAATAAGTGTAAACATGGGAAAGCCGTCACACACCTTGATCTGAGAGTATTCGGGTTCAAACTGCTCCGTCCAAAGGTCTTGCTCGTAATAATAAAGGCCGTCGTTGATGACTTTGGCCCACTCGGAGCTCATCTTGGCTCTGGATGTGTGATTGCCGGTTCGGTCTCCTCCCGGGTGCTTTCGTAGCGATGGCGGGGTCTGGGTGACGATGAGGATCTTGTTCACGTCCCGATCGTCTATTTCGTAATCAGAGTCCTCGTCTGACCAGTCGGTGAAGGTATTCTTCCGGCCGTCCATCTGCTCCATCTCCTCATCGAACATGAAGTCCAGTTCCTCCGGCTCGTCCTGCTCTTTTGGTGGTTTAGAAGGAGTCGTAGCAGGGGGCGCAGCGGACTGGGGGGTCCTCACTTCTTCTGCCTTCTACAATAATCACAGAGGGATAACGTTAATACACAGATATATTATACCCCAAGGTTGAAAGCAGGTGGGACAGATATTTTATTGCGAAAATGACATTGTCTACATAAATGTATAAACATCTGATTGGCTCCTAAAATATATATGGGAAATATACGCCCATTTCTAGTTGCATCATCACCTTTATTCTAGCAGGAGAGGGTCGGGGCCTTTTCTTGACTTCGATCCAGGTTTCGGAGTCCAGATCGGGGAGACTGGCCGACAGGCCCTTGGGCATAGTCTTTAAATTACTGACTTCCTCGGGCTTTGTCGTCAGATTGGGACTGGAGCTTCGTGGAGACCCGGGAGCGGATTCTGGGAACACAGAAAACATGGAGTTAATAATCACACTAAATGTATGATAAACAATGCATTTAAACCTAAAAGCAATAATATATCTAGAATATGGAATATCTTTATATTATTGATAAATATTTACTCCTCACCTGTTTCTTTCTGGAATCCCTGCCTGGGTACAAACTCGGGGCAATCGATAAGCTGGGAGAAGTCGGTCTGAGAGGCGTCCGAGAGAGAGGGTCCGGGTAGCGGCCAAATGTCTGGCTGTTCCAGTCGCCTGATCTTCTCATCAATGATCTCCACCACTTTGCTGTCTTTTAGTGCCTGTTCAGAACAGCAAGGGATTTAACCGCAGGCAAATAGCCGCAAACACAAATCGCTTGCTTAGTAGAGGAAGCATTTCTACTAAAGTTTCATCTAAAATAACTATTTTTTTTTAATTAATTGAAAATATTATTTCCTCTATACGCAGGTGATAAAACCAGTTTTGATTTGGGTTTCAGGTGGCTTTCAGAGTAAATTCCCAGGCAATTTATGAGTATTGTAGACAGGGATGTCCAAACTGACCTTTATAATCAACCCAACGTCTGTGGTGAGCGCCTGCACTCTATGGAAGCTGGCAATCAGGCTTATGGGCAGAAATCCCTCGGTGTCCATCTTTCTGCGCAGGAAGATGTCCCTCTGCAAGTTGTCCACACTGAAGTAATATTCTCTGCAGAAGAATCGAGAAACAAGGTTTGCTAATCTTCTCACACGTCTTAACTCGAAGGAATCATTAAAAACACTCGAAAACCCAAACTCTGCCATAAGGAGACAATAGAAATTTTCCAAAAACGGCTTGGTTATTTTGGACAAAATGCAGCACCCCACGTCGAGTATATATATTTGCAGGTTTGGATTTGAGAGCTGGCAATCTGTCCCTCGCCTACAAAATACACGTACCCCTTATGTAGATGCAATCGTCAGGACCGCATTGGAATTTACCCTTGTATGCTTTACAAGCTCTTCACTAATCAAACTAAATTTTTATCTAATGCAATCATATGAGTGACTGCACTGCTCCTAACGGTGCTTTATTAACCCCTTAAGGATAGGGTGTTTACTAATTAGGTCTTCAAAACCAGCAAGGGACGTAATATTACGTCATCCTTTAGCGACGGGCAATAGGAGGTATTTTCCTGCTTGTGATTACTCGAGGAGCCAATCAAATGCATGTTGCTAAGGGCTTAAAAAAAAAAAAGGAAATAACGTACATCTGGCGTTTGATGTAATCTTTCAGCAGCTCCTGGTCCACGCTGTATAGCTCTGAGCTGCTCATGTTGTCGTAGTAGTAAGTGATGTTACTCGGGTATTTGGGGCCACGAGATCCGTCGGAGCCGTCAAACTTCCTGTATGCGTACTGGTAGTCGAAATGAGCTGCAGGGGAGCCAGGAAAAGTTAAATACCAAAGACTTTCACACTTACCTAAAATAATCCATCTAGGCTTTAAGAGCAACAAAAGTAAAGGACAACGCAGCCCCATTCTTATAATTACAGATCTTATTTCCATAGTCTGTTTGCACGAGTCTTTGTTTTACGTTCCAAAAAAGATTGTTGGTTTAAAAAAGGTCAGGTCAGGCGCTTTAACCTCCAAACTAACAGCCGCCTACTCTATTTACCTGAAAGGTAGGTAACTGCTGCTTGTGGCTGACTGAGCGTTTTGGGAGTTATAATACATTGCAAGGGCCATCTGTTAAGCCATCACGCCAGGTTCTTTTAGCGCAACCGGATTGATAAACTCTTGGCTTATGAACGGCCCTAACGCCATCAGTTTTTTTTTAATGGGTTTTTATACGTACATCGAGTACCGCCTCTTCCGCGTCCTCTTCCTCTGCCCCGGCCTCGCCCCCTTCCACGGAAGCCTCCACGGACAGCCCCCTCGCTTTTCACGCTGGAGGTGTCGTCGTAGTCCGGCCAGTCCCGGTCGTGCTTGTTGTCCGAGTACCAAGCTATTCGTAAACAAAAACGCATAGCGTCACTGGATGCTTTAGTAATCGGAGTAAGAGACTTCTGTGTCACTTGACTCCGCCCAGAGCCGCCTCTACTGGGAGGAAGAAGCATTCGCGACTACAGCACATACCTTTGGGGTCGCTGCGGTTCAGAGCGTGGCGCTGCTGTTCGTTCTGGCGGTTGTTTCTCGCTGCCGTTTTGTCTCTTGGTCCGTCTGCTTTCACTTCAATCTGAAGTGGGACCCACTTGTGTTTGTTTCCTGTGGACGATGACCAAATATTAGCCCCCCAGAAGAAAAAAAAACAAACAAAAAAAAAAAAACGCCGCACAGATCTAGCAGCAAATCCAATTCCGCAAAAGAAATAAAAGCTAAATCGGTTTGCGTCTTTTGCTGCTTAAACAACGAATAAAACGGTCCTGGATAGCAGCTGATGCACTAAAAACCAAGAAGCCACAGAATTCTATTAAAACGTCTATTTATATAAATAGGTAAAAAGGTGATTTAAAATTGTACGTTTGCTGTATCTGCGCAGGGTGTGGACATTTAAAACCGGAGAAAAATAATATTTAGATATAGGTGTCATCAGATATATGGTATGAGATATATATATATATCATCCTTTATTTACTGCACCTTTCTTTTTCTGGGATGATCTCTGGCCATCATCATCGCCGTTCTTCTCCTCGCTGGACTCGTCGGATTTCACCCTTTGGTTTTCCTTCCCGTCGGCGCTTTCTTCTTTCATGTCTTTCTTTCCCAGAGACCTCCGTGTCGATTGTAGTTTGGAAGGTGGCTAAAGATGAAGGACACAGCTAGGTGAGATTTATGCAACCCACTTGCGACAAAACACGCGTGCAACAACAATAAAAACCCAATCCGCGGATCCTAGTTCAGCAGGAGGTCCTCTGTCCCCATGAGGCATTAAAGAGGAAGGAAAGAAAGCCAACACACGGGTTCTGGTGGTCTACCGGACTGACAGTTTTATACATTTATATTTTGATATATTAGGGTAATTGAAAGCCTCTGCTGCACATGGTGGAGACGCCTTCAGAACATATAAAATCTGCTGGTTATAATATATTGATGTCCATCGTCTTCACATGAAGGTAATAAACCCAGCTCTTCCAAGCACACCTTTCACTTGCAACAAAAGATTGTTTTACTAGAGGGTTGGTGAAGTCCCCTCGGGGTGAAATGTTGCCTTTTCCGTACCCAATGG
This sequence comes from Spea bombifrons, assembly GCF_027358695.1. Classification (NCBI taxonomy): domain Eukaryota; kingdom Metazoa; phylum Chordata; class Amphibia; order Anura; family Pelobatidae; genus Spea; species Spea bombifrons. The sequence continues at coordinate 8,342,172 of NC_071090.1, forward strand.
ACCAAATGGTTCCTGTTTTCACAGATATACGTTTTGCGGGGTCCTTCCTGTGTTTTTTTTTTACACTTCCCCCATGGCACCAAAAGCAGACAGAAAAGGAACAAGCATTCCATCAGCAAGAAGATAGCATCTAAAGGGCATTCCATTCATTAAGCCTTAATCTGTGCAGAACATCACATGACCGCTCAATACTGATCACATGAACGCTATATCACTACCGCCATGGAGGACTCACAAGACCTCAACCTCATGACCCAGAACGTACAGGTCACGCATCGAGGACGCGGTAGCCATGGGGTGCAGCTATAAATTGATCTGTAAAGAGGAGATATCTCAATATGTTGCGTCAAGAAGAGTTCCCGCCCATGGCTGTCCATCAGTAATGTTAGGTGCCCGCCGACAACCACTTGACAACAGCTCAGCCAATACACGCCTTCCATGTAGGGTTACTTTTTGGGGTGAGATGCACAATTTTGCTGCCAACACAATTTCAGGTAGATACGTGTGCACTTTCAACATTTTCCAAGTCAGAAGACAAGGACCTTGACATATACTATTATTACGTGTTCCACACGAGAGGTCCCCATATTTTTCCCCCCGTTTCTGCCAATGTGGCTACGGACTCATACATACATGTACTCACCCCTTTACATGCATAAATACATATAACACACATACTATGGTTGTGGGGAGATGACGCAGAGCATGTTGTGGTGCAATATGTTAAGGATCTTTGGGACAAAAAGCCTTGTTTACACGTATAAAAACCTCACATACCTCTACGTATAGCACAAGGTATAGGTAAAAACAAGAATCAGAATTTCTATTTCAAAGAAAACCGCCCCAAACTTACACAAGTCTAAAAATAAATCCCCGGGCACGGAGGACAAGGCTAATATTCCGTATGTAACCTGGGTACTAGCCTGCGGAACCTTGTTATATATATATATATATATATATATATTTTAAAGGGCTCCGGGGTGGAATATCAAAGAAACAAAAAGACCAGCCAGGTTAAAAAAGATAAGTCTTTTAGCACATGGAGCGGTTTCTCCCTTACCTGTGTCCTCAAAGAGCTAGTGAAATCGGAGACCTCCTCCATGGCTTGGCCAAGCTACAGTCGCCTAGATCCTAAAAATAAACCCTGGGTCATGCCTTCACCCACAGGACGACCGGCGGCAAAGGAGGCTTTCTGTCCCAGAATAGAGACGGTAAGAGACGGGGCGGGTGGGAGGGGGCAGAGCGCGGGGGTCCCTAAAAAGGAAATCCTGGTCCTTGGAGCACCAGGTGCTATTCCTGGTGTCACATGGCCACTTCCACGATTCACAAGAGGACGTGCCCCCATAATCACGCTTAAAGGGGAACCGTCTGCCGCGTAGCTTTTACCGCCACGGAACGTATTTATCAAAGCAGACGGCAGCTTGGGACTTTATCTGCTAAGTGCAACCGTTTGGTTTAAAAAGGAAGAAGAGATCTGCGGCGAAATGGCGTATATTCCCCGTGCGGAGGCCCTCTTTCCTCATCACCCCCATGATGAAATATGGCTCCCCCAACCATTCAACAGCAATCAGCAACTTAACAGTGGGGGAGAGAGAGCTATAAGGGGGGGGAAGCAGAAGCTGGAAGTGGAGCCGGCTGCTTCCATACTATATCAGAAAGGTGGGATTATAACAGATATTCTGTTTTGATGCCATTTAGTACGCATCTAGAATTAACCTGTTAATGTGTCATTTAGTGTACTGAACGTGTGTTAGGGGAGTCAGATCTAGAGCGGACCCCACGTCAGGGGCGTAGGGGTATAAAAACCATGCCAAATTTACTAAGTAATGACCTCTCAACCTCTGTTGCCATAACAAGCTTAGGGATGAGAATGCCATGCTACTAGAAAATTAGATTTCAGAGACTTTAATGCATCTTTGTAACCACCGGTGTCTCCGGGTTTATTCTGGGTAAAAACACGGATTGTTTGACTTTGACATGTCACTTCCGTGAGAGATGTGCGCAGTACTCGCCCAGCGCCTCCGATCTCTGGAATTGACATGTTTTCATACAAGCATGCATGGGCGCCACACATCCACACGCCTGTGCTCAGAATACATCAACCCCCGGCGGCCGGGTTGAGGAATTGATGAGACGAAAGAGAGCTCCAACACAGCTGATGCAACGGACTGCGAAGAACATTAAAGAGACCATTCTAGGCAGTCTGGGAACCGCCGAGAAGTACAGTCGCTAAACCACACGGATCACCCGACAGCTCTCCAAAATCCCAGATACAAGGTGCCATACAATATTAAAGATATGCTGTCTAACCATTAAGGGACCCTGTAGCCAATTCACTTCAATATACATGATGAGTGACAGGTCCCTTTAAATTTCCATGGTCTCCCTTTTGCCATTGAATGGAGGGGGGAGGATTATGCAAATTACACACAAGTGCACTTGCCCTTCCCCCACCATAACCCATGCAGACTGTGCACGAGATATACCGGATGTGCTCGATAAGATTACCCACCAAAATTTTAATATTAATTTAGAAAAAAAAAAAGCCTGAATATAAGACTACCCCCTATAGGAAAAAAGTTTTACTAGTAAATATTAATTCACTGTTTGGCAAATCAAAGGAAACAAAAACAATCATAGTCTTATTAAAAATAAAACAAATAGTTTACATGCCCCCAGGTATGCCTTATAACCCCCCCTTATATGCCACTCTGCCCCCCGACTTACCGATGTATCCCCAGAATTGCCCCCCATGCTTCAGACTCCCTGGAGTCTAGTAGGGGCAGCCAGTGAACGTCTGCACGTTGAGCCTAGACAACCTCCGCTGCTGCCTGGCACTTCCGCTGGGGCTTCTATGATGGAGCACTGGCATGACATGACCTTCCAACACTCCATCAGAGAAGCCCCGGCAGCAGCGGAGGTTGTCTGCACACATCGCGCCGGAGAGGAGGATCCAGGTCTTCTGCAGCGCTGCGGGGGACCTGGATTTTAGTCTTCTACTCAGATCTCTATTTGAGACGAGATTATAAGACGACCCTCAATATAAGGCGAGGGGTATTTTTCAGAGCACTTGCTCTGAAAAAAACTACTTATATTCAAGCAAATATGGTATTCACTTCCAGTGTTGGCTCGGCGAACCATTCAGACACACATGCGCTTCCACTGATTTCAATGGGATTGTTTTCTTGCTACCGATTGACTGCTTGTACTGTCAATATAGCGTGCAAGCAATATGGGGAAGCCGACAAGACTATTGCCAAGAAGGTAGAGGACAGAGAAAAGGACGTGAATGAATCCCACCCACAATATTCTTCTATATAATAAAAGTCTCTGCACCCCCTCCAGACGGCAGTCCCCCGGCAGAACATATTTCCCCACGTTGGGTGAAATGCTCAGGTTTATTGGCGAAGCCGTAGGGGGCAAAAGACGTACGTTCAGCACGGCGTCTTCAGATTGGCGTCTTACCGGAGCGCTCTTATGGGCGATTTCCCCAGGCGTGGGCCAGTTTGTGGCATCCCCAAAATCACCGACCTGAAGAAGAAGAAACTTCGTTAAACCGCTTTCCTCGCCCGAACAAAACGATTTATAACAAATACCGTAATCAAATTATTTTCTCTCTATGCAGCCGTTAAATGAAAAGGTCCTTAAAACCCCCCATACAAAGTAATGACCTCGGCAGATAAATCCACAAACTACAGACGGACCCCCCAACGTAAACCGACGGAGGGATCTAAACATAATCCAATCCGCTTAATCTCCCTTATAGCGACCTTGTCACGCCACAACATACGTGTGCGAGCAAAAAAAAATAGCCTTAGTAACGTTCACACAACATATGGAGCGTTTCATTAGCTTGAGATGGGGGTCTCATAACTGCGCCAGGGACCCCCGCTTCTACCATACATCAAGCTAAAGGCGAGTACCTTGCTGCCCCGTCTCGGCTTCGGGAGCCCGGCTTTCACCACTTTGGCTGGAACCGGCGTCTCTGCAAAGAGAAATAAAGACGTCAGTAAGAGAGTCCAAACACATCGTACCCGGCCATCTTATTCCCATTTTCAGGGGCATTATTTGTGGTGGATGCATAGTATAGCCTTCCAGTAGAAGAGGTAGATGGTAGCACTTGATTGTGAGCTCATTTGAGCAGGGCCCTCCTCAGCTGTGCTAACGGCCACCATTGCAAACCCCTTTTTTGGCACAAGCATGCCCCCCCCCGGATTCACGCGACTGGCATCACCCGGTAGAGTCCATTGGTGGTCTCCAGTAAAGCCAACGGCGCAGAATAAACCAGTAACTCCCAGGCAAAAAATACCTGCGACCAGCACTGCTTTCCCCAGAACCGGATTCCATCTATTTACTGATTCAAAATCCTAGAAGTTTATCTCCAAATAAGAATAAACGAACACAAAACATTTGCCGGATCGGAGCTCGATGCACTCGGCACGGCTGCTGGTTTCAAATAAATAAAAAAAAAAAATTTAACTGTAAAAAAAATTTTTAAAACCGCATGCACTTTTTGGATTGAAGGGAGAAGTGCTGCCCCCGTCAGCTGATGTGCAGCCGCGTCCGTCGGGGAACCATATGGGACGCGCTCCTAGCATGACGTGGCCAGGAGAGAATCCACCGACAGAGGCGTGCCGCCGGGACACAGGGCTCCAGCGGGGAGGAACGGCCTGCAGGCAGAGAATACTACATCTCTTTCTGCCCGCCACACAGAAAGCGAGAATTAACCCTTTGTAAGCAGACTGTGTGTGTGTGGGGGGGGGTTAGCACTCCCTCTGGCAAATAAAGCTCTGCGCATGCTTAGAAAGAAGCCAGACTTAACCCGTTTATGTAAGCCGGCAATCTGACAACCGAATAGGAAAATGCAAGGCATGTGATCGCCGACACACGCACTCACCGACACACTCAGTTGATGCACTGGGGCTACAGGCCACAAAAAGTATTCTATTTTGGCGGTAATTAAGAGAGAAAAGAGTTTATCTATAAATTTGCCGACATCTATTTCTAACTGAAGCTCAGATAAAGAATCTCCGTAAACCCATCCCACCCGCCATTCAAAAACATTAAGAGTTAAAGGAACGCCGGCAGACGGACATGGCTGCCGTTCGGTCACACGTGAACGTCCCGTCACCTCGCATGGAAGTGAGATGCTGGTTAGTAAAGGGTCCGTGAAACGGAGGTCACCAGGAACTGTTTTGAGCGAGAAAACACGTAAAACGGGATTAGCCAGTCCTGCACCTTTCTTTGGACGGGGTACAGAAGGACTTTTAGAACTTTTAATGTGGAGACAAACATTGGAAGAAAGTAGGCACAGGGCGATACAGCTTCTACTGGTTGGCAAAGGGTTAAAGGCTAAAGGTCACCTAAAGCGTTCTTTAGTTTGGGGACAGCCGAGAACTTTTCTTGGCAAAAAACATATGGATTATCACTCAAAGCCTGCGTTCCCCACCGCGAACATCTGGTGAGCGAGCGCTCAGGTGAGTCACGCCAAACAAGTGACACGTGTCTCGGGATCACTGGACGGCACGAGAGGAGCCGACCTTCAGCGCTATTTTTAAGGCATCTGGGAAAGTGACAGCCCGGGCTCGAGACGCGCGACCCTGAACAGGAACACCTGAGTCAACAACAAATCCAACTCCAGCTCCAAATAAACCCAAAAAGATAAGATTGATTTCGTCTAATAAGAGGTTAACGGAACGTCGGAATATTCCCTGCCCCCGACAAGGCCGCGAATGCCAATCGCATTTACATTACGTGAGATGGAGACAAGAAGATGAGGAAAGTAGAGGAATCGCCCCCAAAAAAACCCTTAATGGCGGATAGTCCTGACGGGGCGGTTCTTATGGCCGACAGCAAAGTTTATTTCGAGGAGCTGTTCCACTTAGTTACCACAATAATCGCACGGCCCAGCCTGCTAAGCAAATAAACCTTAGCAGAAAAGTTTAAGCCATTTCCGTTTCTATGGTAACACCCTGGTGGCTGGTGTCACATGATACTCAAGTTATGTTAGATTTTGTTATATTCGGCAATCCATAGATCATTTTATGAAAAGTTCAGAGAACCTGCACCCTGAGCACACACACACTATAGATTGTAAGCTCTTGAGATGCCCTCACAAGCCAACCGTGGCATAAGGCAAGATGGCAGCTCACGGGCAGGGTCCTCAAACCCTGGTGTGTCTGTATGTGGAAATGTATATTTGTCATCTACTTGTTTCACCCCATTTAAATCGTACAGCACTGCGTAATATGTTGGCACTTGCCAGAGGATAATTGGGCCCAGCAAGCACATGTTGGTGGGTTCATGGTTGACACCAAAGCCACCGGAAACCCGTCTGCCAAAAGCGGCAATCAAGAGGACCTTAGAATCCCCGTAGGCTTGCAGGTTCCATAAAGATGACAGGGCGCTACCTTCATACATTTAGAAGCAGGAATTTTGAAAGGTTTGGGAAGACATTTAACGCTGCGCTTGGATTCACATGAAGGCCTCTGCTTGCTGGAGGGAACATCACCTCCCGCAGGGATAAGAGGCAAAACACGCTCTCAGCGTGCCAAACCAATCCCCGGCAGACAGCTCAGAGGCTCGGCGTGTGCACCTCCTTCACACACACAGGTGCGTGTTACACGCTGACCATACATAGCCCCCCAAGCCCCCACTAACACAGCAACTCGCTAAAGAACTTTACTAGCCAAGATGGAGCTCTGGAGACCGGGGCTACCTGGCTACATAGATCTACACTCGAGAACATTGTTAGCCCCATTCGGTGACACATTTGGGGTCAGAAACACAAGTGATCCCCACGACTCGTGGAGCCCCGGGGCGGAAAACAGTAGGCTTTGGGCTTTGTCGGTCTCATCCGTTATCCTGATTAACCCTTCGTAAAATCAACGGAACAGAAGGAGACTGAGGAAGACGAATGATCCTACGGTTCGAGTTCAAATCACCACATCCGAGAAGTAACGATTACCAAGCTTAACAAATCGGGGAAAATCCAACAAAATGACCATTTTTAGCCACAGTAAGAAATTAAGCAGCTCAAAGACTTCCTTCAACGTAGGCGAGGTAGCGAGCGGGCTTCAAAAAGGGGTATTTGCACCATCGCCTCCATATTGGGTTACGGGGTCCCTTTCGGAAGAGTCAGTGAATTAACCCCTTCAGTCCCACCGATCTCTTCTCTGGTACCAAATAAAGGGTTTGTGGAGTTCGATATCTAGAGGACATTTGACTCCAAATATATAAAATGCTAATTCCATCCCCAATCTATTTGCACACTTAGAGATCGGCAAACAAAGCAGCCTTCGGATGCCAAGACGCCAAGGGGGAGGCTGCCGCTGCCGGGGGCCAAATAAAACACAGATAACAGGGAGGGTAAAAACGGTGTCATGAGGGGACAGGCGGCAGTCACCATTAACCCGAAACCAGCTTTAAATACGGCCGTTATTGGGACGAATCGAAACACAGAATAGAATTCAACGGCAGCCAAGAAACATTCCACCCATAATATACACACACACATACATATACACACACACATACATACACACACACACATACTTACACACACACACTGTAAATAGCGTCAAACCGGGGCCGGGGGGTTATTTGTAACAGTTACATGGCGTATACGTATATAACTAAAATAACCGCCGAGCCGGCAAATTACCTCAGAGAGCAGAGGCTCTAAGACCTCTCAACAGCGTCCTTTACAACAGCTGTGGGACTTCTCGGGGTTTTGGCTTCGATGGTGTGTGTGTGTGTGTGTGTGTGTAAATGCAGGGTTTATAAACAGAGAAGCTTTTACTAACCTCCGCCGAGCCTTCGCGCCCCCCCTACCCCAACGCCAACCGGCTGAACGCAGTCCTCGGCACCGGAGGCTAAAGGAACCGCCGGCTCACCGACACGGCCGACGAAGGGAGCTCTGATCTCCTCCCAATTCCCGTCTCCACCCAGCGCTTTGGCTACCGTGTACTCTGCCTCCTTTACCCACCGCCGTGCCCGAGGGGGGTGACACGGGCACTTCACAGCTTTTAAACGCTCCAGCGGGGACTGACTGTTTAACTGTTTCACGCCATTCCTGCGGCAGCATCTCATACCGGCTCACGCTCCCTACGGTACTACTTTCACAATAAATTCCCCAACGGCAAAGGCTTTTACCGCCCGACTCACCATACATACACCATACACACACACACAGCGACCCTGTTCCACATATCAACCCCATCGCACACCCTTCTCTACTCGAGTCGCTGCTCAATGGACCTTCGCACAGTTTTACTCCTAATTTCATTTTGGTTTTCCTCTTGGAGGCTACCATTCCATATATTCTGCGTGCCACCCAACACGAGGCACGGGCCGGCGCGAGGGCACAGGCTGGCGGGAGACTCATCTCAGAGTCAGAGGGAAAAAATTTATTTTATTTCTAACAGGAATTGGGGAAAAGTAGAGAGATCTAGAAGAAAACCCGAAAGCGTACAGTTAAAGCGGCACGTGGGATTCGTCAGCCTCCGTGTTGGGACTGCTTCGCTCGCACGCGGATCTGCAGAGACGTCTAAAATAACTCCTCAGCAACAAGAGACATCCTCCGATATCACCTACAAAGCGGCTGCTTCATACACGGCCGTACAAGCTGCTGCCCAAACGGCACACCAGGGCCGAGCCTTCATAATGCGCAGCGATATAAGGGAGTTTAAGCTGCAACTCTCCTGCAGACTTCTACTTTAGTGCACTGAGAGCAACGATGCATGGTCCATGGTGCCCAATAGCGACCAAATTAGGGTCCAAACCTCCTAAATCTATATGGCATTTAGCAGCGTGATCCACGGGCTTCATCGGATGGCGCAAGAGATTTGATTTTTAATGTTACACACAGGTTGGTAGATAAGTGGAACAGCCTCCCAGCAGAAGTGGTAGATGCCAATACAGTGAGAATGCAAACATGCATGGGATAGGGATATGTCTGCCGAGTATAAGACAAGACCGAGGACTGATTAAGGAAAGGGTGTTTGATAAGCCGGCTAGATGGGCCGAACCGTTTAATTCTAGGAGGGGCAGAACATCGGGCCTTAAATACCCCGGTTTGTTGCCGCGTGCCAATCGCACAGAAAACATCATAAAGAAATAAAAATGGGTTTCACCAAAATCCCTGTTAAAGTGGCAGAGAGAGAGAGCACTCTATCCACAGACCGGCGACGCAAACAGCGACGTCACTGCAGTCTCTTTCATAGAAATCCGACCAGAAAGCGGTCACCCTGCGGCCGTCGTCTGAGAACACAGAGCATCGGCAGGACTCTGCGCATGTACACGTTCCCACGCTGCATTCAGCAATGAACCCGGCTCTGACACGGGAGGGGGCCACTAGTATTTTAATGAACACATCGATACAACGCTGGTAACGCGCTATGTGATGTGCAGCACATACAACGCTAAAGGAGGCACACGGCGAGGCCGGCAGGCACACGGCGAGGCCGGCAGGCACACGGCATCACATATAAGCAGCTTATGGGATCAGCGGACATCTCCTTTCAGGGCTTCTGCTGGAAGGAGGACTCTTCAGGAGGTCGCCACACAATCCCAACACGCGCTGCGCTCATAATTCCAGCACTCGGGGAGTTAAATTTAACCATGTGTTTGAAGAAGCCCATAATCAATAGTTCTGCGATCTAATCAATAGTTTGATCACTGCCTATAATCACAGACAGGCCCCGGCAGACAGTCCTCGGCAGCAGCAGCCCGGCCCATCCGATGACAGTTCCTTGAACGCATTGAGTGGCTTCCATTAGCGGCTGCGGCGGTAAGGGTTAACGCGGGTCATAACTAGCAGAGCCCAAGCAAGCCTCGGCTTTCTCTGCTTGCATTTTGCTTGCACGAGAGCTCTGGGAGGAAAACCTGCAATCGACTGCACGGGACCGGCTGCCAGGACCTTCATCCCAACGCCGCACGCCATGCCAGGCGGCTCTCCGCAAGTTCGGGTTCCTGGTCAAAGAGGTCACATTCGGCTAAACCGATAACCAACGCACCCCAAACAAAGCGACCCGCTGCTGCGTCCGGGGCGAGCAGCCTAGCACCCGCACTACAAGTCCCATCATGCACGGACAGCTAATGGGAAATGAAACAAAAGGCGACGGCAACGAGCCTAAGGGCGAGAAGGAAAGAATGAAGATTGCCGACGGCGACTTTTCTATACATTACGTTGAAGCCAACCCCAGGGAGCTTCTGCTGCGGGTAGAGCTCGGCCGGCCCCGGACAATGCATGGTGAAGCATTATTCGGGGGGCCAGCTCAAATCCTTCTTGCTAATGATGGCCATTTAAACATACAGTGAAACACTACGCACCCTTTAGTGAATAAAGCCCAAAGTATGTTTGCCAGGGAAGTCTTAATCTCTCTAAACCAACAAAACAGTGGAAAGTAAATAATCCGCAGGAAGAAAAAAAATAACTGCATTTAAAGCGCCCGTGAATTTCTCGCGTTAGTAAGAAACGGGCGATTATATATATATGGCTGCTGCCACCCGCTATTTGGAGTGCTGGCTGAGGGTGATAGGAGTTATATTAATAAAGCCAACTGGGTCTGCCCGGCCCAAACTCACTCAAAATAATGGAAACCCGTGCCGAGCTCCAAAAATGCAAATTAACCTGAATGCTGTGGGTAGTCTGAGCAGGGAATCGACTACCAGCTCCCACATAAAACAAGCGCAAAAAAATACTAATACTAGAGACGGCCTTTTCATTTCTATGCATGAGAAAAAGCTTTGCTGAGCAGATCGCTCCCCAGAGCAGTCCGCGCGCGAGCTGGCCGCCCCGAGCTGTGCCAATAAAGCGAAGGCATTTAGCAGATTAAGCGCTTATCTAAGCGTACATAACAGCGGCTGCCTGCCTGCGCACGGAGCGGCCCGCGCGTCGACTACTACCCGCGACATGACAGCCATATGTTCATCCCTTGCACCGCTCACTCGGGGAACGCCCCTGGCTACACACAGATACACTGCCTGGAATTACCTCCGGGGGGGTACACGGTGGGGTACATGGTGGGACAGGCTGCCGTCTGCCACCCCAGACTCGATTCAGGTCCCGCGGCTCCGCTCACACTCACAGCTCCGAAGACACCCCGTGCTGCACTTCGCTGCTGGAGGCCGATTAGCGTATAACAGCAGCCAGCATGAAAGGGTTAATGTTACCGAAAACAGAGCAATCCATTGTCTTTATAAACAGCAGCCAAACAACAAAGTGACCCCTGCTGTCAGCGGCCAACCTGCCCCAAACGGGAGGCCGGGACGGAGGAAGTCCGATGCAAATGAGTTACTATGGAGCAGGGGGCCAAGTGTTACATTTCCTTTCTCCCACTTTCCTCCTCCCCCGTTATTCCTCCCCATTGCAGCCATTTATTCGCCCCCCCCCTCCCCTCTCTATCACCTCCACACCGGCTTTGTGATTCTATGAGCTTTATGCCGGCCGGTATTCCAGAAAGACTGCCCTAAAATCCTTACGCCGGCACAACAACAGCTCACACAACTCGACGGCAGGGAACCGCCGTCCGGCCCGTCTACCCGATCCCAAGCCATGTGCTTAAAACCCCTCGAGCCACCTCAGCTGGCACGCTGCTCCATATAGCTACCACTCTCTCAGCAAAGTAAGCTTCCCTACATTACAACAAGCCTTGGATCCTCTAGTTTTAGATCTCTTGTAGAGACATTTCTCGTGCTTTTAACCCCTTCCCGACAAAGTCCATACATGTACAGGCTCAATGCATTGTCCTTAATGGGTTAAATAAGCTCGCCTCCTGTGCTTTGTTAACCCCCTTTAATTATTTAAACGTGTCTATCATACCCCCCCCTTTCTCTCCTCTCCCCCAAGCTGGACGTACCGCGACCCCCCAGTTCCCCCCGATATTTATCCCACAGAACGCTCACCATTTGAATTATTTCTCCCCGGCTCGAACATTTTATTTACACGACTTTTTACTCCTTGTCCCGGTGCCGTGTATTTAAACTTTTTTTTGTTTTTGTTTAATTTTTGGGGGGTTTGACTCCAAAACCAAAACACAGAACCGTCTACAGGATTGTAAAGAGCAAGAACAACCCCAGGGGCAATTATCACGAACAATGCGGCCAACACAGAAAGCGGCTGTCATCGGCAACCCGAGCCGACAACCTGCAGCCCTGGAAATAAGAAACATCGCGTTTCCCCCGATACAATGTCACAAACATACACAAAAAGGACACAAAGGCAGCGTATACACTTACGCCACGGCTATTTATACACCACGTACACAACGGGGCCAGCTAACTCTGAACGTAAAAATACGCAGATATGGCAACCGCCAACCAGATTGCAGCGAATTCAAATTACAGCAACGGAAAGGGGGATCAAGTTTGCTATTAACATCTATCCATTTCCCCCAAACAGTAAAGATTAGCCGTCTACACATATGGCGTATAACACACAGAACGCGTGGGGCTGTCAAAGCGCTCGGCACTTTACGAACACGCCGTAGTTTTTTTTTTTTGTTTTTTTTTATACATTTCTCAAAATAAAAGAAAAACAGTCATTTTATAGAAAGCCAGGACGCACACGCATAAATTCTAGATGGGTTGAGATTCCCGTGCGTTTCGCGTCAGACGCCGCCGTCTCGTCAGATTGGTCCGACCGCAAAACACACGGGGCCGGCAACCTATTTAGTAGTTATGCAAAGTTTTAGTATCATGTAAAAAATATATAAAAAATGCAACGAGGCAAATCCATGGTTGTAAAGAAATCTATGTTAAATGTAAGAAATGATGTAATTATTTCGGGTCTGCCGGCACAGCGGAACTTGCCAGCGCAGACCCATTTAGTCGAAGGTCACTGGGCTTACTGGTGGGCCTTACTGGGAAGAGGTGGCACGAGGGGTGTTGACAGCACTGAGTGGCACATGTTAGCCAGCAGGTAGCAGGAAGGGGGGGCTGCTGGTCCATTGCACCTGATGGGGCTGATTTATGGCCATTAACCCCGCTCCCCCCGGACACACTGCCTCTTATAGCCAGGGAGCAGCAGCCCGGACTATTTTTATCAGGCCTGCAGCTCCGAGTGCCAGCAAAGCACGGGAGGCGAGCCAAGGCCCGAGCGGCCCCATCGCAGGGAATGGGTGGGGGGAGGAGGAGGCTTCGCAGCCGGGCAATTCACTGCCAATCGCACGGCGCGGCCACGGCATGAGAGATTGGGCAATCGGCAATGCTCTCTCCCGGATCGCCGGGGCACACATGGCGAGGAGGAGCCACGAGGTTTGAGAGGAGGAAGTGGGAACTCGCAGGGAGATTCTCGTGTCTGGGATCAATGAGCTCGGGGGGGGGTTACACCCGAGCGCGTACCGAGCGGCTGTGATCGCGCAGGGTCACGAACACCGGGGTGCGAGATCGCCCTTTAAACGCGGTCTACGGGAGGGAAGCACAGCTTGGGCCTAAAGGGGCGACCCACGTTGCCTACATGGGGAATGCTGGGTAGAAGCTGGATTGGGGTGGGCGGGGTCTGTCGGAATGGAACGTTGGACCGGGCAGGCTCTAAAATGGAACGTTGGACTGACGATAACCCTCTACAAGCCGCAGACCTCTGAATAAGCAGCACTTTTTAAGCCCTTACACTGCAGCTTAACTCTTTGGAACCGATGGTACTGAAGCCATCTACCCCTTCTCCTCCCCCCAGGCCAGACTGCAGTGTCATCAAAGGGTGTACTAGGTAATTCACACCCCATCTCCTCCCTCCCGTTCCCACCCACTTCTCCCCACGATCTCAGCCATGTCACAAGCCTGGCTGGGGGAGCTCGCAGGTGACCTTATAAGAACCCCTCATTTCAATCGGACACAGTGAAAAGCACCCCCAAAAACCCTGTCTACACGTTTCTTGAGCAGCCTCCGTGATCCGGGGGGCACTCCCAGCACTGTCAGCAAACATCCCAGTCTAGATTAAAGTCAATGTCACTCGTGTGCCCCCCCCCCACAAAAAAACATGACTCAAAGCACCCGTATAGCCAAGCAATCCCCCCCCCCAAAAAAAACAGGCAGACCCCCTTAAACCCACCGCACACTAGCATTTACCCCCCAACCAAAAAAAAAAAAAGTCTACGGAGCCCTCGTGTTACATGATTAATATTCCACGCCGGTAAGAAAAGGTGCATTTAATAAATTACCAGGCAGCAAAAGCCATTAGGACCCACGTATAAGGTCTGCGGTGGGCATCCACGCGTGACAGTGCACGGGGCAGCTATTCACTATCTGACCGTAAGGGATCCCCATTCCTCCACCCATGCAGTTAAATGGCTTCCATGTGGGTGAGAACACGGGGCGCATCTCAATGCACCCACACCAGGTGATCAGCCGCAAAGTATAAGCGGGTGAGCCCAAACCCCAGTAGCATGCATGGTACGTGAGGGTGCCCTTACCTATTGGCAACTGCCCATTGACCGGTCCCCCGTTGCCCCCGCTCGATTTGATCCAGGGGTTCACCTTGGGTGGAGGAGCCTCCACAAACTCCTTCCGCGCAAGCCCTTCCTCTCCCTCCTGGCACCCATCCTCCTTAGGCTGCATACCACCCTCCGGCTGCCTCTCCTCCACCTCCTCCGGTGGCTGCTGCTGCAGGGGCGGCAGCGGGTTCGCGGGTAGCAGTGGAGCCTCCACCTGAGTCGCCATGTCCCGGTCCCCCCCTGACCCCCTTTTGGTGGGGCTAGGTATCAGGCCCTGGGCTCCTCTGTCACCGAGTAAATGCAGACACAAAGGCGGTCGGGCGTCCCGAGGAGTAGGGTGTCGGAAATAGCTAGTTGCTCGGTCACCGGGCGGCCTCCCGTGCTAACCGCTGCAATATGGAAGCCAAGGCAGACCACGCGATGATCTGAACGGGAGCGCGCACTGAGTCACGCCGACGTGCGCGCCACCGGGAGGCTGAGGGGTGTGAACGTGATTCGAATGACGGGCGCGCGTGCGTTCTACTGAGAAGGGGAGTGGGGGAACCTGGGACTTCCTGCCCCACCAGAGTAATGGAGGCAAACATTCCTGGCTACTGTGTGACCCTTCACATTCTACACATGGAATAAATATCACTAATAATAATAAAAACAATAATAATTATTAATAAAAACATAATAATAAATGTCTTAAACCCCACCACAGTAATGGAGGCAAACATTCCTGGCTACTGTGTGACCCTTCACATTCTACTCTTGGAATAAATGTCACTAATAATAATAATAATAAAAACTAATAATTATTAATAAAAACATAATAATAAATGTCTTAAACCCCACCACAGTAATGGAGGCAAACACTTCTGGCCACTGTGTGACCCCCTTCAAATTCTACTCATGGAATAAACGTCACTAATAATAATAAAAACAATAATAAAAATCAAAGCCCATCCAGAGTAATGGAGGAAAAAATTATTCTACTTATGGAATAAATGTCACTAATAATAATAGTAATAATAACAATAAATATCTTACACCCCACCAAAGTAATAGTGGGAAACATTTGAAGCTGCTGTGTGACCCCTTTACATTCTACACATAAAATAAATGTTCATAATAATAATAAAATATAATAAATATTAAACCCCACCAGAGTAATGGCGGGAAACATTGCTGTCTTCTGTGTGACCTGCTTTGTTCCATTTATAGAAATTTAAATTTGCCATCACATGGTTACCATTTGGCCCATCTAGTCTAGTTTTTTTTTGAAACTCAGACCTTGGGTTGTCATCTGAGGATGACCCATAATAAAAAAATAAATAAATTCCAGGCTAAACAAGCAGAATAATCTGAGGATGAGCAAAAGCAAATATCCCACGGGTGTGACGTCATCACACTTTCCCAGCATTTTCCCATTTCAAGGCTCCAAGGAAAGTCCTTAAGACTCCGCTCAACACATCGGTTTTCAGTTTTCCCTGAAGGTTTATTTAAATCTAACCAATCAGTTAAATGTCCATGGATCCCGATCTTGGAGAAGACACAAAAAGTCAACAACCTCAGAGGTACTAAAATGCTTCCCAAATACGAATGATGTCAAACTTTCCTCGGTGTTAACCCATCCTTCTGTACCATCTTGGTGTGGGCTAGGCAGCCATTATTGGAGTGAAAGTGATTTTCTGGGGCATATAACCATCCAGCAAGATTGAAGTGTCTAAAATATACCGGTAAAAACGTACACAATATTATTTTGTAATAATTAAGTTTTTCATATTCATCTTTTTGCATGAAGTGGACACACAGGAGCCACACGACCTCACAATGTACCTAACAGATCGTAAGCTCCCAAGAGCAGGATCCTCTTCTCCTTATGTACTGGTGTATATAAACCTGGGAACTTTCAAGTAAGCAGACCCTGAGACTTGAAATATTATTCTGTTAATGGAGTGTCATAAAGATTCTATGTTCTAATACCAACTAGCTCTAATGCATATAAGCAAATCCTTAATTGAGTCACCTGCATTCAAGCAGGGATATCATCCATAACATACTGGTAGCAAAAGCAGCCGTTGGGAGTCTTATATATGATCACTGCAGTGTGGATTAGGAAGGAGTCAGTTCCGGACTCTGCGACTCTGAGAATCTGCCCCTTCACCTGAGACCCTGAGACTAAAACCATTTGACTCAGAGTCAAACCCTGTGAGTTCCCGGGCAGGGCTGCCATCAGGGAGTGCCTCAGTGGGGGAGGAAGACAGAGGGGTATGGGCACTGGGAAGAGGGCGGCAGAGGGGTATGGGCAATGGGAGCAGAGGCAAGGATATTGAGGGGGCTGGGAAGAGAAGTGGTCTCAGAGAACATTGGTAGGGGATGCAACACTCATGGGCATACCTGGGAACTTTTAAGCTGCGGTGTTGAACCGGAGAAGCGACTCTTCTCCTGTAGTCTCGGGGTGAGAGTTCCTGGGAATGCTCATGGGGGTACTCAGAACTGGGCCCCCAAATTCCGAGGTATGCTAGTATGCCTGACAATTGTATATTGTAAGATTTATTGTTAATTTTCTCCCTGTTGTGTCTTAAATGCTAAAAGGCTTCATTGCTATTATTTTTGAAATAATACCATCACGAAAGTTGACTGCTTCTCATTGAATATTTTTTCTTTCATAGTAAAGACATCGGGGTGCCTTAGCGGGTGAACATTTAACATACTTAGAAGTTATTAGATATTTGCCGCTGCTAACAAGTAATGTTGACACATAGATTTAGAGCTGAAGTGTTAGTGAGACTGTGTGACAAACTACCTCTCTTTAGACAAAGTGACATGTTTACCGGGGCTATTTATCACGTAAATAATGGCAGGAATCATATACTGTAGATGTATTTTAGAAAACAGGCTGGCTGCTTACAAGTTACTGTTAGCGTTATTTTAAACCCACTGATTATAGCAACCTATTTATTACACTGAGGGCAAACAGACCTCAGAGGGGATTATTATGCCTTCAAAGAGGGCAAGACTATGTGTGATGAGGCCGCTCTGGCACTTTAAGGCGTGATAAGCACACAGGGCGCTACATTTTTATACTCATGCTTAATGCAGTCAGGCATATCCAGCCAGTAGCACCCAATTTGCCCCATTCTCATATTCTACATCTATAGTTTGAGTCATATAAAAACTGATTCTGATGCAGAGTTCTAAAATAGTTTTATTTCCATAGCAACAAATAGAATGGTCAGTATATAATGGCCATTGTCAGGTTGATTGCCCAGTATGAATGAGTGAATGAATGGGTGAATGAATGAGTGTGTGAATTAATGCATAAGTGTGTGGTAGCATACAAGTGGATGTGTAAATGTTTGTGTGCCTGTGCAATTCATACGTTGGGCTGTCTCAGAGGCCTCTCTACAATGTCTGCACCTTGGGTCCTGTCTGGTGGGGTAGATCCCTTCTTCTTTTGATCTGGTGATTAGTGCTTCTTGGTTCTTGTGCTGCTATGATCAGTGGCTCATTGCTGTCTTTGAGTCCAGCCCTCTCCAGCCACTAGTAGGATTTTCCAATGTAAGGTGCCATGGCACTTCTTCTACGTGATATATATTTAAAATAACTCAAGGAAAGTGCTGGATGTTGCGCAAGCACCATACAAATGATAGATGGTTCCTATATTCCTATATTCCTATATCCTATTTTAAGTGATTTCTGGTTCTGAATCTTTGAGACTGGGTTTTGAGTTACTCTATGTATTGTTTAAAACTCTGCCAGCGTTTCATTTGTAAAATCATCCATTAAACACAATTAAAACGGATACATGGGGAGGTCTTCTCCTGGACTGATTTGCAAGTTTGCAATGATTGTAATTGTGATACATTGAAGATCTACATTTGTATCCATTGCGTCAACTGTTTCATTTTTTTATGAAGAAGAGTTTTAAGTCTATCATACAGTATCTTGAGAACCACATCAGTTCACGGGCCATCTTTATGCGAGCAAAACTGGAAGAACTTATGGAAGTCTAGCGTATGTTCTGCCCAATGCTTTCCAAGAGACCCCTGTCATGCATATACTATATGACTGTAATGTACATTTCATGGAATATTGTGTTCTGCTGATGGCTGAAATCTATGCCAGTAACAATAACTTTTCAGCATTGATCAAGTATAGAACACGACTTGCGTTTCACCAGTTATCACGAGGCTATTGCTGCCATCCTGCACATCTAACTGAGGATGATGGGCTATGCTGCTGCATGACAGGTGGATCTGCAGCTTACCCTGGCCTTTCTATAGAAGCGGAGTTATTTGCCCTGCCTCTCACACCGATGGAGTCCTCTGTACCCAGAGCCTTCCGATATCACGCAGTCAGCAGCTGGTCAGCGAATCGGAGGTGAAAAGGCTTCAACTATCAAGGAAAATGCAGTGCCAGCATCAGGGCCCCAGGCTGCTATTGTATAAGGGGTGTACATGGGACACAGAAATGGGATTAAAGGATCTGCGTGACCATATCATGCCTGTATATCAGGGGTACAGGCAGGCCAGCGTTTCCAAAGGGGAGGGGATTGCTGAACAGTCGTTTCGGAGATGTTCAGGTCCTGCATCACGCAGTAGTGGTACAAATTATAAAATGCTCCGACTCCGAACATTTGTCCAATGCCCATCATAGATTGTTAGGTCTTAGACCATAGGAGGTGGGTGAAAAAAAAGGCGAAGGTTCAATCCAAACCGGGGTCAAGCCAGGACCCAAATTTGACAAGTCAAACAACACAAAAGCAGACCCGGATTTTTGAAGGTCCTAGTGTGTGTCCACTGAAGTGGACCTTCAACGGCCCTGGAATTCACAGCCCAAGGTCACACAACAAGCCCAAGGCGTACTATCCCGCTATTTCTAAAACATATTTTTATAAAGGCGATGCATTAAAAACCAATAAAAAGAGCACAAAAAAGATCCAGACATGATGTAATCACTTCCTTGTTACTCTAGGTACACCGATGGATACACCTGGAACTGTGAGTAGAACATAAAGAAAACGCTTCAGGTAGTGGCCCAAAATGTTTAAATCAGAACAGCCAGGGTTATTGCCATGTCGACACCTCTGATAGCCGTCTTTAGTTGGCTCAACCCCATCTTGAACTCTTTAAGTCTGAATGTGAATTGAGACCACGCTTTATTTAGGATACACCCTCTAAACCAAGGTGGCCCCTAGGCCATCAAATGCCTTGTGTGAATGGCACCTCTTCACCCCCCATCATGCGATCTACGTACCATAACTCTGACAGGTGGTCACACAAATCTGCGACCACTGCATAGCGTCCAATGGCACCCCGAAGAACCGGAATACTTCATCATTGTGGTAAAATAATGAAAAAGTGCTTTCCATTTAGGAAAACATTAATTGCTCTCTCTAGGATGTTAAGCAAATAAACCTTAGCAAATCTATCGTTTTGTTATTTACTCCAAATGTTTAATTAAACCAACACAAACATTTGCGGTTCTTTTCAGATTTTATGGCAACAGCCAATCGGTGCTTCCTTTTCTGTCACGTGGCAATTAGGCATTTCCTGTAAAAAAAAAATAATGGAGTAAAATTATACACTATTCCATAATTATTTCGGGAAAAGGTTTGGACATTCAGCATTACCCAGAATGATGGCTTTAGCTATAGAAGTGTTAAAATCAGTAGACTATTCTTCATAATGCGGCGCTGTACTTGCCAAGGTAGGAGTTCAGTATTGAGTCGTATTGAGTCATACATCCTAAGTGTCTCTTCTTAAGAGGGACAAATCCCTCAGTCCCTTTGTTCCAGGAGCTGAGAATGTTTGCTGGCTATGAGTGTATCACAGGGTTCTACAGCCCTACAAGTGACAATAATGTGTCAACAGCAGAAACTGTGTTCTTAAATTGTGCAAATATAATGCATTATTCTTGTTTTATTTGTATTTCCTAGTTACATAACGAGCTATCAACCCATCACAAGGTCGTTAAATGCCTTGGCAAAGAGCTGCCTCTTGTCACTCAACAAAATGACCATACCTGGGAACTCTCCCCATCTGCCCCAAGGGCTTTAGGTAGAATAGCTCTGCCTTGGGAGAAGTCTCTTGTTCCTAAATTTGCTGACTTTCCTGATAGCTTTCACCCAATATCTGCCTCTGATCACATCTACCTACAGCCCTCAGTAAGGCTAGTCGCTTGCAGTACCACATATAGCCACCAGGGTCTAGTGTAGCATGGGGTTTAGGCAACATTTACACCCTGACTGTATTAATTCTATGCTCCTTTTGTGCAGGCCATGTCAGCATATATACTTTGGGCAGGTCAGGATTGTGCACAATTGGGCAATGCTGCCCTGGTTATGGTTAGCCAAATGTTTAAGGACGCCATATTATTAGGCCTTTAACTGTTTTTGCCAAAATTTCGCTAGGTCTTAATTGTTAGCATGGAAATGCAGCTAGATTCTTTTCTAGCTATACATCTCTGGTTTATTGTGCACTGGGAACTGCGAGAGATCATATATAAAGACAGGTTTCTGCTTCCACGTCTGGTACGTCTGAGAAAGTACTTTGATCATAAAGCTCACAGTCTGCAAGGTGGCAGGCAACGTGTTTAAATGCAGCGGGGGTTTCATAAGGACATAGCGGTGCTTTAGCGATGCTGCTGTTCCACTTGGCCATCGATCATTTGTGATTCTGTATTGTTAAGAGAGAATTGTCACCTTCATAGCTTTTCAGTGTCATCAAACTAATTGATCACAACTGGTGGTTTTGTTCTTCAAAAAATATAATTGTTTTGTTACATTTGGCTTTAAAGTAACTGAGGAAACTGAATTCAGCGGCTGAAGGTACAATAAAGGGGGGAGAGAGAGATTGAAAAGTTTCTTTTTAGGGCCAACCTTTAATTATTCCACTTTGAGATGTCCTTATTATTTGGTGGACTTGGTGGCATCGGGTTGGTGGTGCTCCATCCTGAATTGATATCCATTATGGGAATAATGGAACTTTGTGAACTAAGTTACAATGTCAAAGGGAGGGGGACAGCATGTCTGTTTATGGGAGACCAGCCTTAAACTCTTTGAGGTTTATTCACTAAATGAGGATTAACTCTCTCACTTCGCTATTTATCATTTAGTGCCATCACCAGCCAATTTCTCCAGGAAGAAGGACTGAGCTAGTCCTGCGTAATGTACAATTCAATGGCTTAGGAGACTGAAGAAATGTAACTATACATATCAAGACCTTCCTGCTTTCTGGGTTGGACCCCGCAGAATGTATAGTGAAGTGAAGGGCCACAACTCTCTTATCAACTCTCCTAATTACTCTCTCTGCAGTGAATAGATGGGTGAATGAATGATGGGATGAATGAAGGAGTATGCGTCTGTATTTAGGGAGGACTCATTTCTGCCATGATGATGATAATATGATTATTTATATTAATATTTCACCTTTTCACAGATCTAAAATGATTAAAATCACTTTCCATGTGTTTTTCCTAAATCATGTTTCTCTGTATGACTGTAATTATTAGTTCATGTTGCAATGCGGGCCAAGCATTGCATTCAGTTATGATATTAATAATTTGTTTCAGATTTATGTTTTGTAGTGTCGTGTCTTTTTGCGTAGGTGTCGTTCTGTGTAAAATTCAGTGCTTTTGAAGTCTGTATTCCTGGAACAATGTGGTGGTGTTTACCTGGTCCTTATCTCACTTGTCTTCCACAACAGTCCTCGATCAATTAACCTTGTGTTTCAAACATTAGAGATATGATAACATTGCAGCAATAGCTACTAACACACTTGATGATTATGCTGGGGAAATATACAACCAGTTAAGAAGGGCGCATAACCATGTAGCACCCAGTGCCAGGAAAGGGCAAGGTCCTGGCGGAACCATAATACTGTGCCTATACAAACTAAAATAGTGTTTATATACTACTAACTATAAGAATATTCTCCCCTGGTAGCAACTTTGCTTTCTTCTTCATCTGCTGAGTTCCAGATTTGGAGCTCAATATACCTAGGGGCCATGGTGAACAAATGTCCCTTTGTTATTGCGATAAGCATTGAGGGGGCAATGGGGACATAATGAACTCACACACACTCATCACTGAAATAGCAAAATATTTGTTACGCGATTTCACAATGCTTTTATCAAGATTAGCCCAGGTTGTCATCAGAACAGCAGAGAGATAAATACTTGACATAGTTACTAACAAGAAGCTATTTTCAGAAGCTAGTCTTGTGAATTGAGCAGTAAACACCATTGAGAACATTGGTGTAGGGACCAGGAGGGGCAAGGAGGTCAAGTCTTACCAGATAACTCTAGAAGGAAGCAACAGAAGCGCCAACCATTAAACATTATACGACTGGTGCAAATTATTATTCCAGCAGAGGATTTGAGAATTCTTCATTGTGAGAGAGGAACTTACCTAGACTGCTTTGAACGGCTCTTTCTACAGAAGAGTGGATGATGAATTGGGTTGGGTTTTGGCCAAGATTGGAAGCATTAGCACATTCAGATAAGTAGTAGGATCACGGTCTCAGAAGATATGGACTCAAAGTCCCCTGTTTGTCTGTGTCCTTTTGTCAGTGGCCATCAGAATGACTTGAAGTGCTTCAACTATATCAAACATTCCTTTTGCTTGGTTTTACTATCCACCAAAAATGTGCAAGCATGGCATTATAAGTAGGAGAACCATCCTTCTAGCCAGATCATAAGTAGGAGAACCATCATTCTAGCCAGATCATAAGTAGGAGAACCATCATTCTGGACTGATCATAAGTAGGACAACCGTCACTCCAACCAGAACATATCATCACAATAAATCACCACATTTTCATGCAACTCCAACCTCGCCCTCAGAATTTCCTTCATGAGTCTTTGGCAGACATGGCCCCTGCCATTTGTACTCTTTCGAAATGGTCTAGATATCAAAACGTGCAACGGTAGGGATTAATACAACAAGGTTAAGAGGTGGACTTGTTATCATAGATGACAAAGACATTAGTGCCAAATCACCAATGATTAACTAATCTCAACCCTTTAACTGCTGAGAGGTTCCTGAGTATGTTAATAGTGAATTAGTGGCACCCAGATCTACCAATCAGCGAAGGCCGCTTAGTATACAGATAAGCAGCTCATCGAATGGCTCAGCGCATATTGTTGTTTGCAGCTTGTGGCTCACACATGGAGCAGACTGCAACCCTAACTGCGAGGACAACGTTTGTTCAGCTCCTTTGGCCAAATAATTGGGTGAAGGGTGGTTGAAGGACTGCAGCTAAATATACAGTACCCTGCTATGTTTGTGTATTATTGTTATCATAATCATACAGCCACGTATTACTTTGTCTATATAAGATATGTGGGTATGGTGTTCATTTCTGAAGTTGAAAAAAATGTGACTTAGAGGAATATCAACTCTACGTAGTACGAAAAGCAGTGTTTTCCCAAATTCCCAGATATATGTGTAAACATTTCTGTAAGGTTAATGCGAGCGTTTGTATTTTGATGCAGGACAGGCGAAGGAATATTCCCAGGTGCTTACACCCGAGCACCGCCTGAGGCTTTTGTGAGCTGTGTTCTTCAAACTTTTTGTTCCCATTACCCAGTGTGAAAACATTACACACATTCATCACCCGGTCCGTGCGTTTACACGGGAGAGAGGGTAACTTTTAGAGCAAACCCAATCAAGTGGCCGAGTAGTGATCGTAAGCTCGTTTGGGTAGGGTTCTCCTTACCTTTCTGTAGGTTAAAATTCTAATGTATTTGTTATCTCACTTAGCCATTGTACATCGATGTGGAATATGATGGCGCTTTCTAAATAATTATAATAATAGTGGCACCTGAGAAACTTTTCTGGAAGACAGTAATTAGCGTTGAGTACAGTGAGAGCTATGGTCAGTCTTGGACTGGCCACTTGGTACACCGGCCATTGGCAGCGCTATCTTGAGGTGGTCACTCTGGTGGCCTTGGCCAGGGAATGATGTCCTCTGTTTGTTCTATTGTAAGCTTGGCTGCCTTTTCAGGAATGGTTATTAACTTCTTTATAAGTCTGATTTGTGGCAATTTGGATAACTGTCTTCACAGTAAATATATTGAGAAGTGTGAAAACCAGTAGCTTGGTGAACTCGTCAAATTGTTGTTCTTCACCATAAAATACATTCCCACTTTTACCCCAGGCATCGCTCAGAAATAATCCTCAACTGCTCTAAAAAAAGGAAAAATTAACCCTGTACGTGCACAAAAGCCACAGACAACTTTCTCCTCCCTGGCCACGAAAAGGTTGTCGGAAGTGCTAGAAAGCCCTTTGCTCTGTCCTGAATTTCCTGCACATCCAGATAATGACATGTCAGCATTTACCGAAGCCGAGTTCACTGAGCTGGAGTGAAGATTGCGCAATATCTCTAGATAGATATCCTACTGGCAACCTGCATGCAAAGAGAGTATGCCAATATGGGTAAAAAAGAAGAAAAAAAATTAACTTTATCCATGGCCGGGGTCACCTCTAAAAGGGCTTCTACTAAGACAAAAAATAAATTTCTCTCTAGCATGTTAAGCGAATGAATATTAGCAGATCTTTCATTTTATTTATTCCTGAGAAGTTTAAATCCCATAAAAACAACACTGAAAACCGAAGATGTGTCTTTAGTTTCTATGGCAACATAGTGTCTGCTTTTATGTCACTAGACAATTAAGTGTTCCATATCAAAATATGATTGATTGAAAAAAACGTACATGTTTAAAGAATTTGGCAGTACTAGGAATGATGCTTCCGACACTGCGATCAGTTACAAAAGTGTTAAAGTCTGCAGGGTAGGTTGAGCGACGGGGCAAAAGGGGCAGCTCCTCGGCTCCTGTGTTTTGCCCTACCTGGCTCCAACTCCTCTCACCCACTCAAGCCCACGCTGTATCTCATGGTCAAACAAAGTTCATTCCCCCCATTATTTAATGAGGATCTGCCAGTTCGGTGTTCTGTGGTTGGGCCCCATAAATATATTTTACTTGGGCGGACAATACAAGCCAGCGTGATCACATTAAACATTAAACATACAGACATAGAAAAATCTTTGTAACAGTTTTGGTTGTATTTAGAGATATATTAGTTATTTACAAAATACGTCAATTAAGCTTTTTTTTGTTTTCTGTGAATATCCCAAATAAAATGCATATCATCATATGTGACGAGTCCAACTTATCAATCAATAACAGGCAATTATGTTGCCCTTACGGAGTATATACTCATCCCTGAGAACTTTTGGGCTCCGGCTACCCAAAGCCTACCCTTGCGGGACGTGGCCGACATTGTGCAGAATACCCCCCTTTAAAGGGGAAATTGGCAGGGATTGGGGCGTGTTAGGACCCCGCGACCTGGGGGATTTGACCTGGAGGACCGGAGAAGCAGCACTTCTCCCGGAGTTCTCTGGGCCAAACCCGGTGAGTTCCCAGGTTTGTATATACTTCCCTCACTGATCTGCACTTATATACTGAAGGGGCATCCCATAATCTCTCCAGAACACACGAATCACACCCTGGCACAGGAAGCACTCCCTGCTTCCTCTCCAGACAGGAAGTACCCATGGAACGAACCACTTGAGGCAGTGTGGGGGTGCAATCTATTCAGCTAATTTATGCATAACTTTCCCAGCAGCTTCTTTGTGTCTAACACTCTAACACAAAGGGGTTTTCATTGGAAGAAACATAAGTGAGGAAAGCAGCCCCCCAGAGGATATTTAGGCAGCTGCCCCTTTTGGCCTTGTCTTAGGTGTCCCTGGGGGTGTAAATCTGGCCCTGGGTATTCTTCCTGAGCTACCTCAAGTAACCTAATTCAGAACTGATAAACTAAGTTGTTAAAGAGTCATAAAAAGTCAATGGCTGAGCCAGACCAAAATCCTCTGTGCTGTGAGCAGCTTGGTGACCTGTGAGCTCGCCCGTTCCCCAGCTTTTAACTCTTTAGCTCATGGTTCACTAACTTCATTTCCATAATTAGCTAGACTCCCCCCCAACACTAAAGCATTGTGATCGCAATCCCCACTGGATCAATGACCGAATTCTAAATAGTATCTTCGGTAACTGGATCCATTCATAAAAATGCATTGTGATTATTACTATTTTATTTCTGCTTACGAGGAGCTGCCTGATTGTGACCGAGATCATATTCTGCATAGTGAGGCTTTTCTGCATCATGCTGACTGCAGAGAAGGCAAAAAAAAAAATTAGGCAGCACCCATGTCCTATCCTTTTTAATCAGTGACATCCAGCCACTGCTAGCTGGCCGAGTTTGGGTGTGGATCGGAGGCAAACTCAGCACTGATAATACTGCACAGCATGGGATATCGGGGACGAGAAAGGAGGGGGCAGAGCACCGGTGCCACCGTAGAGCTCGCTGAAAACATGAGCGACCAAACTCTCTCTGCCACAATAGAGAGCATTCTTGAATGTTCAGTTACTCGGGCTTTGCATTCCTTCGCTGCATACAGGAGAAAGAGAATGAATGGAGACGCTGCAGTAATGGCAAACCGAGGGATGAGAGACGCGGAATAATACTATCTATCATCTATCTATCTATCTATCTATCTATCTATCTATCTATCTATCATCTATCTATCTATCTATCTATCTACAGCATTGTCCTAGTTATAGGGTGCCCCCCACTTCAGCTATCACATGCACTTGATTTCATATGTATATAATAGCCAAGAGGTCCCTTTAAATCTCTGTTGCATCCCATTTGCATATTATGTACACGAGGGGGATTGTGCAGAATCCCCTTTTGCCCACCTCCATCTATCTTTTATGCAGGAGTTGTTTTTGTCGAACGCATCTCCTTGCATGTGATATACTTACTGCCAGTCAGCTCCAATTTTATTATTTAAATAAAAAAATCCATATTAAAGTGCTCGGTGAGTACTTTAATGTGCATTTTCTTTAGTGGGGGCTGCCAAAAATAAGCTCTCTCCGTAAATCGGAGTGCGGGTTTGGGCAAAGCTTTTAGGGTGTGATCACGTGTCCCACAGTGCCACATTTGCCCCAAAACAGATTGTGAGTGGCACCTTTGCCCCCAAGCAGCCTCTGCCATCTTTAGCCAAGCTTATCAGTGCTCCAAACAGCTTATCTGTGCCATCTTTGCCCTTAAACAGCTGGTCTGTGCCATCATTGCCCCCAAACAGCTTATTTGTGCCTTCTTTGCTCTTTGCCCCCTCAGGCATACAGTCTGGCACACATATGTAAATATACTTACACACATTTACACATGCTAACAAACCCGCTTAGTCATACTTATCTACACACTCATTTTAACACACAATCCCTCTCACACCACTCATACTAGCACATACTCCATTACACACCACTTATACATACCTTCTCACATGCAAACACTTACACACATTCATCCATGCTCACACACACACTTATGCATACACATCCAAGTTTACACACGAATACATACATATCCACGCTAACACTCACTTCTTACATACATATCCATGTCCATATATGTGCATCTCAGGCTGCAGTTTCAGTCTGATGTCCCCAATGCA
Source organism: Spea bombifrons (assembly GCF_027358695.1). Lineage (NCBI taxonomy): Eukaryota > Metazoa > Chordata > Amphibia > Anura > Pelobatidae > Spea > Spea bombifrons. The sequence goes on from NC_071090.1 coordinate 8,370,112, forward strand.
TATATCACACCCTGATACTTCATCAATATACAGTCCCCAAAATCCTCTGAAATCACACCCAAAAAAACCAGGAGTTAGTATCACCATCAATCGAGTATTACTTTTTATACATACCTTTGGTAGCTACTTTTCTAGCACAGTGTATATATAAACTTTCATACTTACCTGCGTTGGGAGTATGGGCAGCCAATTTCAGTATAGAAACTAGACAAAAGTGACATTTTTAACCCCAATATCAAAAGAATATGAGCACTAATTTGCATGCAGAATAAATAGATTAGAACCAAGGCCAAACCGGCGGTCACAGGGCAGGCTTGGCACTTTAAGGCCTGTGGCCACCAGCTGATGGCTAGATATGCGCACGCGACATGAGTATAAAAACCCAGCATGTGGCCGGACTTAACCAGCATACCCAGAGGTTGGAGGGGCAGATCGAGTGAGTATGCAGTGCCAATGACCAGCAACCAATGATCAGGCATTTGCCCGGTGTTCCTGATGGCCAGTCTGGGCTGGATTAGAGCCCATGCAAAATCAACTTTAATATGCCTTGTGCAACAGGTCTTACCGTCAGGTGAGTCAGGCAGGTACCCGAGGTCCCTGGGTCAGGAGGTGTCAGCAGTCACCACAGAAAATGTAATTCTGGTACCTGACAGGGGTGCTTTAGAACGGATACCTTGACAAAGAGGTCTATGCCTACGTTGGCATTCTAATATACAAAAGACAGAGTGTGTGGGGCGACAAATGCCCTTCTTGCCTGGGGTAATATTACGTTGAGGACCGACCCTGCTCATGACAACATTTCTAATGAAGGAATCAAGCATGCTTCATATGCCTTTTACTATATAACGTCAACGTTCATTTCGAGTGGGAACCTCCTGGCACCAAGTCAATAAGGCAAAAAGCAGTCTCACTTGTAAATAAAACAACTTTAATTGCACATAATTAAGAAAAATAAGTCGACAAAATGTCTAATAATAAACCAGTCCTAATCTTTTACATATTTAAATGACTCAACAGATACATCATTCCTTGGAATTTCTGTATTTGCCAAGCTGCCGGATGATTTCAGAGAGTATCCCGATGACCTCATACCCGTCTCTTTAATTTGGCTGTTCAATACATATTGCATTCTTTTTTTCAATGCTGTGGGTTTTTTTTGCCTTTTATAGCACCTTCTTTGTGTAAAGGGCCAATCTAGTCCAAAGAGTGCATTAAGCAGCTGCTTAATCAGATTATATGCCAGCACCACCACTGACTATAATACAAATTACTAATATCATCACAGCAGAACTCTGCTGCCACCTGCTGGTAACATTATGACATTGCCACTCACACTCAGAATACTACTTCTATTATTCTATCACTCTTCACTAAAGTGTATCTAGTATATTACCCTACATTTACCATGATGAACTTATCATCTCACATTGTATGATATCACCTAATACTACTAGAGATACTGGGTGGGTCCTTTGGTATGTATGAAATGTACTCATTTGGAAATTACTATCTATTTTTATTGCCTCTGGGCTCTCTCCATCAAATGTATGGGTTTGTCTTAGTCTGTCAATTCTCGTCTTGTCATTTCCCTTGAATTTATGTATTGTATTAAGCGCTGCGTAAACTGTTGGCGCTATATAAATAAAGGATAATAATAATAAGAGCGATAAGACGGATGTCTCCCGCTCTCACCGCAGGACTCCGGCAACAAGGTAAGTGTGTGTGTGTGTGGGAAGTTTTGAAGGGGCGGGGGGGTAGTTTGAAGGGGCGGGGGGAGGTTGTTTGAAGGGGCGGGGGGAGGTTGTTTGAAGGGGCGGGGGGGTAGTTTGAAGGGGCGCGGGGGGGTGTAGTTTGAAGGGGTGGGGGGGTAGTTTGAAGGGGCGGGGGGGTAGTTTGAAGGGGCAGAGGGAGGGGTAGTTTGAAGGGGCAGAGGAGGGGTAGTTTGAAGGGGCAGAGAGGGGGTAGTTTGAAGGGGCAGAGGGGAGGGGTAGTTTGAAGGGGGGTAGTTTATTATAATAATAATAATAATTGCCGCGTCCCTCACCTGGAAAAAATATAGGTACTCGGTCAATATTTACTTGATTGGTTGAGATGCTTGGTGACCTCATCCATGCGCGTGTGCCATTACCTTTCAGACGGACAACTAGACAGGACAAGGTGTATCTCAGTAGATATTATTAATATATTTTATTTATTACGCAGCCCTGTACAATTTAAATGGGGCAGTTAACACACATGACAAATATACATTAATGCATACAGACACAACAGAAGGAGAAGAACCCTGCCTGTGAGCTGCCATCTAGTCTTATGGTACTTTATACAAAGTTCCCGGCAGCAATGGTGGGCTTTTGGGTGCCCAGCTCTCAGAATTACAATTGGAAATGACTTACTTTGTTAATTTCCACATGTAATGGTTCTTTAAGGACCTCAAACTCTTGCAGCATCCTTATGTCATGTTCTCGTTGGGTGCAGTATTGTATTAAAGTCCTGGAGTCTGTGACCTGTGATCTGAACCTTGGTAATACTTTTGTCTGCGCCATAACAGGGACCCATTTGGACACCCTGCTGTTTCTAGAGCCCCTACACAGAACCACATCCCCTCATTATGACCATGTTGAGGAACTAAATGAATGATATCCACTTAGTTAGAGCTACCAAGATGAGGATTATGTTACATCATATAATAAACATGAGTACAGTATATTCATTTGTATTGCAATTGTTTTGTCCAGTAGGGGGCAGTACAACCCAAGTTACAAATCAATGTTACATTTTCCCATACTCCAGATCTCACGCACACAAGCATGTTGAATTAACAAACAAACAAACAAAAAAGTCTTAGTTGTTACCTTAATGAGATGTATAAAGATCTAAAGCATAATAAATAAATATATTATGTGATTGCACGTCTGCTTTAAACCGGAAAACATGCAAAACCATATGGAATGGAAGCAATGTAATGCTTCTGTGAGGTACGTAATGCCGCAAGTATCCTCCAGTTAAATGGGAAATATAGTTGTCCAATTAATAAAGGAGATGGGCATCGACGTTAAACCCAGACATTGCAATGTCCTATGATTAGGGCAAAAAGCTGTGTGTGTACCTGCTACTCCACTTTTGCAGCTATAACAGCTTCCATTCTTCTGGGAAGGATTTCCTCACGATTTTGGGGAGTTTCTGTGGGAATTTTTGCCCATTCATCCAGTAGAGCATTTGTGAGGTCAGACGCTGATGTTGGATGAGGAGGTCCGGCTCGCAATCTCCATTCCAGTTCATCCCAATGGTGTTCGATGGGGTTGAGGTCAAGGCTCTGTGCAGCTACTCGAGTTCCTTCTCACCAGACTCGTCAAACCATGTCTTTATGGAGCTTGCTTTGTGCGCTGGGACACAGTCATGCTGGAACAGGCCTTCCCCAAACTGGTGCAACAAAGTTTTGAAGTTCTACAGCAGGCACCATGTATTCTAGTAGGTAGCGTTCTCCTGGCATCTGCCAGACACAGATTTGTCCATCAGGCTTCCAGAAGGGTGATTCATCCCTCCAGAGAGCAGGTTTCCACTGATCCAGAGCCCAGTGGTGGTGGCTTTACACCACTCCAGCCCACGCTTAGCATTGTACATAGTGATGCTCGGCTTGTGTGCAGCTCCTCAGCCATGGAAACCCATTTCATGAAGCTCTGGACGCACAGATGGCTGCCTAGGTGTTTCATTTTATACACCTGTTTGCAAACACCTAAACTCAATAATTAGAAGGGCTGTCCACTTACACATATGTCATAAAGATCTCATTGCAGGTGATTCTTGTTGTTCCTGTGATTGCACCATTAGGGAGTCCACATTGGCCATTTCACCTGTTGATGGCCAGCACATGTATGTTGCTGCCGCATAGTATGTGGGATGAAAAAACTCACAGACGAGAATGAATTACTCGGTTATACATCTCATTCACTGCAGGGGGCAGCACTTTACATGTAGTATGAAATACAGTATATTTGGGAAAAATGGCCTAGACGGGCACCCTGTGTTCCTTATTTAACACTTTTCACCAGAAACTGCCCTGTAACATGAATAGACTCATTTTTTTGTGCTGTCTATACGGTTTATTAATGTAATCTACAGCACAATATATAATCCACTCACATAAAGTATAGAGAAGGTGGGCCGTGTTCTTCTCAAATCTCACAATGTATTCATATGCCTCATCTCTACCCGACCAACCACCAATAACAGTTTTTACTATAACCCCTGTTTCCCTTTGTGTGGGTTGTGTAGTATTTGTGTCTTGGTGAACATTTGGATTGTTGGGATAGAATTTTTTTTCCCCTTATCTCCCCTGTCTATCTCATCTTCTCCTGGGCATCTGGCCACCTCCACTATCCCGACGCCATCTCATCGCTCCTAGAGCTCTGTCTCGTGTATATGAAGAACACTTAGGTACACTTGGGCTGCAGCGCACCCAGATATCGCGGAGACTGGCTGGAAACCATAAGGACCGCCATGCCAAGAAATGGCAGCATTGCTAACTTGAGTCCTTTACGTTCCATTCACTAAGAACATTTTCAGAGATGTCCACAGAAAGCATTTCAAGGCAAGGGGCAAAGCCAACATCTAAGTGATCCCCCTTTTCTTTTTTCTACTTATTTGATATTTCATCCAAGCATCTCCCTAATTTCACTTTAACTTAATTTCACCTTATTTCTAAAAAAAAAAGTTTCCCTGCGCATAATTACCCCTAATTACCATGCAGACTTATTGGGTGAAATTCCAAATACTTCTCCGAGGTTCAATGATCCTGTTAAGTACCTATTTTTTTCTCTTATATCTCTGCATCTATCTTTTTCTTTCTTTCTTTTTTCTTCTTTCTCCTTTTTTTTTTCTTTCTCGTTCTTTCCTTTTCTTTCTTTTGTCTCCCATACACTCCATTTATTTTCCCCCCTTTTATTCTTTTTCATAACTGGGAAATTCTTCAAAAGAGAAAGTCGGCGAATCGGCAATTAACATGTACAATCAGGATGGAAACCAGATGGGTGTAAAAAATGTGTGTGTGTGACACACACACACAAACATACTGACACACACAATTCCTTTTATAGCAAATACCCAGAGGGAGCAAATTCATCTAAATTAAAATGTGGCATGTTCCTTATTTCTGTATTTAAGGGGATTTGGACATATGTAGAATTATTCGCATTGTCCATCACCTTATCAAAAAACGAAGACCATTGATTTAGATTTCAGGGGGGGGGGCTTGTATGGTGACCTCACCAGTAAGTTTTTAAGGGTAAAAAATCGTTTTATGGGGATTCGCATCCCTGAGATGAGAGAACGCACTCATTTAACTCTGTAGGGTCTGTCATTATTTTTAACCATTTAGTGTAGTTGCGTTGCTAAAGGTTCCAGTCCCAGAGGCCCATGAAGAGCATCGCTGAACCCTCCACAGAGGAGAAAATGTCATTTTTTTTTAAACTTTTTAAAAAAAAATAAATAAAGAAATGAAACAAAACTTAAGAGGTAAAAATGATCAAAGTGTCAGTTTAACAAATATGAAAGCCTGGCTATACTCAAAGTTCTCGGTGTATCCAATTCAGTACATTATTAAATTACATGTGAAAAATATGTTCATATCTTGTTTTCATTTTATTTTTTTTTAGTCTATAGGATATCTAGGATCTCACTAAGTAAGTTGTGCTGGTAAGTTTAGTTAACTTGGACCAAAAGCTAAACAATGAGAGTCTTGCTTAAAGGGAAATCCCTTCCATTTTTTTTAATTACAAGTATTACATTAAAATACGTTTCCAAAAACACTTTGAAACAATTCTACTTTTTACATAATACAATATTTTGTTGTGTGTATGTGTTCTGGCTGTCTTAGAGTATATTAGCCTAAGCTACTAGACTTCTTATCTAATGAAAGTCTGCAGTGGAAAGACTTTAAAAGGACTTCATTAGCATTGCCATAAAGAATCAGCTCAGTGTGGTGTTTGAACAGGCAAAGTCCTCCAAAAGGTCACATGACTGACAACAATGGCGGCCATCGTGCCTGTAGTTAAAGAGAGTTTATTGGAAGAAATTAAAATAAAACCAGGTTTTCTTCAAAGCTAAACAATATTACTGTATACAGTACGGGCGTTTTAGACACAATGAAAATAATGATTCCTTCCATGAGACTTCTCCTGCATTGACTCCACAGACCAAATTTTCTGAAGAAGGGGGTTATTGACTGGTCTTCTAGGTCAATCATTTGCTCTTCTCTGAAAAGCCTTACAGAAAACACCAAGTTATGATGTCATACCCCATACATACTATCAGTCCCGCTTTATTTTAATTGTTCCACTGCCCCATGTAGCTGCCCCACTGTCCTGCTTTTGTGGACAATGGGCTGGTTGGGAAGATCCTCTGACTGGCCCAGGGAGCTGTATAATTAATAGCGATCTGCGCTGTTGTGGTTACACCAATTGTACTGGCTCCCGGCCCAAAATGAGTCTCAAAATATCTTTCCAATAGGTTTAAGACATTATTATCAAATGAATGCTATTACTGTTTTAGATGACAGCGGTACTACATGTGTAGTTTGTTGAATACAAACTTAATGCAATTAGTGAATATTTTTGCTATTTATCCCTAAAATTGAGGAAAAATATAAAAAAAAGTAAAATTTAATACTAAGATAATTGCCGTGTAATTGCAGTTTTAGTATCTATAGATAAAGCAGGCATGCCATGTAGTAAGGTCTGAAGCTTAGCGTCCATTCTCCGTGATTTCTAGACATGATTACGCTTCCATTAGAAAAATCACGTTGTTTCTGATAAATAATTATGTGAGGTATTTTGGGTGCATTCTTACAGTAAGTGTGAGATTAGGGGTGTAAAATCACGTCTGTTGTGTTAAGTGGGGCCCATGGAGACTTGCGCTCTGGTTCCAGGGGTTAATCTCTTTTGGCCCTGCAGAGCACTTTGATTAGAGTCTCCTGCCATTCTCAGAGATAAGAAGCCCTTCTGGAGACAGACTAATCAGTGTTTTCCATTAGAATATCGGATAAAATGCCCCAAACAGAGCTAATGTCCCCTGTTGTGTTTATTAAGACAGAGGAGATACATTAATTAGAGCCAACAGTCTTATAAGTGTTCATTAAAAGGGTTTCAAAGATGTTATGAAAAGATAAATCCATTGAAAAGTTTACTTTGGTGCTTAGTTGTAATGAAATGGGATTTGTTCCGGAAGAAGAGTGCTTATTACTTTGGTAATTATAGGTTCTTATGGTAAATGATACTACCTACGGTATATATTTTTGATTGATCCTAAGCTCATTTTTACCTAGAATATGGCAGCCTTACCCAAGAGGTCTTCTTGGTCCAGATGATTTATCCCCTAGGGTATAGCAATTTGGGACATTCATGGATATTCTACGTATTCTACGTCTCCTACACGGTATAGCGAGAACATACAACATACAACATACAAGTCTGCAGCATGTGAAATCTGTGGCTTCATCTGCCACTGACCTATAACCCCTTAATGACAAAGCCCGTACATGTACGGTGTCCAAATGCATTGTTTTCAATGGGTTTAGGGACCGGCCATTGTCCTTAAGGGGTTAATGAGGAATTATGTGCATAGAGACGATTTTGCAGTAACAAAACAAGGGACAAACGTGGGCTAAATTAGTGTAATGTATATTATGATGCCTAGGTACATGCAAGCGAAACGAGCAGACTTTACCTAACATAATGTGCCATGGGGCATTGTGCCACTAATAGAAATCCAGGCATATCACACAGTTCCTATGGATTATCTGGACGTTTAGTTGGGGGGGTCTGCTATGGGTTTACATCCCGTTTTAAGGCTTGGGTTGGAATTCAACCTCTTCCTACACACAGCACGGTTGTTATAGTCCTCCATGGAACTCTATAGGTCTTAGTTGATGGCCATGATGTCTTAGAACAGTCGTTTTGGGAGAAGAAAAGGGGCTAAAAAGAAATACAGGTCGGTGTGAGCCATGAGGTATACATACATGGAAAAATATCTAAATTATCTTTATCAGGGCAAATTCTATCTAAATAAAATATGATCCATTAAATACAAACTGGGAACTTATCACATAGGCCTTTAGCGGAAGAACGGTGAGGTAGGATCGCCAAAGAGGTCTCTGCGCTGGAGAAGGCACAGACCACACATGCCCTCGAGTGCCGGGGTCGAGTACCTCACCCCAAAACAGGAACGGGGTATGAGAAATAAGGAAATTAGAGTGGCTTTCTAACGGTGACCGGTTTAGGACCTGTTGATATCATAATCCCTTAATTTTACCCTAAAAACTAGTTTGCGTTATAAGGAATCTGGCACCGATATGCACCTCTGGGGTCCGTTATAAGGGAGCTGGAGCATTGTCCTTCTGCCTCTAATTTAGCATAATCATGTTTATGGCATGTCATTAATAGCGCTACCAAGCATGTCTTGGATCTAACCAAACTGAGCAAAAAATGTACGATATAAAAAAAATTACAATCTCAAAAAGTATACCTTTTTCAACAAATGCCATAATAGCATCCATGTGTATTTACTAATCATTTCCATATTTACTAATAATCACACTTATAATTATGATGCAAAAATGTATATTTATCACCTCATTTGTATAAGTGAAATAATCTGAAAGAAAAATGGTTTAACCCTTTCATTGGCGGGAAAAGCCTATTACGCCTTGTACCCAAAAAGGGTTAAACAACAGAAACAAGGGGTATGACCGGTCTCCCATCTCAGGCCTCGCCGCGGTCCATACATCGCAGACCATAGAGAATACATCAGAGCTCCTCCGAGTCCCGTCTAGCCCTAGACTTCTCGTCACCAATGTGATTGGTAGACTAAACAGCAATGTGCCTCCTTCCCAGTCCTCCCCGGGCCCAGGCCTGCTGCAGTCACTCCTAGGCCTGTCATAGAGCCTCTCAAGTGGAGGATAGCACATCAGATCCAAGAGGTTTGAGGAAAGGATGTTTAGTATCAAGCCCTCCGAGTGAAGTTAGATGTGACAGACAGTGACCGTGTTACCACGAGTAGGGAGACGTATGGAATATGTAACTAACGTGTTAAAGACCCGTCCTTAGTACAACAATATTTTGACTTGTAATATACTGCAAGCAATCGCCACTTATCAATATATCACCCTCCCCTCATACGACGAACCGGTAACAAAATTAACCGATATCAGCAATTATTTCTATTAGGTGCTGATTGACAGGATAAAGAGAAATAAAACCAGCTTTTCCAATATTAATTTCACGGGAATTGGTGTATTTGGCTTTTCTCAACGAATTGTCACATCGAATGACTTTTATGTCATGTGCTGTTTTCTTAAATCTAAAATTCCTTTAGAATTTTCCTTTAACCCCTTAATGACAAAGCCTGTGCATGTGCGGGCTCCAAATGCATTGTTTTCAATGGGTTTTGGGACCGCTCATTGTCCTTAAGGGGTTAAAAAATCATAGTAGTTTTCATAAAAATCAGTAGTTTAAAATATTTTATGGACTGCCACCCTCTGTTATCAATGTAAAAACACTTATTTCAAACAAGGCTAAGGTTATGTGGAATATCACAGATCCGTCGACAACTATTTTTAGATAACTAATAATTGGAATAAAAAAATGTAATTTACGTAAAATCTCTGTTTATCTTAGAATAACCCCATCGTGAGGCCACACAACTTGTCAGAACAACAGATAGAAGTTATTATAACCAAACAGGTGGCTCAAAGCTCAGAAGTCAACATTTTTAATAGGCAATAAATATATATATATATATATATATATATATATATATATATATATATATTTAAATCACATTATATTACACTATTAATAAAATATGATAAGCAGTAGGTTTGTTTTTAGGATACCAGGTCAATGAATATACTACTTTCTTGGTTGTACAAACTCTTCTCATCTCCTGTGGCAGATAATGGGAGCAAACCATGCAAAAAACCAACAGCCTTTTGTAAATGGTACCAACGTAGCTCAATATTTACAGATCCTCACAAGGACTTTGCTTGCGTGGCAGGCAAGTAGACATGCAGTATGATCGCGTATGTTTGCCAGGGATATATTTTTCCACATTTGGACGTGAAGCTTGTTTTTAAGCCAGTAATTCCATATATACATTCTTCAGTTGGTGATTTATTTATACCACATTGGCCAAACATGGGGACCTTTTGTAGCCATCTCACCTGGCTCATGTCTGATGCCCGTTGAGCCACCTTGTCCGCCTCTAGTAATTGGACAGGGAAACAAAACCATAACTTATATTTCAGGTCGACCAGGACAAGGAACATTCTAAAGAAGCCTTTGAGTCTAAGTCATGTTTTAGTAATATAATATATTAGTGGGGGCCTCACACCCCTAGAAATGGGCAGACTAGATTGGACAAATGGATATTATCTGCCCTTAAATTCTATGTTTCTGGGACGCTAAAGGCATGGTAGTTAATATTTAACTAGATTAATCTCAGAAACCAATTAATTCCCCAAATCTTGTCCTGGACACTGCGAGCATGCCCGGACTAGATATCTGGCAAATGCCCGGTGGGCCAGTGGCCAACAGTGACCATCCTTGCCTGATCTTCAGTGATCCCCAGTCTGGCCCTGCTAGTGAGCCTGTACAAATACTTTGCCTAAACCTGTGTTTAGGCTGACGAAATGTATATACGCTACCTGTATTTGCTTATATACTCAGCTGGAATGTGACAGTGTGCGTCACCAAGTAATTTGTAGCACAAACTATCGGAATATACACGAAATTGTCAAGTTTGCGTTAAATATTCACCAAATTAGGGTCTACGAGTCAAAATATTTGGTGAAACAGAACATTCTGGGATATAGCTATACAGTAGGAATATAGAACCCTACACGCCAACACCCATGACACTCATCCAGCTAAGACGCAAGAAGCATAAACCCCTGCAAGTGCAATTCGGAATAAAATTTGAAAGTTAATGAGCTGGAAACAAAATATATACAAAGACAAAACTCATTCTGGTGTTAGAAAAATGTATATTTGCTCCAAGGTCACCAGGAGCTACTTTAAGCAGCAAATCATGAGGTTAAAGTCAGTGGAATGTGTTTCCACTTCAATAAATTGTAGCCATTAAAAAATCTAACAATTAAATAGGTTTATGAGATGGGATAACTTATCCATAAACCATAGCTGGGTAACAGATTCATGGGTTGAAACCGCATAGTTATTTTAAACTATAAGGAGCGGAATATGCTGGCGGGTTCTGAAAATGTTCTTGAACCACAAATGACTCCATATTTTCGAAAAAGGTGTTGCGTGTCACCCTAGCAATAGAAAATGCAATAAAATTAATTTACAAATAAATAAATAGAAATCCAAAGAAAGTGAAGAAATCCCAGAATTTGGAAATATAAAATGCCATGGCAAAAACATGAAAATTTAGGTATAATGATAAGTTGCATTTTTGACACCAAGGAGTCACACTTACAATTGTATTTTCATTAAAATAAAATAATTTAGTTGGATTTTTTTTTTATTAGGTTCCTATGAAGTTGTCCCTAAGACAATAGCTCAACAGCTCCAGCAGGACCTTGTCAAAGTATAGACCATGTCAGTGTCCCTTAGTCGTTTTATGGCAGGAGGAGATGGGGCGGGAGGTCTGTCCCTTTGTTTAGAGTAAAACTAATGAAAGCTTGGCCGCCCTCCAGATAAATGACCATCCTCGTGATTTATACCCATGGATCACACAGGTTAAAGAATCACAGTAAACTGAATAAACAAAGCAGAAGACAAAGTTTAATTTATGAGGGATACATTTGGCCAATGGAAGTGTAGGAATGGGTCAGGAGATCTCCAGATAGCACATCTACCCTGGCCACTGACCAGGGTAGACCTCCACCCAGAAGACTACCCAAAAGCAATTAACCGACCACAAAAAAGTTTGTGTTTTCTTTTAATCTGATTTATACTTTTCACAGAATTTATAGATGTGTGAATATATTCTACAGTACCAGCCATACTATATATATATATATATATATATATATATATATATATTATTTAAAGTCAATTTAACATGAAAAGCTTTCTAAACAAGAGTAAACATATTTTCCAGATTTCTTGAGCAACGATATTCATAAAAGCTATATAAAACCCAATATTCACAATATTCTTCAAGGCAGTAAAATTTCAAAGTACATGCTGATGTCATACTGATGTCACAGTAGGTAGGAACCCTCCCAGGTAGCTGAAGTTTTGTGGACCATCAATAAAAAGAAATATTTTACTTAATGCTACATCTCAAAAAGGAGAAAAATAAGGATTTGAAAAAAAAACTTTACAATGTGTTATTATATTTACAGATTAGTAAACTACCTGTAAAGCAAAGTGCTTGCTTAATGATCATTGAGCAATTCAGAGTAAGCACTGGGTTTACAGAATCCTTTCCTCCAGATTTCCACGTATTTATCTAATTCTGCAGCAAGTTGAAGCCCTAGGGTTCCTCTCACGTTGACCTGCCTGGAATTCAGAAGAAATGCCAGCAGGTTGGAGTTAATGAACCATTATGAGCCGGCTTGCTCCTGTGGCCCTCCACGCCAGCTGTTGGACTTGGCGTCACATGCTTGGGCTATTTCCACATTCTTATTATTTGCAATATCTTCAAACCTCTTTTACTTAAGCTTGGAATATTTTCCACAATAGTTCATACACATCCCTCACAAGCAAAACTCTTGGGGGTCACCAAAATCCAACTGACCCTCTTTTCTTGGAGCTTGGAATTCTCAGTGGGGATAAAAATACTACAATGCCTTAGAACATTAGTGTTCAAGTGGACATCCATGGGGCAAATCTAAAGTCTCCATGCTACCTGGAACACCCATAGACTTAATTGCATTACATGACTGATTTAATAGGTCCCTGTAAAAAGAGTCTGACAACACCAGTCTAAGCTATAAAACTCACGTTAACATTGATTTAAAGAGCGGTTTAAAATTGAGCTTGTGTAAAACGAAATGCTTAGTTCTTGCCCTATGCGATGTAGTTCGTAAAAACCTATTAGTAGGTCATGAAGGCACCTAAAGGTTGATCCTGCCATATCTCTTGCTGTGATCCAATAAAAGCAAAATACTTTGCTGTGATGATCTGAAAAGCTAGGATGAACGAATATCAAATGGACAAGGAAAAACCCGTTACCAGCCTTGGTGTCGTCTCTCCAAAGCTGAGGACACTTCACTCCAGCAGGGATTAAACATTCTACTAAAGCCACAGAGTGTGCGATCTTTTTAGGACTGGAGTCTGGTTTAGAAAGCTCTACGTATATGTTTGTTAAGGCTATATTAACAAAAGTCCTCCCAATTTTCCACTTTTTATATGAAGCCTTATCAGATGATCAGGCGCCGTAGCTAGCAGAATAAAAACATAAGAAGAGAATTATATTATTAAAGGTGCTGTTCCTCACAGTAGCATATTCTTGCCTATGCTAGTAGATCTGGGGACAGAAACCCCTGGACTGCTCTACTATGGAGCAATTGTTGGTCAAAAAGTCTTGGCCGTGTTACTCCTTATCTGCTCCCTTTTAATGGATGCCTCCGTATTAGAGATAGCTGCCTATCTTCCCTAGTGATCAGGGTCAGATATGAGTAGAGTCGCTCGAATAAAGTTTGAACTCTACAACACAGAAAGCAGCTGGACGTTTTCGTGATGAAGCAGAAGATTAGGCCAAGGAAGCCACGAGGAAGAGTGGTCACCACAAAAACCACTAAAGAGTATTAGTTATTACCTTTTTATGTAGCTGTGTGGCTCTTTAATAGCTATTTTTGTATATATTCACAAATATGCTTATATTAACCTCTGAGGAAGTAATAGCTAGTTGGACTTAGGACCTGCATTGCTGAGGTTTGAATATACTTCTTGTATGGGCTATCTCGGCTATCTTGGCTATCACAACAGCACGGTTTATGGTCAGGAGGCCACTTGATGTACCAAATTGCCATCAATATATATTCACTGTTCTCATTCCTTTGTGCACAGAAGGGGGTAGAAGCCCCTGAAGCGTCCATGGGTCTTTTTCATGGTGGTCTAGTGAGCTGTTAGGGAGACCTATGCTACTTTTTGTTGCTTTTTCATCAGACGCCAGTGCTCTCGGTTATCTGTGTTATCAAAGATATACATCTCTCTGCTGTCTCACCAGCATATGAAGTCAGAGGTGTGAGTTTTGATTGGACTCCGGTGTCCGGTCACTGCAGAAACCTGTAGCAATGTAGGAGATTCCAATTCAGGTACACTTCTTAGAACAACTGCGTTGTATTGTGAAGACTATCTGCCGGTTACCTCTGTTCTTGACCCTAATTGTCAGGAGGACTCATTTCGAGCTGTCGTACAGATATGGTTACACAGAGCCCCATAGAACGAGCGCCAGATGCTTCCCTTTTCTCCACCATAGTTTAAGAAGTGGTTGCAAAGATGTAGGACTTGTGTGTGATATGGAGCTCTTCCTGCTTTCTGAATACATGATAATAATCCCACTGAGGAGCCGAAGCTCTTAACACATCACCTGCCACCCTCTCTTCCTATCACTGCTCCTGCAGGCTTATACATGTCATCACCCTGGTCATACACACCACTACCTGTCAGGACCTTGCCTTCCTCAGGAGAACATCTTCTAAATGCTCCCCTCGTAGGGCCAGTCACCACATAAATCATCCATTTTTAAAACAAAGAAATCTTTTACTAATTTCTACCACAAACATTTTGATAACTTCTACACAAGAGTGCCCCCCTGGGTCAGGCAAGAGGGCAATAAAACAAAGTGTGGCCTGACTTTTTAGATTTACCCCTCCTTTAGCTGTTCCCATGGCCTCACATTATGTGATTTAATTAGATCAGTTGTGTGGGCATTCATGGCAGGAGGTGTTATGTATAAAACAAGTAAAGGAGCCTTATCTCCATGGCAACCAAATGGAATCAGCCAATCAGAAGGAATATGCTTTTGTTTGCTATGGTGATAAGACATACATTGAAACGTTACACCCGATTCCTCTTTGTGTATATTTAATACACCCTTCTCCATCAACATCTTGAGTTTTCAAACCTTGGGTCTAATGCTTAAAGAGTAATTTAGGGGCAAAGTGAAGCAATTGCCGTAGCAACCAGCAGGATGTTCCTGCTACCTGCTACACTTAATTGGCCCATCTTATAAAGGCAGCTATGTGATGTCATACTTCTAGATTGTAAGCTTGTTTGAGGAAGGCCTTCTTTACCCCTTGTCTCTCTATGTCAAATTGTTATGCTTTATACCAGGGGCGTCCAACCTGTGGCCCTCCAGCTGCTGCAGGACTACATCTCCCATACTCCTCAGCCAGCCCCTTAGCTGAAAAAGCATTATGGGAGATGTAGTCATGCAGCAGCTGGAGGGACACAAGTTGGACACCCCTGCTTTATACAGTATACGGCTTGCTATGTCCTGCTTATCCATTGTGAAGCACTGTGGAATATGATGGCACTATAAAAAAAAATAATAATAGTCATAATGCAATTCTCCCGTATGACATCTTTTTCACCGGGATACACCTGTATTTCACATACAAGCCCGCAGGGACAATTTGTGGCAATAAAGTTCCCTTCAGGCTCATCAAGTCTCTGACTGTCCATGGTCTACCTCTGCATAAATACGACACCAGTGATAGCTTGCTTCTTGGTTTACTTGGAGTCTCTTAATAATGTAACCAGGCCTGGACTGGTCATCTGGCACACTGGGCCACTGGCTGGATTTGCCAGGCTGTACACCACGTGAGCATTACAAATTTAGCCCTTAAGTAATGTCCCCAAGCCCCCAAGCACACAGTAACATGCTTACACACACTAATACACTGTAACATACGTACACACTAACATACTTACACACACAGTAACATACTTGCACACATACTAACACACACAGTAACATACTTATACATAGTTACACAGACACACATTAACATACTAACAAACTTCCACAAAGTAACATCTTTACATATCCAGTAACAGACATACACACACAGTAACATACTTAAACTCATGCTAACATACTAATTAAACACACACATACCAACACACAGTAGTATACTTACACAGACACACGGAGTATCACACAATAACATATTTACTTAAACACACACACATACACACTAACATACATACTTAAACACACACATACACACATACACACTAACATACATACTTAAACACACACATACACACTAACATACTTAAACACAAACCTCGCCCTCCTACCTATGTTGTCCACTATTTTGTGGAGCACGTCTGCTCCCTCGTGGTCCTCACACGCTGCCTGTCACTGAATATATGTAAATGACATCATACCTTGTCGGTTATCATGTGCGGGGAATGAGGGAGCACAGTATGCACAAGTCTGGGTGGGGAGAAGTTTGGTTGGGCTGTGCTGACGCTGGGGCCTCCATCAAGCCAGTGCCCTTAACTTAACCTTAACGTCTTGTTAAAAAAAAATCTGCAAGGGTTTTTTTTTCATTAAAACATCTACGAAGGAACACATGAGCAAAATTCCTAAGGTTTCCTTGGTATAAGGTGGAATCGCGCCTCTTGCAAACAAAATCACCGAGCAGCCACAATATCTGTTGTATCAGATGTACAACATTTTTCCCCCAAAACAACAGAAAAAGAACATAAAAAATGAATACAGAATATCAACTCTATTCCCTTCTCGAGGAGAATGTCTCCCATGCTTGGTTCTTGGTACAGCAGGGCATGTAGGGATTAAATATACGAGGTGTCTAACCCTTTAGCTTTACCTTTTTTTTGGCAATTTGTCAGGAGCTAGTGAGAAAAAGTATAGTTCTTTGATCCCGCCGGCACTTCATTAAATTTCCTTGTAGTTAAGTACAGTACAGCGTAAAAAAAAACTGGCAGGATACGGGATTTTTTCTACTTTACAATATTTTTTTCAAGTTATTTTAAAGTTTTCAACATATGGTTATGTGCCTGTAGCTAATGTGCATGTGTGTATGTGTGTATGAATGTGTGCATGAATGTGTATCAACGTTTGCGATTGAATTTTCAGGATTTGCCTCTTTTGGGATTGGCGGTCCCAATTTCATGAACAATCCATCAATAAATATTAACCCCTGATTGCTGAGACCTGAGAAACCTTAGCAAATCTGTAACCACTTAAACACCGAAACTTTAAAGGAGCTCTTTCCGTTTCTACAGTATGTGAACAACCTATCAGAGCCTGCGCTTTTGTCACATGATAATTAAGTGTTCCAACCAAACCATATTAATAAAGTACATATAATTATATATAATATAATATCTTATTATATGTAATATAAATATAATTTGTATGATTATAGAATTATTTCTAGGCATGTTTTGGGCATGAAACAGTACTAGGAATTAGGTTTCTAATGGTGGATTTAGTTACAAATATACCAGATTAAGCAGAATAAATTGAAGAACATCCTTAGGGTGTAGATCACCTATAATGTACATGGCAACAACCCTGCTTAGAGTAACCTTGGGAAACAACAAGGTTAGCCCTGTTCTGTACTTCTGATCTTGGTCTACTTGATTTTTAACGTTCAGTGGTTGGACTGGGTTGGGCTCAGGGTGAATGAGCAGATTCTCTGGGTCACTCATTCATAATCCATCCTAATGATATCTGAGCATTCCAGCTCATGCCTTTCCAGCTGCTGAATCAGTGCTGATATCCCTGGTTGACTACAGGGACGTTGTGGCTTTTATAAGGACCGCTATTACAACCAATTAGAATCACCATTAGGAATCACTGCATTAGAATCTTTGGGAAGCACTATTAAAGGGTTAATATTTAAAAAGTCAGCTCATTTAGAACATACCAATATATATGCCAATACCAGTTGGAAAAGGAGCTAAATTTACGTTACTCCTCAATGTATCCTTTGATAGATGCTGCCCGAGATACATAGACATATTTACTGGGGCAAAGCTGTGGCCGTTTTCTGATATTATCTATTTGTTTATTAGCTATAAAATGATAATAATAATAATAATAATAGTGATTTCGGCACAATCTTCCTTGAATAATATGCCTTTCTAGATCTCACCTTTGCATTCTACGGCCATGACTTCTGGGTGCTGTAACATACAGTAGGACACCGTAAATAAATGTCGATATAATACTAAACATTCTAACAATTGTATGTATATTAACTTTAGTTTTCCATAACCAAACACATTTTATTATTTCCTCTATCAATTCATATTTGGGACATTTAATCTCTCTTCTTCATCACGTTTTTTTTTATTCTTCCAGACACATTCTATAAAACGTAACTTTTATCTGTACAGCTTTAGTTCAGTTTCCCATCTTCGTTATATAAACATGGGTTTTAAGTGCAATTGAAAGAAAATTACCCAATCCCCCCTATCTACCTAGAAGATCGTGCTTATCAGTTATGCATACCCCAAAAATATCCTCCCTCTTCCGCACGCTAGCCAACATTCCTATGAGGCTTTGGACCATCCAGACTGTACCAAGCCCCCAGGAAGTTGCAAGGCCAGGGATGGAGCCAGTCTCCCCTTCATCCATCATCCTTATCAGCAAAGTCTGGCAGCTGAGGTGGTCTTAGCAGCTCTGCTTGGCAGGACAGTGGTTAAGAGGGCTGGCTATATAGCGGCTCTTGGAGACAAGGATGGGGGCATTAATGTGATAAGCAACAGTTCCAAATAAAAACAACCGACCATATTCTTCACATCAAAGCATGGCAGCTAAATATATGCCTCCAAAGGTTGCCTATTGAGATCTTCTCCCCGGCCAAAGGGGCTTAGGCCAATGACCTATGTCAGCCAGGATCAGAGCATCTTAGAAGGTGAAGTATCACTTTCTAGTATATATTGTGATGGTAATAAAGCAAAATCACTCACCCATGCAAAACCTTCCTGACATCATTAACACTGCCTAAATAATTGCAAAGGCACTTATTATTCGTACACATAAAATGCAGCGTGAGGGTATAACGTCATGGTTACCTTCAACTCTACAGAAGAAATCTATCTATCTAGAAGCAAATGTGTTTTTAAGTCAGGGTACATGAATTAACAGGATGACCATTCTGATAATGGTTTAAAAATGGATTTATGTATGAATGATGTCATAACGTCAATATTTCATTCCACGCAATGATAAATTAAGGGGGTAGTAAATAAAGAAGGTTTAACTTCTGAAGTTCCGTTGTATTTTAGGACAATAACAAAAAGACACAGCGCATTTTTTTCCCAATATTCTGCCATTCAGCTGAAACAGGTCACCTGTACACAAGCGATCACAAGCTATTTTTAATATTTTTTTTCTTTCAACATATTGAATCGCGTATAAAATATTAAAAAATAAAAATAAAAAAAAATATATATATAATGTGATGTTTAAAGAATGCAATAACCAATTCATTAGTTTAATGCACAATATTATATATACTGGTTGCAATATATAATATAACACAGAATTATTATAAAGGACTATTTCAGCAGGGGGTAGGCTGGTAATTTCCATCCCAGGGGGAAAACCAAGAGAAATGGTTAACTTATATGTAGCCCAAAGTGTTACCAAACAGGACAACACGGAAACATGATACCAGAACATAGAAATGATCCAGTCATAGTGTAAATAATGGGGGGGGGGCTTGGATAGACAGACTCTGTAGAGAAGGACTCAGGTCACAGAGAGACTGTCATGATAAGGTGCGTGTTGAACACCTTGGACTTCATGTATAAAGATGTTATGAAATCTATAATAAACTGCAAATAAATACTTTTAACTGCAAATAAATACACAAGAATAAAATGTGTCTGGTAGTGACCCCAAATCTCCAAATCAGAGCTCCCCAGGGGGCAATTGATCCCCTGCTGTTTTGCTCAGCCTCTCTTGCAGGAGAAACCCCCAGGGTTGATGTTTCACAATGTAGTGTCGAGTCACTGAATTTAAATATATGGAATTATCTATTATTGCTTAACTCAGGGTGTGTGATGTCATGAAGCAGGCTCACTGTCACATGGGCACCTCTGATGTCATGACCTTTCACACAGTGCTTTTGAAAACAGTTAAAACACAATTAATATGTAGGCGTGATCCGAAAGATGGTTTGCCAACTTGTCATTGGAATTCCCAAGTTTGCCATTTCTGTTGAGGGTCATGTATACATTCCACATGTAAAGTGCTGCCCTCACATGTGAATCATATATGCACCCCTCGCAGAAAAAAAAATGGCCGATATGGCAAACCTACCTGATATTGTCCTGTTCGTGCAGATTATTTTCCAGAAACCATCTAATAGTTAGAAGGTCTTCCAAATTTCAGCCCCAAAGAGATAAGCCTTAGACAAACCTAGACAAATATGTGATTATTATTATATTTTTATATATTATTATTCATAAATATAGTATAGAGGTGCAATTACTTCCATACCCCTGGCAGTCCCGGCGACAGAGTTTGTCTTCACCTGTCCTTACTTTTTTCTGCCCGACCCGGCGATCTAAGCCCTACCAGTTAACATGGGATGGTGAAAGCTGGACCTAACTCTAGTCTAGTCTGATCTCTTGAAGACCTCACCACCTTCAGGTCTGTGGCTCCATGGGTTTCCCACCCTCCCCCTATCCTTTTAACAAATGTCTGGAGCATTGGTGTCCTTCCCTCTCCCCCCTTTGTTGCAGTGTGTCTGAGATCTCAAGGAGCCTTTCAATACCTGGAACAGCTGGTCAATATCAGCAGAGGAGGGCTGGGAGGAGAAGTAATTATACTAAACGGGCGAAAGAACCACAAATACATAGAAGCCACGGAGAAACATTTCATGTTAGGTCAAAGAAGAGGATAACATTTATTCTTTACTTATCCGTCACTTATGATTTGTACACCATATCTGCCATGTGCCAGACAATACGTATAATTACAGTAGGTAAATAATCTATAATAATATAAAATATTCTCAACCCTGAGAATTAAATTTCTAATAAAATATGATTTAGAAAAAAAAGAAAAAGCAGTGAACATTATTTATCGAGGGAAGACCGTGGCAATGTTGGGTCAAAAGTCGAAATTTGATCCAGAGACAGATTGGGATACAATTCATTAATAATCACAAGATTTTATATTCTAACTGAATTATACAGTAGTGTCGGTAATGTTGTTCCCGGGTTCAGCTATTATTATCGTCATGTACTACATAGCACATTTTTAGAATTCTTTTGATTTTTGAAATTATTTTAGTTTTAAAGGAAGAGGTCTCAGTGCCTCTGTTTTTGTATCTATGGCTCTTTAGCCTGCTTCAAAATATACAGTTTAACGATATTAGAAATAAAGCAAACACATGTAAAAAAGAACAATCCAGCAATCCAATCGGATAATGTTAACTAGAAAAAAAAACAGGTAAAAATTAACTTTTGCTTTTTTTCTACATTATCCTTTCCAGACTTTAAAAAATTCCCCAATTCTGAAAAATATATTCTGCTTGGATTGGATGCGATGCTACCTTTCATAGCTTTCTGGGTTTTGGTTATGGAGATATTTTGTCACCCTAATGTATATTTTGGGAGGTATATATCTCGACTAGTTATACAGAGGATGCGGCATAAATCACGGTGCACAGCGAAAGCCGTTTTTTACTGAGAAGCATGTGTTATTATATACACAAGATAATTCTCTTCCTGTATCTTTGGGAGAAGTTTTGTGTGAAGAAAAAAAAAAGTTTTTCTTCTGTGTTAAGGTTCAATTTCCTTTAGTACGTTGACAGACATACAAAATATGGAACAGCTGCTTTTTGGGTAGGCAGATGGGCAACTTTTTCATTATAATTTTCCCCCTACTAACCAGGGGCAGGCTGGCCGCGGGACCTTTCCACTCCCAGAGGCAAAAATGCAGCAGGGCCACGTAACATGATGTTAGGTAACTCTGCAGTAGAAGTGAGTCTGCAGTGCAAGTGTATGTGTAAGCATGAATGTGTATGTGTGTGCGAGGGAATATGTGTTAGCATGAGTGTGTAAGTGTGTTAGCATTATGGCTATATGTGTGTGTAAGCATAAATGTGTATATGTGTTAGAGGGAGTGTATGTTAGCATGCATGTGTAAGTATGTGTGTTAGCAAGCACTTGCGTTAGCGTCAGTGTGTATGTGTGTGTATGTTAGTTACCGGAGGGGAAAGGGGCCGATAGGGCGACTTGGCTTTACCCCCCCCTTGCCGGAAGATGCCAGCTCTCCCCTGCCACAATACTTGGTCACCACTTAACCATGGATTTCCTTGATGGGAGTAATATTGTCAAGTATTATCATTGAAACATGGTATGTCTACAGCTAACAATGACCCATAGAATATTCCACGACAATCCCTTTTAATACATCTGAGTGATTTTAACCAAAAACAACTGTGCGTAGCACAGATTCATATGGTGACATGTAACAGCAGGTTGGCAGCATCAAACCAAATGGTCCAAAATAAAAAAGTTCTAGACTATAAAATGTTCACAGCCCTACAACTAAACTACCCAACAGCCAGTAGCACCACCTAGACTTGGCTGGATTTAAAAAAAGAAATATTTATACTGTATGTAGAACATGAACAACCACCTATTTGGCTTTATGTGTAATTTCAAGTTACGGAAAAAATCACTAATATGCTGCATTCAGCCGATGGAGGTACATAAGAAAAGAAGTTGTGGTAAAAAGTGGAACATTCCCTCTGTTGCTACGGTTACTGCACACGTCTGCATCAGTGGTGCTCTTTTTTCTTCTGAATGATTTGCTATCGTTTCAGATATAGCATTTCCAGGATCAGTGCCTAGAGGCACGGCTGAATGCAGAATTAAATAACCGATAACGTTTTTATTCTGCCATTTACAGTCCCCCATTGATGCAGGTAGAATAAAAACTCGCCCCCCCCCCTTTCCCACTTCTTGTCTTCTGAGCAGTCTGGTGCCGGCTAATAGTCTGTGGCTCTCTGTTCACCCCCTCCTCTTCTAAAGGCCTTTCACTTGTCCCTTTCCATCAATGGCTACGGAGCTGAGAGAAAACAGACCCTCTCCCCTCAGGGTTCTCCCCCACTTCCTCCACCTTGAGAGCCCGCTCCTTGTGTCACAGGAATATGCAGGACTTCAGACTAACTGGTCCCAGTATGGTCCCAAACTGATTACCGTACAGCGATTATGGTTTTGGTTCCACAGAACTAGGATCCTGTAATAGTAGGGAAGTCTAAGTACAGAGATGGATGCCTCGCGTGATGCAGGAGGCCTACGACGGGATGGCTTTTCCACCAGATGCCATAAATGCATGCTTAAGGCCAATTATGAGTTAAGGAAGTCTTGGACTCCCAGGCCTGAGATTAAAATTCACAAGTTTAACATTTTTTTTCCAGAAAATATGTTAAAAGTATGTACGTAGTATGCTACGGAATTTGATGGCGCTATATAAAACAATAAATAATAATAATAATATTCCACCGAACAATAAAATAGCAAGTAACTGCTGGTTTGTATGCAATAACACTGCCTTCGTTTCATAAACCACCATGCATACCGTACCTTTTAGTGCTGTAATCTGCTCATGGGTCAAATAATATTCAAATTTGTCTGTGGAATATGGGTTTTTTCATCTCATTAACTTTTTTTGGCAATAAAATGAAGAACCCCTCCCCCTTTAAATTCACTAAAATGAAAAACCAAAAAAATCAGCCCGGCTACCTGGCCCACTCTGGCCAACATCGCTGGAGTGGCAGATCGGGTGCGATGGTGTGCAGCCAATGCTTCGTATCCAGGCCGTCGGCCACGCTTTCGCCATTGGTGATTGACGGTCTTAAAGTGCCAGGGCCACCTCATCGTGCAAATGAATATGTTTAAAGCGTCATTCTTCTCCTAAACAGGAGGTGTTTTCATTCTTGCGCACTGTACCCTCTTTAATAATGAGACAAACTCCATGTTACAATATTACACCACCGACTGAAGACAGTGGGAAAAAGGGACGTTAAAGCAGAGAATGTGCTCTGGAAAGAACAAAAATAGAGGGCACAGAAGATGTTAGTTGAAGTTAATCCTTTTTTCTTTAAGGTTATTGAAGAAGTCTGGATTTTACTTCCCAACGAGGCCGTCAAGCTGTTAACGTACACGCTTACATATATGTACTTATTTGGTAACACGTTAGGATTCATTGCATAGCTAGGGAGAGAGAAAATAGGACAGGTTTAAAGGAAATCTACTGTATAAATAATAATGACAAATTAATACTACGCTACGTATATATTCTGGCTCTGTGATTTAAGTGGCCACTTGACCATTACAATCAATCATATATCAGTTAACACACCAGTAACACCATGTGCATTTTTATTCTTGTTCCAGAATATGGTTTTATCTTAAACATACATATCATATAATTGTTTACTTTATGAAAATAAATAATTTTTATTTAATATATGACATTAAATAAATTATATCTTCCTTATTTTGGTGTATTGGGGATGAAAGGCTTAAGCTTGCTTTTTTTTTTTTAATCAAAATTATATTTTTTAAATATAGTCTATGTTAACCCAAAAACAAGACGGTTAAAGTATCTTTAACCATTATTACTTTCCTCCAAGACTGTGCCCACTAGGAGTCTTGTTTAAAATGATGTAGCCTATTCAGTAATTGGCACAGTTTAGCTTCCCAACGTATTTTTATACCTTAAAACAACCACAGATATAAGAGATAAGAAGAAAATTCTTTATTTTCAGCTTTTATTTACAAAGTTTCCAAATGAATGACCCCATTTTTGTTCTCTGTAACAGTATATCTTTTTACGTGTTCATATTGTTGCTATTTTTTATATTCTTAATTATAATAGTATTGTTCCATTTGTATTTTACGTTGTAATAACTCTACGCAATCTGTTGGCGCTCTTTAAAATGTAGTAAGAATAATAGTAAATCCCTCTATTTTTATAATTTTAAAAGGAATGACATAAACTAGGTCATAAGAAGCAATGCTGCAAAGAACAAATTGACTAACAATTACAACATAAATGTTAACTTATTAACTTTAATGAATTGACTTTATTAATTTTGTTTTTATTTAATAAATTGTAATTATAATATATTGAAGCACTGTTTTTAAATAAGGCTGGGGTGCAAGCTACTGAAGGCATCAAGGATAACAAATTTGACTTAGGTTAGTAAGTCTGTCCATTACTTCATTTGCAGTCTACTAGCTGAGGCTTTACGTGTGGTTGGAGCATATAAACCAAATATTCCTTCATTCTAACTTTGCACGGCCAGTATTATCCACCAGTGAATAAGTCTCGCTTTTTCCTCTGCTCGTAAATGCTGTTAAACCTCTGAAGTTACTCACTCCTTCCCATATATGCACCATAAATACCCTGCTTTATTGTGTTTAGCACCTGAATTAGTAGCACACTAGATGCATATTCATCATGTTCATCTACCAAAGAGGACAATTGCTCTAGAGATATTCTAGGTGACTTTTACTGTCTGCCAAGATAGAACTTAGCGGCTAACATTTGATGCCAATTGATGCAGGAACATTAACTTATTTTTAAAGCGTCAAATCATAAGCTTCAGCATTCATTCCCCAAAAAGCTCCAGCATGCATTCCCAATGTCTTCCAATATACATTGCCAATTATTATTACTTAATGATCTCCAGCATCATTCCCTAATGAATCCAGCATCCATTCTCAAGGTACTCCAACATCTATACCCAATGGTCTCCATGATTTATACTTAGTATGCTCCAGTATCTATTCTCAAGGTACTCCAGCATCCACACTCAATAATCTTCGGGATTTATACCTAGAATGCTCCAGAATCCATTCTCAGGGTACTCCAGCATCCACACCCAATGATCTCTGGGATTTATACCTAGTATGCTCCAGTATCCATACTCAAGATGCTCCAACATCTATACCCAATGATCTCTGGGATTTATACCTAGTATGCTCCAGTATCAACACTCAAGATGCTCCAACATCTATACCCAATGATCTCTGGGATTTATACCTAGTATGCTCCAGCATCCATACTCAATAATCTTCAGGATTTATACCTAGTATGCTCCAGTATCCATACTCAAGATGCTCCAACATCTATACCCAATGATCTCTGGGATTTATACCTAGTATGCTCCAGCATCCACACTCAAGGTACTCCAGCATCCACACCCAATGATCTCTGGGATCCATTGCCAATGTGCTCCAGCATAAATTCCTAATGACCACCAGCATCCATTTCCAACATGCTCCAGCATGCTCTTCATTTAAAAAAAGTCATCTGTCTCCCAAAAACTATTGCTATCAGTATCAGTTCCTACAGACCTCCAACATTATTTCTTAGTAAGAAGGAAACCAGTGGAGTTTCCCCTTTTAGCCCCAATGACCATCAGTACGTCAAAATACTTCTAAAGCACATAGAAAACCAAGGCCTAGAACAAGGAAGTGCAAAATAATTGATTTTCAGTATTTTTTTAGCCCTAAAACAAAATGTAAGAAATTATTGAATAATCTGCCAAATATGAATTACTATAATCTAATAATAACAGAAATATCTACTAGAACTCTAAGGATAGGAACATGCAATCTCTTGTTATAACCCAAGAATTTTGCTGATAGATTTTAATGAATTGTAGTTTATAATCATCTTTTGCCATCCCAAAAGTAAAAGGTCTGTGAGCACCATACCCTTGACAGGTCCTTGTTTTAATTTTTTTCAATAGAAAAGTATAAGAAAATGTTATACGGTTAAATTCCCTGTATTAACACTAAGCTTATAGGGAAGAGATTCATTAAAAAGTCTGATACGCGAGTATATGCATACATCAGAAATGTTAAGATAAAAACTTAATTCATCTCTCTTTATGCATAAAAGGTTTGTCACCTTGGGAATTGTCAATCACCGTGGAGGGGGCAAGAAGGCAAAAGTCCGAAAAGAATGTAGTTTCTGTAGTATGATTAGATGTTTTAGGCCTCACTAAAGGACTATTGCCTGAAGTATGCCGTTTGGAATGCCTAGAAGGGTAGGTTCTGGTGGTTCCATGTGTAGAAGTTGGGTTTATGGAGATGAGACATGTTGAGGGCCGGAGGTTAGGCTGTTGGGATGTGACGATACATTGTGGCGTGTAGGTAGAGGTGCCTATGGGGCACAGTGTGTAGGAAGAGGCATGTATAGTGGTACATTGTAACAAGTAACGAGAGGTGGGTATGAGGTGGGATGGTGACCCAACATGGTGACATTGTAGGAGAGGTAGAGGGTAATGTGGTACATTGTGAGGTGTTGGGAGAGTAATATTTGGGTAAAGAGATGAGAGAAGAGCGAGTCAGGGAAAAGTAGAAAAAAATGGTAATGAGAGGGGAAAAAAATATAAATGTAAAAAATGCATATTTAAGCATGTCAGACAGGCACATACAGTAGTATACAATAATACATAAAAAAAATTAGTCTGTATCATGTTATATACAGTAGAAAAAAGAGAAATACTAGGTGGTCTGAGAGCCAAGAAGATTTAGTTAATTAGTGCTTTCTTGCTTATTTTACACATTTTATAGCTATAGTGCCATATAGATAATGGGCCTGGTGCTTTATGTTTAAAATGCAGTTTATGGTCAGGGGTCACTTTGATCTTTGACCCCGGCTGTGTACTTCCCAACCTTTTCATGACAGAGGGGTCAGAAGAAACGGGTTTTAAATGAAGAAGTCAGACGTGTGTCAGGTACAGTGCTGGACTCGGCTAAAAAACATAACACAGCCAAGCTGGAAAGTGTTTGACAGTAAGAATATCTATTCTAAACACTTGCTATGCTCTGACATTGCATACATACTTTTCTGGTGCTCAGAGATCCATCATCTCGTGGAGACGGCACAATTAATTCTAAGGAACAGTCTCGCAACTTCACTACCTGCTACGCCTTCTTTCCAAGCTGAAGATCAGGTCCCATCTGTAATTGGAGAAAAGCTGTCATTAAAACATATTATAATCCGATTTACCCTTAAACACAGCCTTGGCTCTATTTCGTACTCGTCCCCAAAAAAATATTTTGTTCTTGACTGATATATTCTTAGAAGCAGCTTTCTTCGTCTACTGAATGTTTCTATAGTTATCTACCCAATAAATCTCTCTGAAGTGTTACTGCGTGTAAGCAATAGTGGGTGGATTACGGAGAGAGCTGGTCGACTCGTTTTGGGATTAAAAAATTGGACGTATTAAAGAAGGGCAATTTCAAATTCCACATGATAACAGTTTAAAGGGGACGCACCCCTGACAAACTTAAGTGCAGCTTTTATGGGGGGGCACGGCTGACTGCTGTGATTTTGTTTGTGTGTATATTTCTGAAATAGAGCTTTTTTAGTGTCTTTTAGTGACTAATGTCTGTGGCTAAAAGTCACGTTTATATTTGTATATTGAAGTAGTAATATATAGTTAAATAAAAACGTTATTGTGTTAAATAAATCTAAATTAAAATTACGGAAAATTACCATGATTCTTTCCCCGTGACCATCCCAACCAGGATATACATCATCATACCAACTTAGCAATGTATCCACCAAATGTATAGTAAGTATACTGCCCTCACTCACCTGTACTTCTACACCCAAAAGGGGGCATCTCACAAGGCAGGCAGCCTCTGTCTCTTCTGCCTCTGAGACACATACCCTGGCCTAGGAAGCACTCCCTACTCACATTCCTGGTATGATTTGCCCACGAACAACCACGAGGGACTCTCTACAAAACACAGAGGATGGCTGGGTCATTGAAAGAGAAACAGCTGTGAACAGGGGGCTGTTTGGACCCAGGATAGCTGCCCGTTTCTCCTCTGATGGTCAAAGAACATCATACCAACCCTACAAAGAACATCATACCAACCCTACTGAATAGAGCTCCTGAGATGGGGCTTAGGAGTTGTTCAGGTGGACGTCACAAGTTCCTTACACTTATAACACACTACATTAGTATTAAATAAGGCCCACAGATTATAAGCAGACATGTCTTACTTCAATACATTGTATCCATAAAATTCAATATCCTTACAGTGGTTGGGGTTTTGATTATGACCAAAGTCATAGCCAGTGGGCTCTGGCCAATGCTTCTGCTACGCAACTTAATTTCGAGATGTATTTTCCTTTTATTTCCTAGGAGATAGAAGAGACATTTACCGAACCACAGACACTGGTCTCATTTGTGATTCTTTACCTTGAAAATGGGGACTCTCCGTACTAAAACAAAAAATGTGAGAAATGAATGCATGAAGCAGGTGATGAAAGCATCCATGGAAAAGACTGCAAACGACGTTTTCTGAACATAACCCAATTTATATGAATCCTGTTGCTCTGACGACTTTAAGAAGACCCCACATTCCAAATGAATGCGTCACCTTTAGAAATGTTACCTTTATCTTTAAGACTGGAATGGATTGAGAATTATTAGTTATCAGTCACTGGCTAACCGTAGACTTTCCTTGTGTATAAATATTTGATTTTATTCACAACTTTTGGAAGGGAAAAGCTGGCTTTTCTGATTAAAAAGCATGGAAACGTGGGAAAAAATTACATTATCTTTTTTTTTTTTAAAGGGTGGATGAATGAGATGTGTGAGAGAGAGAGGCTTATCTGATTCCTTTTGCCCCAGACGCAGAACCTGATGCTCCGAAAAAGCCTTTTTCGTTTGACCTTTCAGATTACATCTGACCTTCCTGTGTTATGATTCACAGCGGAAGCATGCGGAATATCATCAAAAAATAGACTACGTCTGGCAGGCGGATGGATGAGCACAGGATACAGAAGAATACTGTATCTTGCATTAACTCTCTATGGATAGACATTAAAAGTGCCATAATAGGTCCTTTAGTATTATTTCAGTTAAAAGATGTCAGTTCCATATGCTTTCTGTACCCCAGATTCCCCAATGCAATAAGCCTACTATCGTATTGGAGCATAGTCAAAAATAGCCAATATGGATGGGGCCTGGTAGGGCTCCTTTGACTTTTGGAAGTGCTAGGTAGGTATGATTTGGAAACCCCACCAAGATTATAACAATCTAATTGTATGTTATATATTTGTACTGCTAAGACCATCTAAAAAAAGTAAATGGAACCATTGAGACAGCTTTTGGTTGCTCCTTGAAACTTAGAGCAGATCACCTCGGGCAAGAAAAAGAAACTGAAGTCTCCAGAGGATGACTCTCCAGAGGATGGTTGTACCGCGGCATCAATCCAGAACTCCGAAAAATGTTACAAAATTACGACACAGCGTTTCCTTTGCCGGGTGCATCTGATTTGCAAATTTCCACCCAATTTACCTGCTCCCGGGGACTCTTAATGTGATGACTGAATACGGGTGGATCGTCTTTTTGATGTGACGCTGAAGTGCTTAGTTATATCATCACAGCGCTAAAGCAAAGCGGGGCTGCAAACATGCTGTTTAAGTTATGTTTCCCATCTGCTCACCAGGGTAATTACACATGTGAAAAGAATGTAATTCCTAATTGACTCATAACACAAAAAAAAGAAAATGAAGGGGGGGTGCTCGCCCTATTGAGTACAATCAGATTAAAAGGGGAGTTTAGTCAATCGCTTGATGCAGAGCTCCCAACTTTTCAAATGGCTGAAGAGGACATGGTTAGAGAACTGATGGGTGGGGTATTATCTACCACCTTCTGTCCTGGGGGTGGGGGCAGGATTGGTTGATGGGCAGAAGCCTCTTTTGACTCCCCCACAGCATCTCACATACTTACACACAATCACTATAACACACAAACTGTACCACACACACATTTACACTAAAACATTCTCACCCCATCATACCATAATCTTATCAATCACACCTAACCAGCCTGGAAATCTTCCTTATAGCTGAATAGTGCAAGCAGCCTACCTTTTAATACGGGTCACGTAATGTTGCATGACATGACCCCACTGCATTCCCACCAACGAGAGTAGGCCGGTCCAAATGGCCCAGTTTTGAAGAATTTTGGACCATCCTTAAGGCCAATTGGCCCCAAGCCAATTTTAGAGGACTCTTTGACCAAAGAATAAGGCCATATTATTTTATTTGCCCATATTAATTTATAAGTACTATTTAACCACTCGGAGGGTCATGTGCTGAACAATCACAATGATTAAAAACATTCTCTAAAATATATTAAAAAAAAAACATGGTATGACTTAATGTAAATCTTGTTCAGTTGTCTCTTTTTGCTGTGTTTGTGTTAATATGTTACATTTGTGTGTCTGTTGGAAATACTTGGGAATATTTTGTGAAAATAATTCTGATTTCGTGTGTAAAATGTATGATTTGTTTATTATTGTTAAGAAAAAGGACTGTATTAGAAGGAGGGACTGGATGATTCGGGCCTCAGAGACACAGAATGCAAGATCATAACCCTTTAGACCCATAGGCACTGCAGCACTTGTGGTGCGTTGTGTGTCTATCTTCACTGTGGATAGAGCTTGGAGGGCCCCTAGGCATGTGTCTGTTGGCCTAATGGATAATTAATTTCAGTACATCAAACAGAGGAAGAGCATTTGGTTTAAGTCACCAGTTTTACCTATTTTTTTTTTTAAATCTTACATTATTACCATACCTGGGAACTTGCTTCATGAGGGTCAGGGGTAGCCATCTTTGGAGGCAGAGCTAGCTGTCTGTACGTTGTGTGGGGCAAGCCGTGCATGAGGGCAGTTATATAGCCCCAGAAAGTCTTAAATGGGCAGGAGGGGAAGTGGGCATAGCCAAAGCGGCTTCCCTGCCCAGAAAACAAGGAAAGTGACCTGGAGACCCTGGGAAGCAGCACTTCACCCAGAGACCCCAGGTCAAAAACAGAGAGTTCCATTTTATTGAAGGAGCCCCAGTGCCTTTTGCATTGCTGTAGCTTCCCATGATCTAGGAGGCACTGACAACCCTCACTGACACACGCTAACACACGCTAACACCACTAGGCCTGTTCTGGTACAGGGATTAGCATGGAAATCCATTTGCATCCCTGGCAGCCCTCTGCTACATATAGTATTCCATATCTAGAGTCCATCCAATAGAAAAGAAAGTGGCCACGTTCATTTAGACGTTGCCCCTTCTTTTAAGAGAGACATTTGCAGCCTAACATAACACACAAAGGTTAACCTATCCCTGTGGCAGGCGTTAAGCCGACCATAAATCTTAAAGTCTGCTTTTACCTAAGAGAAAGTGAGTTGGGATTTTTTTTCAAATAAATACATTTAGCGAGAGCTCCTGTACTGTTTGGGTTTTGAGTTTCATTGGAGACACATCCATCTCTATAAAGTACACAACAGGAAGTTAAGCTGTGACAGTTTTCGGGATGCGCAAGGCCTATTTTAAACACTTTGTCAGTTCGATCTCCTCCATTAAGCATAGATTCTGTTGACAGGCCTTAGGGGGGGGGAATTATTCTTCAATAATGACCACTTATCGCTTTTTGATAGTTATAACTATCAGCTAAATAATTGAATTTCATATCAATCCAGATGATACAAACTTTGTTTTTCCTAAAGTATCCTACAATGTTACAAGGGACGATAAGAAATACATTAAACGTGCTAAACTACTTTGAAATCTGAATTTAACCCTTGCAACTAAATGCATAATTCTAAACATGATTCCTAGTACTGTTAATGATAGAAATTATTCTTTAATGTCATAAAGCTTTACTGCATTAGTCGCAAGAAGTTCACCTTAGGGCAAAATTATGGCATTTTCTGTGACGTCCTGTCTTGGAGGATGAGGGGAGAGGAGGTCACCGGAAGCATCGCCATTTTTGGTGGATGCTCACGCCAGGTTATGTCCGCTAAGATATGGGCGAAGATAAAAGATGAAACAGAAGATAGAAGATGAGGAGGCGGTTGGCAGAGAAGGCGGGGACCGACTTTGGACTTAAATTCTAATTTCTTTGCTTCATTGTCGTCCGCTTCCTGGGGGGGGGGGGCTAGTTTTCGTGGCTTCCTACAAATTTCAGAATTTGCCAAAATTTGGAAATTTGCAATTCATACAATTCCAAATGCATAAATCTAATTTTCAAATCTGGACATTTTAATGGTTTAATATATTTTGATTATTTTTTTTCCCATTGGCTCTAGCTGCGTACAATTTATAAACATTTTTTACATTTTTTATATTCTTTTTCATACAGGTTATTCATTTATGAACATGGCTTCAAAAGAAAGCCCTACTTGTGCTGGAAAAAAACAAACAATACATATTTTTTTGTGTAAAAGGGACATTAAGCGGTGAGTTTTACATTGCCCATGTTCTTTCGAATTAATGAAATGGACTTTTAAGGGATCGAGGTTTAGAATGGGCAAAATGTAAGAAGAAAATGAGTGGGGGCTGGGTAGAAATTAAACAAGTGGGTAGTAGTAACATTACGTACCCTCTTACAAAACTTTTAAATACACGATGCCTTAACATTGATTAGAACTCTTTTTTTCTGAAAAAAATCTATAAACAGTGCTGAAGTGCACACACCACCACCAAATAGAAAAATAGTGTTTATACAAATCTCAAATGATTAAACAAATGTATTAAGGAGACTCTCCAAAGCTGCTAGTCTTCGAGCTGCAGTGAAAAGAATCAAATATATAAAGAAGAATAGACAGCGCTTAAAAAAGATACAATAATACCAAATAATATATGAAATATTGTTTAATGAAATATATAATGCACATTAAATAAATATATAAATACACAACATTGGGTACAAAATAAAAAGCATAAAATAAAATATAAAGCAAAGAAGTAAATTGGCAATTTACTTAGAGCTCTTAGTGAATATGCAAAGAGGTGGCACCACCAAACTTACCTAAATTCAGTTTTTATGGCATTCCGTCCATTCTCCAGCGGTCTGCTGGTCACCAGATGTGCATTTGAGTCTACTTTAAAAGAGAAGTCCCATGGAAGAAATATAATATACCCCATTGCTGTATATACGAATAGCCCCCAGTGCTGTATACAGTCCTATATGCAATAACCCCCCTAGTGCTGTATACAATAACCCCTCAGTGCTGTATACAGTATTAGCCCCTGTGCTGTTTGCAGTAATAACCCCCCAGCGCTGTATACAGTAATATACCCTGAGCACTGTATACAGTAATAGCCCCCAGTGCTGTATACAGTAATAGCTCCCAGTGCTGTATACCGTTATAACTCCCCAGTGCTGTATACAATAACCCCCCAGTGCTGTATACAGTAATATCCCCCCAGTGCTGTATACAGTAATATCCCCCCAGTGCTGTATACAGTAATAACCCCCAGTGCTGTATACAGTAATACCCCCCCCCCAGTGCTGTATACAGTCCAATATGCAATAACCCCCCCCAGTGCTGCATACAATAACCCCTCAGTGCTGTATACAGTATTAGCCCCTGTGCTGTTTGCAGTAATAACCCCCCAGCGCTGTATACAGTAATATACCCTGAGCACTGTATACAGTAATAGCTCCCAGTGCTGTATACAGTAATAGCTCCCAATGCTGTATACCGTTATAACTCCCCAGTGCTGTATACAATAACCCCCCAGTGCTGTATACAGTAATATCCCCCCAGTGCTGTATACAGTAATAGCCCCCAGTGCTGTATACAGTAATACCCCCCCAGTGCTGTATACAGTAATACCCCCCCCAGTGCTGTATTCAGTAATACCCCCCCCAGTGCTGTATACAGTAATGCCAGTAGGCATTGACACAAACCTGGTTTTATCTCATCTCATCCCTTTATATGATGACCAGGAGGCTGCCATTGTTGTCAGTCATGTGATATTTTGGGTGACTTTCCCTACTCAAACACCACACTAAGCTGATGCTTTACAGCAATGCTAATTGAGTCTGTTCCTCCATACACTTACATTAGTCAGAGTGTACAACTGGGTGATTAAGACTGAGCCATCCTATAGTTCACAAAAAATCAGTCTGGTCGATTGGGCTAATATAGAACAAATTCATAATACGCAGTGGCCTGAAACATTACTTTCTGCACGAAAAAGAGAACACTATTGTTTTAAGATGTATTTTTAATCTGATCCTAGTAATAAAGAAGTTGGAGTTCTCCTTTGAGAATGTCCATTGTTCATGCAGCTCTACGTTTTTATTCATCACTGTTGCATTTAACATTCATTCACTTTAGCAATTATTTACAGAAGTTTACCGAAAAAGGTACATTAAGATGAATATCTCATTTTCATTCGTGTCCTGGTTTACATTACAGAGACAATACACAGACAGACATTTTCTGTAAACACAATCACCAATAACAGGCATAACGAAAGAAAAGTCAAGAAAGTCGGACAGAATAGCAAATCTCGAAATTTCTAAGGTTGGGAGCTTTGCGGAGTGTGGGGGGAGGGAGCACGCTGGTATATTTCACAATGTAAATTTTAACCCTTTGCTGCTTCCAAAGGCATTTAAGCAGGTGTAGGTCACTGTACAGGTATGGTCTACTTATACTTTAACATCTTTTATCTAAAAAAGATTCCATTCTAATTTTTATTTTTTAACATTTCTTTGGTATTTGCGTTAAGCTTATTATTCAACAAGTCACCAAAGCTGGATAAAAAAGGAACAGTACAGTTTATGTATAAAGCACTTTTTTGGGCAATGTGGAGCAATCTCCATAGCAACCAATTAAATATGCTTGGTGAACCTTTACCATTTTGCACCAGAACTACTCTTTATATAAAACCCTCAGTTTACTATATATATTATATATAAATATATATACATATATACATTTATATATATATATCTTTTGTTTTTATTTGTAATATAATAAATAATAATTTATAATAAAAGTATTCTATATATATATATATATATATCGTATACTTTTATTATAAATTATTATTTATTATATTACAAATAAAAACAAAAGAAATATATATATATATTTCTTTTGTTTTTATTTGTTATATATATATATATTTATATATACACAAAAATATCATTAAAATATTATATACGGTATATATATATATATATATATATATATATAATGTATATATATATATATAAATGTATTTGGGTGTGTATAATTAACAATATATTTAATCTATTTTTGTTTTATTTATTTATTTATTTGTAGAAGTTTTTTTTTAATTTTTATTTCAAAGACTATTTGCTAAAATCATTGTGATCCAGAAACAGCTTTGTAAAATCCACGCAGTAACAACCCAGTTACTTACAGGCAGGAATAAAAAGGCTGCATGAACCCTTCCTCAAAAGTTTCTGGGGTGATGGGTGATTTATATTGTCTTTACCAGTTAGGCATGGATACAAGAGACAGGTCAGGGAATGGACTGCGGAGTAATGTAAACAGCGCAGCACACATTCTTTTTTATGGCTCCCTGTAATTGCATGGCATTTGACAGACAGGACGATTTATGCTATATTTAGATAAAGAGCTGCAGGCACTATGGTCTGAACAACATCACATGTGAACGGGAGTAACGGAAGGGATATCAATGCTTATTTCAGGTCCCCACATACCCTACTCTCGCCTTGTTTTCTTACAAAGCAGGGTTCTGGGGAATAACATGAGTTATAATAAACTGAGTGTTCAGGTACCTCAACGGCTTGAAGCGTAACTAAATGAGTTTATTAAAGTTATCTGAAACTGTGGTTTGGGTTGGGTCAAGCACGGTCGTTTAGGAGGGAAGCTGAGATCCGTGGCAATAAGTGGCACAATTGGCATCCTGTTCTGATGACCCACTCACAAAGACTTGAGAAAGGTAATCATGCAGATTATGAAGGAAGTAAAGTTTGTTGGTCTCCTGGTCACAGTGATGTATTCTGGCCTAGGCTGACTAGGTCGGCAGGTCCAAGATGTGGTAGTCACCTCGTCACAAAACCACTGGGGGGGGAGATGCAGATCGCCATCTTCTGCATCAGACCCCTGGTGTGCCATTGCTCAACTGGCCCATTACAATGAAGATCTCTCCAACTGGGCTTCCATACTGGACTGCTTTGAAAGGTGTTGCGAATGCCAGGATATGACATCATATCTCGGTGCCCTGCAGTAAATTCGGCGCTGTGGGGGGCAGCCCTGGTTCAGGCCTAAGGCAGCGCCCAAGTAAGACACACCACTGCATGGTATATTAGTATTTATTGTTTTATAAATGTACTGCAGGGTTGAACTTGATAGGCGTTTATCAGTTTTCCAACCTAAATTACTATGTTACAACCTAAGTTCCACACGTAAGGTTGGTTTCTAATATTATTATAGTACACTATTATAGTACACTCTATGGACAAAAGTATTGGGACACCTGACCACCACACCAACAGGGATTTTTATGACATCGCATTCTAAGTACATAGACATTAATATGTAGTTGGACATCCCCCCTCCCTTTGCAGGCTTTCCACACGATTTTGGAGTGTTTCTGTGGGAATTTTAGCCAATTCATCCAGTAGAGCATTTGTGGGGTCAAACACTGATGCTCGACAAAAAGGCCTGTCTTAGTATGTCCCCTTCAGCTTATTATTAATTAGTTAACGTCATATTAATGTCTATGTACTTAGAATGCGATGTCATAAAAAGTCTCTGTTGTGTAATGGTCATGTGTCCCAATACTTTTGTCCATAAAGTGTATGTGTAAGTCTATGGTGTTAGAGTAAGTGAGAGTGTGGAAGTTAGTTTATGGTGTTGCAGAGTGTGTCTTATCACGTGGGCCAGCTCTTGTGCCCACACACCACACACCTTATACATAACTATCTTAGTAACACTATTTGCCATCCAAATAGCTATAAGTCATTCTTTCTAAAATTATGTTATATTATTCCTTAATGATGACAGAATACCACATTATTATTAAATTCCCAAGAACCAAAAGTGTTAAAAGGACCAAAAGAGTACCTGTGGAACAGACTTCTGCTCCTGTGGGATAAGCAACATGTCCCACAGCGACACCTTTGTCTCCAAATAGTTTAGTGTCTCCTTTGCTTTCCAAAGTTGCCACTGTGGGACATGTTGCTTGTGAAGTTATCGTTGTCCCAAACAGCCTGCCTGTGCCATATCTGCCCCCAAACAGCCTGCCTGTGCCATTTCTGCCCCCAAACAGCCTTCCTGTGCTACCATTGTCCCCAGTCTGCCTGTGCCACCATTGCTCCCAGTCTGCTTGTGCCACCATTGCCCGTAAATAGCCTGCTTGTGCCATTTCTAAACCCCAAACATCCTATCTGTGCCATATTTGCCCCCCCAATCACTTACATATCACACACTTATACATTCATTCAACCGTTCATTCATTCATACTGATGTCCATGGGTGGGTGTTATGGTATTAGTATGAGTGTGTGTTAACATTGGTTTTAGTGTGTGTGTATGCATGGGTGTAAGCATGTCGGGGCAAGCCTAGGGTTAGTGTTACAAGGAGATGAAAGGAGGTGTGTGTTTATGTATTTGTAAGTGTAGAGTGT
The DNA here is from genome assembly GCF_027358695.1 of Spea bombifrons. Lineage (NCBI taxonomy): Eukaryota > Metazoa > Chordata > Amphibia > Anura > Pelobatidae > Spea > Spea bombifrons. The sequence goes on from NC_071090.1 coordinate 8,408,542, forward strand.
TAGAATGAGTGTGTAGGTGTTAGAGCGAGTTTTGTGTGTTTTAGTTATGGGGTAAGAAGGGAGGCCTAACAAATGCAGCATCCAGGCACCACTGACCACGGGCTCATCCCTGCAGGGAGTAAAAAGGTAAATATGGTCTTAATTTCAAGGAACAGGTCAGCTTTAAAGTGAATCTGTCAGTTTACCAGATCCCATATTTTCCAATTCTATATACTAAATACATTTATGTACAGTTACAGCGCCCATACTATCTTATAATGTAGTGGCCATTTTTACTCAATAGGTTGATCTGCCTCTTTAAGGGAAATTTGTTTTAGAATACCCCCTTACAGACAGCTGTTTTACATAAAAATTAATATATTTTGGCGTTTGCTACAGATGTGGAAGGAGAACAGTCTGTTGTATTTCGACATTAACTTCTTGGATGCCAATGGGAAAGCAATTAATTGCCTTAATGTGAATAGCTGCCACCAGAGACCAATTTCCGCTGTAAAGTACTGAGAGATAAGTCAAATACATAATAAACCTATAATCTATGCAACACTAACACAATAGGGAGCTGACGTTTATTGGGAGAAAGCATAAGAATTGAGGTGTTGAATATTAGCGCGTTATGCTTTGAAGACTATACAAAGAACAAATTTGGTGCGATTGCTATGACAAATAAAGGCCAGTTGCTCCACTTTTAACATTTTGTTCTTTATAGACAGAACGTTGTATTTCAGCTACGAAATAATAAATTGTTTTCTTCTTAACCATATTCGTAATGCATATGGGTGGGACTAGCTTCAGAAACTTCAATCTTCTAGAATGTAAGCTCCTGTGACCAGGGCCTTCCTTACCTCTTGTTTCTGTAAGTCGAATCGTTATGTATATTTACTACTTACCATGTTACGTACGTGAGCTGTAGTAGATGAAGAAGTGAGTGGGGACTGGGCACGGCCAAAAAAGTGATTCAGAGTCCCGGGGAACCAGGGTTCCAACCTGGAAAATTCACAAGTATGCCCATCTACCATGGCCTTGGTTTAGGAGCGTATGGAAGCAGCATTACTTGGTGTTTCCTTCACGTGATCCTGAACAAAAATATCACATACACTCACAATCCTATTTATGTGGTTACAGGAGTGGGCAGATTTTGCTCAGGGAACAAGTCCTTCATTTAGTAAAGTCCTAGTCAACTCTCCTGCAAACTGCCTTTTAAATTATTATTATTATTATCCAAATAAATGCCATTTACATTACAATTAATTATAACACAAACAGATGTTAAGGCATTGTGATACAGGAGGAGAAGAGGGGCCTGCTTGTACAAATGTTTACCAAATGTGTTATTTGTTTTAAAAAACATACCCGGAAACTCCACGTGAAGGCCCACTTCTCCAGGGCACTATAGAGAATCTCCAGGTCACGTGAGTGGCGTTGAGTTCCACGCATTACATCTAAACCTTTGACCATCTTGTTTTTGACTATGACATCTTGTCTAAGCATCTCTCCTTCTGTATCTCCTCTCCCTCTCTTCTTTCCTCTAAGCCGTAAATATTAAGATCCCTCAGTCTTTGCTGATCATTTTTATCCTGCAAACTGATAAAAACATTTTAGCCATCCTTTTGAATTCTCTCCAAAATGTCAATATCCTTCTGAAAAAGGGGGTCTCCAGAACTCTACACACTAGGTGAGGTCTGACCGGAGATCTGTAAAGTGGCAGTAGAAGACAAGTGTCTTCCTGAGTCAGTCCAAGACAGCTTGCTTTGAAGCGCACTCCTGAATTTTCTGTCTGTCCTTGTAGATCCTTGAACCACAAGCGGTCCACAACATGCGCTACTCTGCCTAGTCTACTGTTATTGGAAGGAACCTTCTGGCTTATGATTGTTCTCCTGTTCTTGGGCACTGCTTTCTTAAAAATTGCTTATCCAGTTGTTCATAGCACCAACTGGCCTTCATGCATCATGTCCACACTGTCTAGGTCTCAGACCTTTTACTTATTATTTAGAAACAGTTAAAGATAAGAAATGTTTAGATAATATAAAAACCAATGAAACATATTGGTGGTCCATTGGTATCTTTTTCTCTAAAGCTGAAGACATAAATTTTAGATGCTGTAGGCTACAACCCCTACACTCACAAGAGGCTTCACGTTCCTTGTTGCACCTGCCACCATATGTGCCAAACATGCATAAACGGGCAAGCACAAGTGACTGGCAGTACCGGACCCAGCGATGAAGGATGCCCCTGTGATGGTCCCGAAACTTCATATATAATTTTACATATAGTTTCCTGTATAAAGGAATTTGCATAGCATTTTACAGCAATTTAATATTTTTGACATTTCAAGAAGGCTATCCTAACCAAAAACATTTTCAAAGGAAAATACATTTTATTATTATTATTATTATTATTATTACTCGTTTATAAGTTTTCAAACAAATATTATACCATCATTTCAACACTACCCAATAATATATTTGGAAAATGCAAATTCTCACAGGCGCCATCTGTGGTCATATGAGGTACCACACGGGGAAGAAAAGCCGAAAGACCCAAATTCTTTGAATCAGCCCCCTTTCCAGTCCACCTTTGATCTTACTGGCTGTCATCCCCTGTTATTACAAATGAAATATATATTTGCATTTTGAAAAGTAAAGTAATTTTCCTTTTTTTTTTATTTACGCAGTAACAGTGCCTGTTAAAATTACACATAACCATAATGTACAGCCTCTGGTCAATACCTGTATATTTATATTACGGAGTCTAATCGTGACACTATCATTACATTTAAGCGTCGGCTGGTCTGTCTACACCCTATGATTAAAACCACCACCTCCTTTAGAAAGCCATTGGAGGCCCTTGATGAAAACCATCTCGGGTAGAATGTGAGGAGAGTCTTTGGAGAAGTTATTTTCGGCTGAATGGGTGTGTGTTGGGGGGGGAGTGGGAGTACAGAAGAAAAGGGGGGGTCACTTCCAACGTTTTATAGTTAACATAAGCAGTCTCAAGCCTACATTAGTTGGAAGGCTTAAATAATGAGGACCAAATGTAAAGACGTTAACCCGTTTTGCGATATATGGGCCCAAGATAGATTGGAAACCAGTGACGATCTATTTATCTATCTATTTATCTATCTATCTATTTATCTATCAATCTATCCATCTCTCCCTCTGCATATCTCTTTTTAATATCTAGATTTATTTAATACCTGGATATAAAAATAAAGCATGAAGGACATTCGGACCCCGGTGTTATTGGACAGTGATCATCTTACTGCTTTTTTCCCAATAGATTAACGTGATTAACCCTAAAAATTCCAGAAAAGGTACGCACTCTCAATTACTCTCTATTGAATATAACACAGAAACAGATGAAAGCCATAGCAGTTAGAAGTGGATAGTGCAGCGCTAAACTACTCTTAACCTCGATTGTAACAAATAAGTAGGGGAAGTACTAAGGCATTTAAGTGGCCACCGAAGCCACCCCCAGGGACTGTCCCTTAATCTCTGATTGAAATCAGTCAAATCAAATTTGTCATCTTTAAAAAGTTAGGAGACATTAATGGGCTGTTATGCTGGATGATTAATACGGGGGCTAGAAACGGAGTGAAGGGAAAACCATATGCAGCCTTGGATCCAAGATTAATCAGATGAAAAGGGATTTAATGACTAGAACTATTCACAGACCCTTAGGAACACATTTAGTGAAAAGAGGTTTACTTAACCACAGCTTTCTACCCCCATCCCCAGCAATTTTAATAAGAGAGAAACGTTTTAATAAAAACAGGAGGTCCAGAGCTAGAGTGCATCATTTAAAAGTTTTGAATGGAATAATGTGAGAAAATTGTACTTTACGGAAAGGGTAGTAGATATCTGAAATGGAACACCGGCGGAGGTTGTATTGGCAAACCCAGTAAATGAATTCAAGAAAGCTTGGGATGTGCAAATATCTATCTGAAATAATTAATAATCATTAAGTTAAACATTATTCACATACGGCAGTCTAGAGGAACCATTTTATTTATATAACGCAAAAATAAACGAAGGGATTTGTTGTGATCACTGTTGACATCACACTGGTTTGAGGGACTGCTCTGGATTTAGTGGTTTCACCCCTTGGGAACTCTGGCACCCTTCAGCCCAGGGGACAAGCTAAAGAGCCAGTAACATCGTGTCCCTAAACACTTGGCTAACTATGGTAAAAGTGCTCAGGGGACGCAACCTTTCCCTGTCCAGTCAGGGCATCGATGCTTCCTAAAGACTTTGTTACTCAGGACACCCTGGTGGTCATTTGTGGAACTACAAGTAAAACCAACCGCTTGGGCCATGGTCCAATATCTTCAAATAGGGGCAGCCCAGGGGGTAACTAGCCCTCTGTCCCCAACCTTGCCAAGCTTCCCCCACATTTTGGATACTTAGATTGGTTTAGGCATTGGACTGGCCACCTGGCAAACCGGGCAAATGCCTGGTGGGCTGCCGGCTGACTAATTGGGTGCTAAAGTGTGTGGCCACTGTGTGGGCATAAAAACATAGTGTGTGCCCTCACACTTACGTCATTGTCGTCCCCACTTTGTTGTCCCCAGTCCAGTCCTGGATTGATTGTTATGTAGCCCAACTGGGCAAGTTTGTGCTCTGAATGCGGTTAAGTCACCATGGAATCTACAGAAATATTCATGCTGACTTCGTTATTACTTAGTACTTTTTATTTACTTATATCCCTAATTATTTATTCCCAAATAAGCGTGTCTTATATATATATATAATATAACTGATATGAATTTCATGTTATAAAATAAATTATTTTATGTCATTCAGGCTTCCATCCTTTGGGGTCTTCTGTTACCACAATGTACATATGTTCTGGTATAAGCTTGGTCTCATAAACACTATGGTGACGAGAGGTCCCTTTTCTCTGGGGTCTGTCCCCAAATTGAAAGTCCTGTCCCCACTGTTCTCCTACAAAGCATCCCCTGAAACCCCTTTAAAGTTTAAAGGTAAATTATATTTCACTTGGTCGTTTGATAAAATTCCCATAAACCTGTATATCTACCATGGTCATTTTCTTTATTAAATATCCGCCTTAAATATTATGTTAGTAATCTGGAATTTGGGGGAAAATTACATATTTAGGCATAATTTCCGATTGTCTCAATTAGGTTACTCAATGTGGGCAGAGCGCGGCACTAAATTATCCTAATTCTGTCTCGGCAGATGAGGACAGCTATGTTCAGACTACTTTATAATTAAATCCAAATATCCTCTCATTTTCCTTTTGTGTGCAAGTTAGTTTAGTAATATATTAATAATACCCTATAGACATATATAAAATAATTTACGCGTCATATAGAGGGTTAAATAGACGGCACATAAGTACCATTCGGCCCGTCTAGTCTGCCCATTTTCCCCGATGGAAAGACTCAGACCCGAATCAGTCCTTGGTCTCGTTTTACAAAAGCCATATGCCTATCCCATGCATGCTTCAATGTTCTCATCATATTTGCCTCTACCACTTCTGATGGGAGGCTGTTCCACTTTTCTACCATCTTCAGAATACATGAGCCAGATGTATATTTCATTTTGTGCCACCACGGCAGTTCGCATTTCTAGTTCGGTCTGCTTTTGTTAGCAGGGATATTTCGGAACAGCCCATGCAAGAAATGAAGAGGTCATACTCTAAAACTAGAGGGTCAGAGATTTAGATGTGATGTAAGGATGTTTTACTTAAATGAGAGGGTGGTAGATAAGTGGAACAGCCTCCCACCAGAAATGGTAGAGATTAATACAGTGAAGGAAATGAAACATGTAAGGGATACACATAAAGCTCCTGAATCAAGACCAACGACTGATTAAGGTCTGAGTCTTTACATCAGGAAAAACAGACTAGATGCACCGGATGGCTCTTCTTTCCCATTAAATATTATGTTTTTATGTTTATATGTATAGTTTGCTTTTCATTTTATGCTTTTTTTTATTTCCTTGTTCTTTTTATATATATATATATATTTGTTCAACTGCAGCACCTGATTTTTGACCACGTGTATCATCAAAGTAGAAAGTTGGATCTTTTCCCTCTTGCTACACCTTCTTTACCGTGTAACATATGAATTGTTTCTTTTTGTTACTCAATTAATACAAAGTTTCAAAGAAAAAATACACATTCACAAAAATCAGTCCAAAGCTATCCAAAATGCACAAAACCGGTCACCCAGTTCTTGTATACTCTGGGCAGAAGTTTGGGGGCCCCAAGCCAGTTTTACCTGGGGCCCCATATTTGATACAAGCAATAAAAGTATAAATAGACATAAACTATGATGTAGCTTTTTAAGGGGCATGTGTCATACTAGTATAGGGGCCCCATAAATCATTGGGGGCCCAAAGTGACTGCTTAATATGCTTATATGGTAGGATCACCCTTCCTGGCAATACATTTTATTCTCAAAGAAAAATAAAACTCCAAAATAGAATGTCAGTCCCCCCCCCCATAAACTGCAAACGAAAATACAAACAGAACCTAGCAAGAGGGCACCAAAAATTCAATAGGTTCTACCGTCAATATCAAGACCCCCAACATAGAAATATAGAATTTGACAGCCCCTAAGAATCATTTGGCCCTTAATCAGTCCTTGGTCTTGTCTTAGATTCAGGAACCTTATGCCTGCCCCATGCATGTTTAAATTTCCATACTGTGATAACCTTTACCATTTCTGCTGGGAGGCTGTTCCACTCATCCACCACCACCCCAAAAGGTACTTTGGACTGAACATCTACAAAAATCTTTCAGAAATAATTTAGTTTTTCATATATATATATATATATATATATATATATATATATATATATATACACACACACACACACACACACACACATATATATATATATATATATATATATATATACAGGTACTTTTAAAAAAAAACATCTTTAACCTATTCTGTAGAAAAAACAAGATAAGTAATCTAGCAGAGAAGATTAATTGCAGTTTGGATAGCTAAGATAATGTTTTTGACAAGTAAATATTTCTCATCGAACCGAACACCAAGTCGGCTTAAGTTATTTTGCTCTCAATTGGAAATAAAATAGCATGTCTATTTTTTACTCTTTTCAAAACACAGTCAGCTTTATCATAAATAAACAACTTGGAATACCATCTGACTGTTAATGCCTGGGCAGTTTAAAGGGGTCCCGGGGGACTGCGTTCAGTGACATTGAGATTGAGAGGGCCGGGGAATACAATGAGATATGAACTCAACGGAGAATGTTCGCTGGGACACATATATAAAAATCCACACATCATAAACCTATATGCACATATGTGTATATATATATATATATATATATATATATATATATATATATATATATATATATAGTAGAGGTTGTAGCCGTATTAGTCCAGTGGTGTCAATATCAAATAACAGATGAAATAAGTATCTTGTCATAATACCTTTTTTTATTGGATAACAGAATTTTGGAATGACAAGCGTTCGGGAGCTTTTCCCCCTTTATATATCCATACACACATACACACACACATATATATACACACACATACATATACACACACAGTATAATTTTATGGTCAAAATGACCAAGATAAAGACACTTAAATCCTTGCATATGTATTTAGATGATGATACTAATGCACAGATCTGTACTTAGAACACATGTATAACTATGATAAATACCTGCTTAAAAAAATAAAAATACACATTTTTGTTACAAAAACATGTAAGAAATAATGCACATATTAGGTGAACAAATTTATTTAAAAGGTTACATTTTGTTTAGGTGAGTGTGTTCATAAAGACAATTTACAAATAACATTTAATGTGTTCTTATTGAGTATGACCATTATGCCTAATTTACAATAAATAATTATCATTCATAGATTCTGGATTTCACAGTAATATTTTTATGTAAGGTCCTTTTTTTGGCCAAGAAGGCAATAGCATGCCATGGTTTATGTAAATTACCTGGCAATACATATATTCCTGATTACAACTAAATGTTACATTATATGTCCTAAAATAAAAACTGGTTAACTTTAGTAGCCCATGGAGCAGAAGAAGAAAACACTAGTCTGAAGGAGAAAAGATTCTAGTCCTCTTAATATCCAGCAGAAGGAGAATATGAATTTCTACTCATCTGCTAGGAATTCTTAAGAAGGACAATTACTATACAAAATAGACAAAAAGACACATTCAGGATGTACAAGATAGTAAATGTATATAAAAAATGTATATAAATACATATGCCTTATTCTATATATATATATATATATATATATATATATATATGTATATATATATATATATATATATATATATATATATATATATATATATATATATATATATATATATATATATATTAGACACCCTAGCTTGTGCAGATCATAATATGGTATAGAAACATGTAGAATATAATAAAATATAGTACACACACACACACATATATATATATATATATATATATATATACCTATGTATACATATATTCATAGATATATATCTGTGGGGGGTGTAGGGAATAGAACAATGGGGTAAATTGTAATCTTGTTATATAATATTTTGGTATTATATAACATCATTTGTATTCTATGTAGTTTTGCTACTATGTACTATATTAGTATATTAAACTAATACAAGTTTGGTACAGAGTTCTCATCATATGGAACAAGACCCAGTCCAATGAGCACATTATGTCCAGGAGATCTCTCCCCAGGATTCTGTGTCTGCAGGATCTGCTGTGTGATCGCTTTACATGCGCCCTGTGGATTATTAACCCATGAATGACCAGCAGCGTATGGACAGAAGTGTCTGATCTCTGACAGTCACAGGGAGAGCAGGTTACTTTGTGGCTGGGGCTCTGTGTGTCACCATTCACAGGGGAGACATGAGAAATGAACACTGCAGGTATTACACAGCAGCCCAGCCTTGTTGTAACTCCTGCAGTCTCACACTGGATACATCAGACACAATGAGAATAACACATCCCAGATGTGAGGCCAGCATTATAACTGTTACCCTGAAGACCCACACATAGACATCTAAAAATATGCAAAAACACAGAAAAAAAACTGTTTCTTGTTTGCTCATTTTTTCCACTGTTGGGAGTTGGGGGGGGAGTCCTTTTTTTTCCTTTTGAGATAATTATCAAAGAGATTCATTTAACCCTGTGCTATCTGGATGAGATTTTTTTAACTCGAGCAGAGATCCAGACCAGGGTATTTATATTTAAAGGGTCTGATCATCAGGTTATCTTATCAACTGTTTATCCCTGTGCTGTTTACCCGTTTGCTTCAATGGATAACAAAAAAAGGGGACAGAGATAATCCTAAAAGTCTATCTTGTTCCCAAGGTACATTAATTTATTTCACCCCTTTGCATGCTACTTTAAAATTATACAAATATTGACGATATCTTAACACACCTAAAAGTAACATATTCAATAAACAGTAACATAACAAAATTAAGTTAGTTTGTCTCTAATGTAAAAAAAAAAGCACAGAGCAATACTGTATCAGACTTTAATATACTATTATACGGGACATATGTACTGTACATAGAATAGATGTCTTTCCGACCAGACACATTAAAAAAGGAATTTTAACCCCAATTTATTTATAAGAAAACGAAATATGGTTTGGGAATCAACGAAAATAGAATAGGACCATAGGTGAAATTAAATACAGTATAATAATCATTATAATAATGATTATTAATACAAAATACATAAACCTTGACGTTCTATATAATAGCACTTAAATAAAAAATAGTTGCTTATAGTCTGCTGCATCACAGACTATACTTTTGAATATATATATATATATATATATATACATATATATGCGTTAATGAGACTATATATATATGTATATAATATACATATTCCCACCTTTAGATACATGTATGTATATGTGTTTATGCATATTAATTGTTAAATCCTATTTTCAAACTGATAGAAAGTGCTGATATTCTGATCTACCTGGTTATATTCTTTATTTTAAATATACGGTAAATAGGGAAAAAGAACAGGTTTAAGTTTTAACAATAAATCACTTGGTTACCCGTTATGATGTTTAATTTAAAAAAAAAGTCTTAAATAGATCCCTTGCCAGATATCTTAATTCTCTTGACATTGGGGATCTAAAAAAAATAATAATTGTGAAACTGTGTGTTATTGTAGGGAACTAAAAAGGCTTGTATCATTTTAGCATTAATGTTTAATTCTTGCTTTGATTTAATATGGATCTGTGTCATGGGTAGTTAGTGTGAAATAATATTGTATTTCAGGGATGAAATCACCAGTGGAAAATTCTTCAAATTTATATCAAGAAAGAACCAAGTTTGACATGAGATTCTAAATATTAATTTTATTCTAGTGTAAATAGGAAAGATTTAAAGTCGCAGTGTCCTTGCTTATTTTTTTTTCTTCCTCAGATGAGTATATATATGGGGAAAAAAAAGCAAATTTACGAAATAAATAATATTTCCCCGTTAAAACAAAATAAAGCAAATTATAATGGAGAAAATCAGAATGTTTTATAATATGAATATTCTTTTAAGGCTCATAGACACCCATTATATTAAATGTGATTTTATATTGTAATCGATTGCGTATTTTTATAATATGTGCAAAACGGTATCTACCGGAACATTAAATAATTATATTAACGTTTATTAGTGGAGAGTCTCTGATTTATATTCATATCATACTTAATTCTTACAGTTTTTAAACCACGGAACAAGTTTTAAAGGTCAAAAATCTAGAAGACAATGAATTCTACAATAAGTGGAAAAGATCATGTATTTTCAATTCCATATATCTATATTTTTATATATACATATATATATATATATATATATATAATTTAGCAACATTATTTGTAGGTAACACACATAAATTATATATATATAAATTAAGATATAAAAATTAAAATCTGAATAGATTTAATAAAATATATCCTCTAAAACCAAAGTGTTACTCTTACCAGATCCGACATTTGGACATCTGTAGACTACGTTTTTATACGTATTTTAAAACGTTATTTTACATTGAATTATACCAATTTAATGTAGTGTATTATTCTAATTGTAATTATGTTGTTACAATTTGTTCTTGAATTAATGTTTTAATTTCTTTTTTTAAGTGTTTAGTTTTATATCATTAAAGTAGCAATGTATGCAAATAAATAAAAAAATATATAATTACATAAAATCTATTCTGCAGTTTAATTTAATAAATAAAATGCATCCTTGGTGAGTGTGAGAAATCAGTGTTAGATGTTTGAAAAGGTCTAATATTCTTTTAGAGACCCCCAGGTGAAGGTCTTGTTAGACTGTGCCCAGCCCCCTCCCCCCCCCCACACATTTTCCATTGGCTCTCTGGATAGTTTGACATCAGATTCTGAGATCTATATAAACTCCTTGCAAGGATGCAGAAGGGTTAAACTGTTGGGAGCTAAGGATCCTGAACCTGGATAAAGCTTATTATTGTACTCTACACTTTTTTATCCGTTATAAGCTTAAATATATATATTTTGTCTTAGCAACTTAGCCCACGCACAGCTGGGAGGTGGATTCCCACATTTGCTAACTGGCTTTGCTGCTCCCAAGAGGAAGAAAAGCTCCAGCTTGGACGTTGAGGGTCTCCTGAATCCAGAGCTCATGGGGTCACACTAAGGAGGAACCAGAAGTCAGGTCTGAAGCAGCAGTGAATTTTTGGGGAATTTGAGACTAAAAACTTAATATTTTGTAGACCATGAACATAATTGGGAGCTATCAGCACCACCACATGATGCCTGAGCCTTTTATGTTCACCCCAAGCTCAAGATGTCACCAGGAGAGACCTTTTTTCCAAGGATGGGTGCTGAATCCTGGAGAGATGTCCCCAGAGTTTGCAAACCAACCCCCATACAGTCCAGAATATGGAGCTATGGGACCTTCCCAGGCAAACAGCCGAATGGAGGCTCTGGGGGGAAGGTTGGGGAGGAGGAAAGGAATTCCCCCCAAAAAAGAAAGGAGAAGAACTGAAAGTATTAACAGCGCCTTCGCAGAGCTCCGAGAGTGCATCCCCAACGTGCCAGCAGACACCAAGCTCTCCAAGATCAAGACCCTCCGGCTGGCCACCAGCTACATCGGCTACCTGATGGACGTGTTGGCGAAGGACACCGAGGTCGGGGGCACGGAGGGCTTCAAGGCTGAGATCAAAAAGATGGACAGTAGGGAGAGCAAGAGGAAAAGAGAACCGGTGAGTCAAAAAGGGTTAAAAATAGGGGGAAAAGAGGGCAGGGAGAGACAGAAAGAGACATGCACAAAAAGAACGTGTTCATGTCTTCAGAGAAATCACTTGATATATAAATATAATATAATTGTACAATTCATATATAATAGATCGAATTGTACGGACCTCTCTAATCATATATAATATTAATAAATACAAATACCAAGGGAATCCTGAACAGCGAATTATTAATACATACCAAAAATCAAACGTGTGGTTAATATATACCTATTTATCTATCTATCTATCTATCTATCTATCTATCTCTCTAACGCACATAGATTTTATAATTACATTTTAAAAAATTATTCCATAGATTTTTATTCGCTTGTGTTAAAATGTTCTAAGGCCTCAACTCAGTTATTATAACGCAATTAAACATGAACATTTTTCACAGTGTATTTATTAAGTTTATACATTTATTAATAAACATTTAAATACATAAATTATTATAAACCTATATATATAAACTGCATAATATATATATATATATATATATATACAATATATATATAATGTGTATATATAATTTTCTCAGCATGTATATATTTATCACAAAACATGAGCACAATTCTAAGAATCATTATAATTATACCAATATTTGTAATAATGTTAGTTATTTATACCATATTATTAGAACGTTTATCAATAAAATCCTATTGAATAATTTATATGCGTTATTATTATTATTGTTATTATTATTATTATTATTAGGAAATTATGTGACATTTTGAGTACTTTAGGGAAATGTAATAAGATTTTGGAATAGTGAAAAATATTTCAAAAAAATGAGTCTAAAGAAAGTTTGCTTCCCTATACTTATTCAAGTGGGGATAATTATATATATATATATATATATTAGAAATATTTCAGCCCTACTAAAAATATATAAAATAAAAAATGCAGCCATTGAGGTGTGAAAACATAATTCTTACCCCTTAAGTGCCTCTTCATACTATCCAAATTTTGTGGAATGACTTTTATTCCATTTATTTACTAATAACATGACAAATTTCACCCAGAAGAGAAAAACATTTTAATGGGATGTTTATGATTTCTGCTTACACAGACAGAAGTGCTTCCTTCAGGGTAAATTCATAAAAATTAAATAATTTCATGCAGAAACTAAATATTTACATAAACTGTGGCTGGGGATGGTCATCTGAAAAAAAAAATAATTATTCAGGAATATTTTCATTTTTGGTAAAGATGATAACTTTATAGGTTAACTGAAGTATAATAGATTACAAGCTTTGGAATCAAGCTAGGTCTCTTCTTCAGGCATAATAATATATAATACCTGAAGAAAGACCAAATTGTCCAAATATCCGAAATTTGCTTTTTTTTATTCTTTCCATGGCTAAAACTATAGGGTTAATATTTTCATTAAATAAATGGAGATCACATGATTAATCCTGGATTATTTTTGTGTCTTTGCAGCAGAGTGAAGGATTTTGGGGTGCAGTCCCATCTGGAGAGAAGAAATTAAAGGGAAGGACAGGGTGGCCCCAACAGGTCTGGGCCTTGGAGCTGAACCCCTGAACCCCTGAATCGGTAGAATGCACTGTTAATGTCTTGCAGATCAGAGAGACAAGAACATATTATTCACTGAGCACTCTTCAGGCTGGGTTGGGAGAAAGACAAGTAGTCTGTATTTATGTGCAATGTTTTATTTTTTTATGTAGATTTTTTTTTTTTTTTTTGCAATTATAAAACATGAATACAATTTCAAAAGAAATCAGAATTGTGCACAAATGACTGACAATTATTATTATTATTATTATTTTTTGGTTCTGCAATCTTGCCTGAGAAGCCCAACATTTAAAGGACTTTGAAAGAATCTATTTGTAAGAAGCCAGAGGGTGTGCAATACACAATATATCTGGACTATATTTTTGGGTATATTTTTTTTGTGTTGATTTTTCACCTTGACTCAGGGATCTGTATTTTTGGGGGAAAGTAACCAAAAATGTTACCTGTGTGAGAAATAATATTAAAGGTAAATCCTTTAGCTTTAAAAAAAAAATGCTTTTTGATTCTACAAATTTAGATGTCCTAAAAATAATTTGATATTTTAAAATAAAATAAAAAAAATAAAATAAATATTTTAAATGTGCAATTATATCACTGTTACCTGGTTAAAAGCAGATATTTTAACTACCCTGAAAATATGTCTTATGATTATATATATATATATATATATATATATATATATATATAAAAAGTTGGGAGGAAAATGTCCAATTTTTACAGATTTTCTGTAAAAAAACTTGTGGCTCCCTTTCCATATATATACTACTCCACCTAATTCTTGTTTTTTTTTTTTTTTGGAGAGTGGTTTGTTATTCTGAAGTTCTATCCCAATTTAGTAGAATATATATATTTTCCATTTGTACATAATAAACTATATTTTAATTCTGAAAATGATGAATGCATTAAACTACCTAGCTGTGTGGATTTACTGTAAACATATAAGCTACCTCAGGATTTCATCACTTCCTAGCAGGGTAAACTTGCCAAATCAAATAATTTATGTTGTTTGTAAAATAAAAAAAACTTTTCCCCCCATTTTTTTTTCTTAAGAAAATCAATCGCACTCCCTGCTTACGTTTTTCTGCTTTTTCTTATTAAGGCGGTGATATTTCCTGAAAAGAAGAAGGGAAGGGGGAGGGGTAATTAATGGGCTTCTTAAATTTAAAATAAAATGGCTATTGTGCAAAAAATTATTAAGAAAAAAATACGTTGTAATAATAAACCAGTGGTGGCAATCTAACAAAATATTGTATATGATTCTGTTGTGTACAAGACAGCCAGACATGAATACATATATTATTATTGTTTTACATAGCACCATCATATTCCGTGGCGCTGTACAATGGGTATATATATATAAAAGTAGTATTTATAACGTAACAATAACAGAAACAGGTGAGGAGGGCCCTGCTCAAAGGAGCTTACAATCTAGAAAATATGTACATAAAAAATGTATATACTTATAGTTATATATACCTTTGTAATTGTGCATGTATTTTTATTTATTGTTTTATATAGCGCTATCATATTCCATGGCGCTGTACAAAGGGTATGTGTGAAGTTGAAGGGCCACTTTATGGGAAAGTAGGTTTCTATCATCAATCCTGTCTGTCTATATTTTCATGTGAATTGGGAGGGGGGTAGTTTTGGCACCAAGTGTTCCAATTAGCATGGCAACTGTGATTTTTGGTTGCTATGGTGATAACTACACTATGAATGATCCAGGTTTATATTGGTAGAGGACTCATTCATTGACGTATGCTTGGGGTGGGTGCTTCGTAAAAGGGTTGAACTTGGTATATGGCGTCGAAGGAGTGTATGTAGTGGCATGCAGGGTAGGCACGCTATGCCCCTGATGGGTTGGTAGATACACAGAAAGTCTACACACTCCTTAACCCCTTAAGGACAATGGGCGGTCCCTAAACCCATTGAAAACAATGCATTTTGAGCCCGGGCTTTGTCATTAAGGGGTTAATTCCCAGCCCACCCCTGGATAACTCTGGACAGGGGATGATATGAAGTGATCTGAACAAGCAGACACCTTATTAATGCATTCAGACCTAATCCAGATTTGAAGCAAATAAAACCAGAACTTGTAAATCCGTCAATTAACTTTTATACTCCGCTGCCTGCTCTAACTGACATGAAACACTGGCTGGAGAGAGGGGGGCGGGGGGGGTAGGGGAGAGGAGGTATGGGGGTGATTTAAAGAAGCTGAGGCTTTAAGAGGAAATAGTGAAATGGAGGTGAGAAGTGGAGAGGTGGAGGGGTGAGGGGGGAACATGTGTGTCTGACGTGTATAGAGAGTGTGCGTTATGTGTGTGTTTGTGTGCATACTGGGTGGAGAGTAAATGTGTGTCAATCGGAGAGTGCGGGTGAATATGTGTGTGTGTATGTGAGAAAATATGCGTGAGTGTAGGCTTGGGTATGTGTGACAAAGCATATGGAAACTTGTATAGAGTGTGTCTCAAGCCCAACGCCTTGAGCATGAGCAAAACCTGACTCCTCCAATCTCTGGGTCTTCGGATGCGTCCAGAAGGGCACCCAGAGGATCTGATCTGGTGGGCAGATCCCAATGGGTGGTGTGGGGTCATTGACCTCTTAGGGGATATCAGAGGATCTTCTGTAAGCAACCTACTATGGTAATTCAAATCAGGGCAAACATCTGCACAGGTCTGTAAATGACCTCTAGCTCACCATCCTGAGCTCTAATAAAACCAAAGGCTGTGATTTAATCTCTTATCAAGGAGCCAAGCCACATTTTTAAGCACCAATGACCACATTCCTTCTTTAAAGGAAGGATGGGTATGGAATGTATAATGCATTGTCCATCAAAATCGTTACTACCTTCAAATTAAACTTCTACAATACAAAGAACACTCATAAGCATTGCTGGAAAGAGTTAATTTATCCTCACCCAAAAGCTGGTGCTGGCTTATCCGAATACACTTCTAAAAGCGAGAATTTAATGATGTCTGGACCACCATGAAAGTCTCCTTTTCCATCACAGAGATTATTGGAGTCATTTAAAGTCTGTGGTTAATGCCGGACTTATAAAACCTCCCAAATTCCCATGGTCAGCGCTGGCTCCATCATCCTTCCTAAAGGGTGAACCACACCGTACTTAGGCAGTCCCTTAGTATACACACCACCTTCACTGCTAATACACAATTATCTCCCCAGTGTGTTTACCAGGCATTATTGTGGCAAAAATGATCCTTTTTTATTTTTTCCAAGCAGGAATGGAGGGTGGTTACTATATCACCAGGGTACATTGCTGGTTACATCCACATGCAGCCAAAGCACACTTGGCATCACCATTACAAACTACCGCACAAAACACATTCTGGGGCTGGAGTGGTGTCCATCTTTTGCTCGTAATGGACCAGTTGGGGAGATCAAAGACTATCCTGAATCTGGTCCACTTACCCCTAGTACCTTTGTACCTACCGTCATAACTCAATTGCCTACATGAAGATGATGGGCAGAAGAAGGGACGGAACCTGACGGCATGGTAGTTCTGGATGTTGGCTTGAGGAGATGCCCTGGATCAGGCCAAGGACACTAACACACCACTGCATGATAGCTGTAGTATACCTCTAAGCTGAAGGATACAGATACAATCGGAAAACCAAGGGGAAGGCTGGTGACATTCAGGCCATGACACAAATCGAGACAAAGTGCCCAGTAATACAGCCATTCTAACCATTTGGCAGAGACAAAATGGACAACCCAAAAGGTGGAGAACATCAATGATGAAATGATGGTGTAAATGTTGCACCAGAGTCTTCATTTATGTGCGTGTCTGCCTTGAGTGATGCTTGGTGGAATCAACAATGAGTTGTAGGCCAGGCTCGGCTGAATTCCTTCTTAAAGATAAATACAGAGAGTTAAGTAAAAGCTAAAAGTAATGATTCCTGTCCGTTCACCAGAAATATCATATTTCAGATCCTTAAGACAGTCACAACCAAGTTCCATGGAACGTGCACCGCTGTGAGGCCAAACATCCGTGGACTTTTTAATATGTATATGTTTAATATTGTCCAATGTGCATTCTACAGGCTCATGGCTACCTAATGCAGAAGACGCAACCTACTGTGTTCTGATTACTTGTTTCTAATTACATTTTCTGTGAATGTTGGCGACCCTGAAGATCCAACAAACATCCCAGCTGCCGATGTTCGTATCGCCTCCCTCGACAAAGACCAGCAGATAACAAACACGCGTTTGAATTTCACATGCGATCTTACAGAAGGCTTGAGAACCTCTAGTAGGCTACGTCACAGCTTCAGCAATGAGCGTCAGAAGCCATAAAGTCCATTCTACGGTTTCTTCTGAGGCACGGGGTGGAAGGCCCATTAGTGTTAATGTGGCAAACTCAAAGGCACCTTTATACGGCGACGTTCACAAAACAATCTGGCCTTCATAAAAAAGTTCTAGAGAGGGTGGGGTATAAATAACAGTCTTTAGGAAAAAGCCAAGGAAAATCGGATCAAAAAAAAAAAAAAAGACCAAACCATTTTAATGAGGTAAAACACCTCTGCGGTAATGATCACACGGGGACTGCAAAAGGCTTAGGAAAGCCCAGAGGAGTAACAAAGCACTTTGTATTGCGCGGGGAGCGAGGGGTCGGCTGCTGCCAGAGCTTGAAATATAGAGCCGAGGTTCAAATGTGGCAAATGGAAGCTGCTACATCATGAAAAAGCAGCGTGGTGCTCAGTATAATGACACCGAGTATATCTAGTAAGGGAATACATTAAATTTCCCTTCCTATAAAACACTCAAATGTTTTGTGCCTTAAGCCCTGGGAGACACAATTACTCAAATAAGGTTGCGAGGAACTGATAGTATAATGTAACAGGGCTTCCCTGCCTTCTGTTCGCCGTCGGGTAATGGGTTTCTTCCTCTCTCGATTGAACGCTACTAAGGTGATAAACAGGATTGGATTAAGCCTTTATAGGATCCAAGGTAGGGGTCCATTTTTTAGGACCCCCAGCCCTGCGGAACAGCGCTGCCACCTAGCTGGGATTTTAGCCGCAGGCTGGTAAGCATTGTGAATGCGGGCATATAAAAGCCATGGATTTTTTAAAAGGTTTTTATAGATGTTGTCCCACCTAATCTGCTGAATTCAACATTAAAAAAGCTGTGTAGCCTAAAAAAAAGACTGATTAATTTTAATTTGAAGTAATGTGCTAAGCTAAAGGAGTGAGGCACTTTAAGGCTAGCAGCCGAAAGAGGATTTATGCGCAGGCACAGGCTGGAAACAAAATTGGCAATCGAGGTACATGGGAGGCCCTTCAGGCACCACCACATAGGGCAAGGTTGGCCCCATGGTCAATCAAGGCCTGGGTGTGAGGATTTTTAAACAAAAGGAGACAAGAAAGTAAATTCTGAGTAGACAAACTGAGGGTTAGCTCCCTTTTATACTCAACACCACTATCCAGATGTAAAGTCCACAAATAGTAGGCCGTGGGCCAACTGCGCCACACACATACACACATTCACTCATCATGGTGTCGTCGATCGGGTACCGTAGCGTGCAGCTTGCAGCTGGATATGCCGGGCAGCACACTTCATGAGCATAACAACAAAGGGTCCGGCCATGTGATACACGTGCTAAATTTATACCTAATGTCCCAGGAAAACCTAACTTATAGCCTGTTATTTTGTACTTATCTCATTGTCCAGCGCTAAGGAATATGATGTCGCTATATACAGTTGTGTGAAAAAGAAAGTACACCATCTTTGAATTCTATGGGTTTACATATCAGAACATATTAACAACCATCTGTTCTTTAGCAGGTCTAAAAATTAAACACAGCCTTAGATGAACTACAACACATGACATATTACACAGTGTCATGATTAATTCAACAAAAATAAAGGCAAAATGGAGGAGCCATGTGTACACCCTTACTGCTTCCATAGGAATTAAGATGCTAAGTAGCAGACAGATGTTGCTAAACAAATGCCCTTGGCTTCTCCATTTTGGCTTTATTTTCGTTGGATAAATCATGGCACGGTGTAATATGTTCATGTGAGGTTGTATTTACCTAATTTTTAGACCTGCAGATGATTGTTATTATGTCCTGATATGTAAAACCATAGAGTTCAAAGATGGCGTACTTTCTTTTTCAGATGACTGTAAATCAATTAATGAAAATAAAATCCATGAGATTTTACAGTCAGATTTGACAGCTCGCAACCAAAAAGTCCTTTCTTGGAACAATGAGTGACCCCAGAACTGGACTGTATTATATTTTATTTAAAATGTGATCAAATAAAAAAAAGTATTAGAAGCCACATTGTTTATGACTTTTAAATACAGTTTAAGGAATGACATAATTATAATTGAATAATAATCAAAAAGTTAGGGACCACATCCCAGAAATACTCCCCAAATATAATAGAGATCCTTGAAACCAAAGGAATTTTCTCCAGGTAGGTTCTGAAACACATTGCATATTTTCCAAGGTTTTTTTTTTTTTACACACTGTGTTTATTCTATTGCATTTTTCATACCTTTATTTAGAATGCATCTTATGCCGTTAGATCACTGTCATTAAATATTTAGGTTTAAAGAGAACGCTGCTTGGATCAGAGCTAACACTTTGCCAAAGGTAAAAAAGCCGCGTTTTAAGTGGCACTGCTGTTTCAGGCTTTACAATCGCAGGCTAATTTTAGCCAGTGAAAATATTTGAAGTATGAGCTATCTATCAGTAATTGTGTGAACCTGCATATTTCAAATACAAACACAACAGCAACCAAATTCAACAGCTGTTCAAAAGCTTTATCTTGTAAGTCTGAGATAATCCAAGCAGCAGGAATTTCAAAAGAAGAGATATATTTTCTCAGTTTACAGTATATCTGTTAGTAAATGCGTACAAAGAGGAACGAGGCTAGCTCCACGGAGGACAGACAGTAATTTAATAGCGTGCCCTACCCTACTGTGCGTCCACGCTTGGGGGACCTCACATTTTAGCTCACTAATCCCATTTCAGAGGAAAAAATCCCCAGAAGCATATCATAACCCACCGACAAGGGCAGCCCAGAACCCAAATTCTAATTTCCTATATACAAGGTAATCGACAACTCCAGAAATGCCATTGAGCCTCCAGGAACCTCTAGGAACCTCCAGGAAGGTACAGCGGACATCCCTCTAGGCAAAACTAAGCAATGAGGTCAATGTCAAGAGTCGCTGTTATACTTGGGGACAACCCAAGAGATCCCCCAAGAGAGAAAACACGTTTAAAGAGGTTTGAGACTAGCTCAACTGAGAACAGACATTGACTTAGTAGTTGGCCCTACGGTTTGCCGCACTCGAGAAATTGTCTAATTTTAGCTAATTTTTCTCGCCGAAAAATCTCGGACAGTGACTTGTTCCTTACTCAGCATCAGGTAGTTCCTCGCAAACCATTCCTTAACACACAATGCATTAGGCTACAGTCTTCTTCACACCTTCTGTGTGAGTTCCTAGAAAAAGTCCATGCAGAACAGAGCGGTGGGAGAAGAGCATTCTCTCCCCGGAGTTTTTGAGTGTGTTCTCCATGCATCTCAACAAAGCCTTGCAAAAGGACACTGCAAGAACAGCATGCATGAATGTCCTTAGGGTCATCCATGCCAAGATCTTGTGTCTGCTGGTCACCCTGCTTGATGCCAGTTTTCGTCCAAATAGTCTCTCCTGTACCATCAGGAAGCCCTGAATTTCATACTCTGATGAGATTATAGATCAACCTAGGGAACCACATGTCCGGTTTAACTCCCTTCATACAGTTCAGTCTTATGGGTCAATGAGGTGCAGCGAGTACCCCTCTAGATGCAAACGAGCAAGAAGGTCCATGTCTGAACCCAGGGACAATCTTGGGAGATCCCCATATAGGCAGGACCGGCATGCTGATGAGATTTTCCCTCTGTAACGATACAAATGAGATAAAATACGAGACTCTCCCAAGCCAGGGAGAGGTACCATAGTGCAGGCTACTAAGATGGCATCTGTTCTAGTCTAATTGCTCTTTGTATGCGTTATCTGTTAGTGGAGCATTATGTTTATCATATATTATACATATATTATACATATAGGGCACGACAAGATGGGCTACATATACATTTGCAGGGCATCATGGAAATGCCACATTTTCTGCATAAAATTTTCTGTATATGAGAAATTCATAGTTCCATCGAGTGTTTGGTGGTTTAGACTTTTAAAGAGAACTTCAGGGAAACAGGAGGGTTTGTTACTAAAGTCCAGCAATTGTAGCGTATCCCCCACCATTTGTGGCCACATTCCACCCATTCCAAGCCAAGTTCACATCTCTCCAGCACCTACTAAGCCTTGGGTACATTATGCTAAATAAGTGCCGATTAGATTGTAAGCTCTGCAGAGATGGGACCTCCTTTCCTGATGTATTCATGCCTATTGTATCCCGATCATAAAATCCGTGGACTGTAATTATTACGTAGCTGCACTTATTGTACCTCCTCTTTCATTATACTGTAAACCGTAAAATGCATATAAAATACATCTGTTAGCACTTAATAAATAAACATGTACATACAAATTAAAGATATTTAAACTGTCAGCAGGGTGCCTAGCGATGTGTAGGTTTTCCTAACGGCAAGCCATTGGCGGCATAAATATTTACGTGGTTCCAACACACACTAAGTGAAGTGTGACCCAACCAGCGCCAAAAAGGCAACGAGGTCACCCAAACTAGAAGAGGATCACGGGTAGGTAAGTATTCACAAGAAACAGAGGAATTACTACTTATAAAATGTTTTGCGACAAATATTACATATGATGTGAGTTCCCCATTAATTTATTTTAGATAGATAGATAGGAAATGGGAAATATGATAAATATATATATATAATAATATACATATAGATAAATATGGGAAATAATTTATAATATCTTTTTGCAATATATATATATATAAATCTCTCTCTCTCTTTATATATAATTTTAGCTCCTTTTGTATCTATGTATGTAAATTATACTTAAAAAGGTCCTTCTTGGATATTTCATAATTTTCCACAGTGACCCTACATTATTTAAGTGTGCTCTATTTAGATTTAGTGTGTTGAAATGGACTCAAAAAGTTGGTATTGATATGTGTGCATTATAAGAAAACACAATTCTTTTCACAATGAACGTGTTTTGATACCTCCGGAGCTCACTCCATCTGCCCTGATCTGGCTCTGGTATCTAAGTGGCTGGTATGGATGTGCTTATCTGATCTCCCGGGAATCTCTTCTTATCTTGGGAATGGACAAGGAGGGGTTAATAAGAAAAAAAACTCCCCAGACATCCCGGAGCCAAATACCATAGCAGAACATTGACACCAGAACCAGGAGGTGATCCTGGGAAATAGAGAGTAGTTGGGGGTCATGTGGACAACAGTACTTGAGGAATCCAGCAGTTTGTAGACCTGGATGGAATAAGTAGAGACTCTGATAGCCTATCTGACGCCTCGATGAGGGGATAGGAACATGTTAAGAAGTTTACTGGGCTATTGGGGTAAAAGGGATAAAAAATGGAAGAAGCACCAAATGCCATCCGACCCCCAGTTTTTGGTGGTGTAACTTTTTATGATGTTTCCTTAGGACCTCCTGAGATGACTTAAGGCGTGTAACGAGTATAGAATGTCATTGTGTGGAATGTTGCGATTTCATCTTTTTGTGCTTCATTTAAGGGCTCAACAGACACTGGAAAAATCAATTTCCAGTATTTTGATACCTCCCAAGTATCTCTTTTTATGAAGGACTTCCCCTGATGAGGGCATCCTCGTGTTCTACGGCCCTAAAAGTCACAATTATGTCAAGGCGGTTTTTTTATGATTCAACAAAATGGGGAGCTGGCCTGGGTCCAGGTCCAGGGCCTAGGGCAGCATTTGACACAGACCACCCCACTAACGCTTCATCTTAGGGGGCTACACACCATCTGCTGGTGGAGGGCGCCGGGTATTCCGTCCCGTCGCAGGACACCACCACGCTGACGATGGAGGAAGCATTAGGGTCTACAGTACAGTTGGGATGGGAGTTTGTCCCGGGCCCTATTATGTCTAAACATAGCATGTATAGAAACAGAAGAAAACGTGTCTACAAATTAAAATGATCACTATAAAAGTTATTCTTCTAAATCCCTCGCTAAAGTATAAAAGCCATATAAAAATCACAGGAAAGTCCTTTGAAACAAAAATGTTCCTCTATAAACATTTGAAATGTTGGGAGGTGTGGAAGTCGAGGGTTTAGAGGATGATTTTAAGGGGGTGTGAGTAAGTATGTGTGTGTGTGTGTTTAACAGTGTTAGTTTTATGAGACATGCCAATGCGGATCTACTTGCAAGAGCGGACATCATGAACAGTGTGGGTAATTGTGTTAGGATATTCGATATTCTCCCCATTACAGGTTCCTCGTATCATGTGGAAACACATAGGGGTAAGATTCCTCTGGTGACCAGTTGACATTTGGGGTGGCGTCTAGTCAATTGCAAGTGCCTCATCCTCTGGAGGCCTGATGTCAGTCCATGAATGAGTGAGTCTCAGTGGGAGGCAGAGAAAGGTCTCACTTTTGGGATGCTGTCAGGATCATTAAAGATATCAGTCACTGGGAGTTGGTCTCATTTATCTTGAGTGAGGTCCTCAGTGGGAGGACACAATGAAACTCATCAGGAGTAAGTACCCCTGTCACGCTCATTTTATTATTCCTTCCTCTAAGTAAACATGACCTCTTGCTGGAGGAGCCCAGTTTCCACTCTCCATGCACCAAAACTAGGATTGGGATTTTTCTTGTATTTGGGGAGATGCAGGACCTCTGCAACCAGGGTCGGTAATTGGGTCGGTAGCCCATGAGGATGCCCCCCACCCCACCCAAGCCAGACTCCAGCCAATGACCCAATGCCAGTCACTGAAATTTATTACGGCTCCTTGCGATGGTTCAAGGAGAAAAGGGTCGTGATGTCCTGAACTAAGAGGCCACTAGTTTAGCTTGTTTATTTCCTTGGTGTAACGTCTTCTGACTTTACCTTTTAGCATAGTTTACTTTAAATATAACAAATACATTTTGTGTGCTATTACTTTATGACACGGGTTGTATGAGCTCATTCT
Organism: Spea bombifrons; assembly: GCF_027358695.1. Classification (NCBI taxonomy): domain Eukaryota; kingdom Metazoa; phylum Chordata; class Amphibia; order Anura; family Pelobatidae; genus Spea; species Spea bombifrons. The sequence continues at coordinate 8,433,452 of NC_071090.1, forward strand.
CAAAATACATACAATGATGTAATACAGAGCATTATAATGTACCCGTCATAAATACTGCCGTACCATGCTGCATAAACATCAGTATGACCTCACAGAATGACTGACCTGTATGATACCATAAGCAATATGCAATATAAGCAATACCTATGCACACACAACAGGGATTATAGGCGCATGACATCATAAAGGTGCATAAATATATATATATTATATACACACACACATCTAGTAGAAGAAGCTGCAGAAACAAACATGCCCCCCCCATACATTTGGTATATTTGTCTAAATATAAATTAGAAAAACCTTATTTCTGTTATTAAATGAATTGAAAATCAAGTCATTTATGGATGATTTTAAAACCTTGCAGTATCTCGTAGGATCATAGAATTCAGAGCCATTTGGTGCATCTAGTCTGACCATTTTCCTGACGTAGAGACTCAGACCTTAATCAGTCCTTGATCTTGTCTTATCTTTATGTCTATCCCTTACATGTTTAAATTCCCTCACTGTATTGGCCTCTACCGCTTCTGATGGAAGGCTGTTCCATTTATCTACCACCATCTTGCATTACATCTAAACATCTGTCCCTCTAGTTTTAGATGAGGACCCCTTGTTCTAACACGTCTCCTCTGTAAAATATATGAAATTCTAAGAACGTGATTGTTACCTGAAAGTTAAAAACAGACTCAGTCGGCGAACAATATGTTTCTTGCATCTGATGTAAAGTGAAAGATTGTTTTCAATAATTAAACTTTCCGGGTCACAACGAGAAAGCCCTGTAACCGCGGGTGAGGGGTCAGAAAGTGACACAGCCTGCGTGGTTGTGTGTGTCTCAGTATTGGACGTGTCCGTGTGTGCGTAAGTGTCTTACTTTTTCTGATGTCCCAGCGAGGAACCTCAAGCACCTCATAAAGCAATAAAACTCATTTCCTAACTTTTACAAAGTTACCTGCAGCCTCTCCTGGCTTTCATTGGTCACAGGTGCCCTCTACTGGCTAACGGTGGTATTGCCAGTTCATTGGCAGAGGTACTAAACTGTATTGACTCTCTTTTGGGGTAATATTTTGAGATTGCGGAAGAAGCTCTAAAGAAGCACATTAGTAGCCATGGATATAACATATACGCTAATGTGGCTGGCCTATCACTGAGAGTGGCACTTTAACCCCTTGTGTACTATACCACTACTCCTTCTAGATTGTAAGCTTTTAAGCAAGGGCTTTTTATTGTTTCTGTAAGTGAAAATTGTTTGGTTCACCTATTGTACAGCGCTATGGAATATGATGGCGGTATTTGTGACTTATATAATGGGCAAACATGCTTGCCGCTTAGTGATTTGTATTCATGGAATTACCGGGCCTGCAGGGGGCAACGCCACCGTTTCTGTGCATTGATTTGGGAATACACCACCTTTTATTATATATTATTTATTGTTCATATAGCGCCATCATATTACGGTAAAGTAGTTTATATTTCAGCGAAGTTTTGCTTGTGTTTTCCCCGTTTTTGCGACTGGGGCATCTCTAGAAGTCACCCCATCGCCTGTCGCGTTTCACTGGTGCGGTAAATATTACCAAGATATAGGATCTCAAAGTAAGGATCTAAGAAAAACACTTTGTGGCAAAATGTGGCAAACAAGCACAACAAGCTACCACAGGTGTCATTGCAATAATAAGGATGGTGTAATTAGGGACGGTTTAAAGTCCCTGATAGCCTCACTATATATATATGTGTATGTATGTATGTATGTGTATATATACCGTATATATATATATATATATATATATATATATATATATATATATATTAAATGAAATATTAAATATATATTAAATGAGCAATTTAACATCGATTCTTTAAATAAATGGAAAAAAATAAGCACTTACCCTAAGGTAGAAGCTGCTCATCAAACCTACTGGAGGTAAAACATCACGAGCCAGGAGATGTGTTCAGCCAGGCGGACCTCGCAGCCATCATATGCCCATTTGGTGGCCATAACTACTATACTGCCAATACCAGCCAGCCCCGGCATTGGCTCACGCAAGCGTTCCAGGGAACCAATGAGAACACCTTCCTGCCAATACCAGCCAGCCCCGGCATTGGCTCACGCAAGCGTTCCAGGGAACCAATGAGAACACTTTCCTGCCAATACCAGCCAGCCCCGGCATTGGCTCACGCAAGCGTTCCAGGGAACCAATGAGAACACTTTCCTGCCAATACCAGCCAGCCCCGGCATTGGCTTACGCAAGAGTTCCAGGGATCCAATAAGAACACTTTCCTGCCAATACCAGCCAGCCCCGGCATTGGCTTACGCAAGAGTTCCAGGGATCCAATAAGAACACTTTCCTGCCAATACCGGGATGCTTTAAGTGGCCAAAGCCATACAAAAAATGCACAATGGAGAGGGCGCTGCAGCCTCTCCTAAAGGTAAGTGCCGCCCCCCCCATTATGTTAATTTGTGGGGTTGTATGGGGCACTTTATACATTTAATATAGATTATATTCTTTCCAAAGCTGTTACAGGAAATTTCTGTGCCTTTTTTCCTGATTGCGAATTAAAAATCTTTCTTTAATATACAATCTTTTTCCTATTTTTGAAGATTTAACCCTGCGAGTAACGTACAGGACTTCAGAGAGCCAGATGCGAATAGAATGCACAGAATAAAGGCAAGCGTTTAGTGCTCCGAAGCTTCGATGTCACTCCCTCTGACCAAGAACCATCGCTCCAATCCTGTTGGACTAAATAGACGTTTCTCAGCCCAATAATCCTACTCATTTTTCGGAGTATTTATCAAGCGACTAATAAGAATAAACAATATAAACTATAACTAATATTTACCCCCGGCCTTGTGAGAATAAGATTAATTAGTAGGCTTTGTATACATTGTGTTGATTCTTTTCAGATCATATAGCCTTCCAGCACCCAAAAACTCTTTTTTTTTATACAGAAAAATAGCCTGTCAGGTATAAGGATTTCTCTGAGTTTTGTTCTTCGCAGCTAAACACATGGCTGGAACAACGCATGTCTCCCAACTGTCCTGCTTTGCATGGGACAGTCCTGATTTTACCCCTCTAGTCCCACTTTTCGGAACAGAGGTAGAGCTCAGCAGGCCAGCGGGGTTGCAATCCCACGGTTCAGATTGCGTTACAGATTGTGCAATGATGTATTCGGCATGTATGACATCATATTTCTTAAGAGAAAATAACACAATCGGTTCAGATTATTTGATAACCAAGCACTCAGTTAATTTCTTACCTTAGTGGAACAGCATCTTTACTCTTCCACAGAGTAGTAATGCAATATTTATAACGATACAAATACTACAACAACCACATTAGACTTTGGTCCGAGAACGCACGCTAGTTATTCTTTTTCACACAAAACATGCTTTCTAAGAAATGTATTTTTTGTATTAAGTGTAAGAAAAAAAAAAAGAAAAAAATACCCCAAAACTATAATTTATTTCAATCAGAGATAAGAAAAAAAAGAAAAAAAAAAGAAAAAACATCTGAACAAATTGTGAACCACCAAGAGATTTTAATTAGGATTCAAGACTATATTTTAGTACAATAAATACTTAAAAAAGTGTAAAAATGACTTTAAAATATATATATGGTAACCTAAGAAAAAAAAGACAAGAATGTATAAAAGGGGTTTTTAGAACCTGTTAGTACGGCTCAACGGACCCCGTGCTTGTGCGGTCATTAAGGTCTCGCCAGCCCGTGATACCGAGTAGTGTCTACAGACCTCTACGGTGTTAGTGATAAAGATCTATACATTATGTCTGCCGGAACACGTATGTACATAACGGACACCATGAATACGCAGGTGCTCTTTGGCAGTGTAACTCACATTATACAAAATACTTTCTTCCGCCCGGTCCATTCGCTCAGATTCTCTACAATGGATTCCTAAAATACCGGATCGTGTCACAGAATGTGCTTCAGGGCTCTGAAGACCACCGGTAACTGTGTGAGGGTCCCGGGGACACTTCCTATCCCAAAGCTCCCCATATATCATCTAGTCCATCGCTGAATCCGCCTATTTCTGGGGGGAAAAGCCTTTTTCTCTGGCTAGAAGATCGTGAAAAATGGTGTTTGGCAGCAAGTTTCTGGACAGGAGATACGCTGATTTGTTGGCTGATAATATAAAAAACAGTCCGGTGTGTATTCACACATTTCACGTTAAAGTGATCGAAGCGTGGATTACCCTAAGGGTTCCTAAGAGGTCTCCTAAGCCTAACACGCTGTGATAGTTGTGATATTTACATGGAAATTAAAAAGAATATGAATCCCAATCAGGGCTGGGAGAGAAGGCAGTGGTCACACTGATACTGGACAGCACCTTATTGCTGAGAATTACACATGCAGATCTCACATCAGCCGTCCATAGCTGCCGAGAGCGGAGCGAGGAGGGCCAACATGCCCGAATGTCGTTTTTTTGCTTCAAATTGTTTTGCGGTCTTCTTTGACTCCAAATGCGTGGGGGAAGCAAGCTGGTGGTTGGTTCTTACTGTACCTTAATCCTGTCACATGCAAAGCACAGTCCAACATGCCCTAGTCCTTACACAGACATGTGCTCCTAAGCCTCGGTCATGGATAGGAGAGGCCAGTTCCATTTTTTATGGCACAATACGAAGGTTCCTATGTACAATACAATTCATTGGCTTTCCAGGGCTGCTGCAGTCAGTCCCGTCATGTTGGCAGCTATGCGTCCAGCTGCTTGCTGCTCTCGGACTTCTGGTCCAGCCGACTTCTGTTGCTCTTCACCATGTATATGAAATAGGCCAGGGTCTCCTTCTCGTTTACGGGAATGTTGCGGAAGTGTCGACTCACTGTCTGTTAAGGGAGAGTCAACGAAGATGTCTCAGATGGAAATGAAGACTTCAAGCTCCATATTAAGGATTTTTGTTAGCCAGCGGGACACCGGTTTTACCGCTGAACACATTACCTCCGCTGCCTTTAGGTTAAATAAAAACATAGAAAGTGGCATTCAGCCCATCCAGCCTGCCGACCCTCTGAATACTTTCCTTAGTCCCCGGCCTTATATTAAATAGAGCTTAGCCTTCTGCCTATCCCATCTAAATAGACACATCCCATCCCACGTGACGTTAAAGAGATAAATAATCTCATTTTGCTGTAAATCCTCTAAACGAAAACTACTTAAAGACTACAGTCTATGAGATCGTAACAAGATGGGGCTTGTTGGACATCATCCCCCCCGTTACATACATAGTATGGCCCATTCAACACTTTGACTGTTTTGAAGCCGTAATGCAGATTGTTGGGGGGGGGGGTCATTTTGGAATCAGTGGGACATCATTTACCTCTACGGCTCAGAGACCAATAAAGTCCCTTGGAGGATTAACACTTAGCGTACCTCTGCAAGCTGTGCCTTGTTAAGTCCTGGACGAGTCTGCAGCTTATAATGTCTTTTATACCTGCGCAGTGTGTTCACCTGGAGCTGAAACAGGTCGACCTGCGAACAGAGAAAAAGACTAAGTTTACGATCCAAGAGGCAACGTCAACACCCCGCGCAGCCGTGATCAAAAAGCCTAACTACTTATAGCTGTAACCGGATTCGAAGAATATAAGGGTAAAAAGGTAAAAATTATCTAAAAGATGTGAAGATACTTTGGCTCTGCTCAGTTCACATGTGGACCAAATGTGAGTCAGCACCCCAATACTGAAGCCAGTCTCTAGAGCAGGACGCGGGAGATGGACCATAGCCAACAGTAATGTGAACCAGTGGGGGGGCACAGCTGCGTAACAGCCTGTTCTGCAGAGCAACCCCTCTGAGGAGCATCTCAATATATATATATTCTAAAGAAACAGCCATATAAGTCTGATCTTACAACAAGGGGACTCCAGAACGGAAACAAGAGGCTTTTTTTCTCCGGCACAAAGGGAACCAACAAACCCCAGGCATACATTTGGCCTTCAAGGTCCTCGTCGGTGGGGTCTGGTTGGCACCTCTCTAGGCACAAGAGAACAAGGATTGCCCTTGTTGGCCCCATGAAGGGAGAATTATTATAAAAAACACTTTTGAGATGAAATCATTAACAGCTTTTACTTCGCTGACCCCTGAGGAGCACAACAAGTAACAGGTATCAGCGTCACTATTTGTGGCGTTCGGAAGTAGAGACGCTCTATCACCTCTGGCACATCTGTCTCGTGCTCCGGGGAATCTCCGCCATCATCGCTGGTCTTCCTCTTCCGCTTGTTCCGGACACTTTGTATGAAGTTCTTGTGAAAGTCGCATATGTAAAGATGCCGTACCTGAGGAAGAACACATTTCATGAGGTAAACTCTTTTCATTTTAACATGGAGGTCCGTAGTCGTTAAGGTGGGAACTAAACGCTATTTACATGATCTGTGCCTATTTCTCTGGGCTGGGGAGGGTAATAACGGAGTAGGGGAGAAGCTGCAGCCCTCCACCATGGTCTAATAATTCTTGTCACTGATTGGCTGCTTAAAGCACTTGCACTGAAATGAATGGGGGGCTTTCCACTCATGTGCACGGGGGTCTTATTAACAGCCCTCCCCGAGCCAGTGCTGGAGCTGACTGGAGGGGAGTATATCGGACAAAAAGCCTACGGGGGGGCATCATAAAAACTTAAAGGCCCCCTCAGCTATCATAAGCTTTAAAACGGATACGGTGGCCGGAGTGCCCCTTTCACGCAGCGCGGAGTTATATGATGGGGATTATGGATACGCAGGGTCACTCACGCTCTTGTCGATGTCCAGCTTGAGCTTCTTCTGGGAGATGCTCTTTTGAACCCTCTTACTGAAGGACGCGTTGCCCGCCGGCCGAGCGCAGCGCTCTCCGCCATCGATCAGGCAGCAGATCTGACCAAAAAACGGGGCGGTGGGGGCCGGAGGCCCGTCCCTGCTGTCTTCCTCTGTGCTGAAGCCGTTCATTCCCGCTCTTTCCGTATCATCAAACCAACAAAAACAAAACAACCATGCCGGGCCTGTCACCAGTTAGACTCCTGCAGCAACCGAGCCGCCAGCACCCTGACAACGGAAATCCCGCCCTCTTCCGCACGCTGAGTGGTCATTGCTTCCCGTAGGCGGAGAGACGCTGGAAACATAGCACACACCATTGGCCAGACCCGCTGTCACACAGGCTGCAAGAAGCCACGCCTTTTCCGGCTACGCTAGTAGCCTTGTTTAACTCAAACTGTGTACTTCCTTAAAGGGGCGGCACCCTGAAAAGTTGGCCCAGTTTGAAATGTAGCCCTTTGCAGCAGTTAAAGCGACAGTGCACTTAAATAAAGCAATGCATAGCAGATGTCCATTCGATGTAAATATATGCTATAGAGCTCACCGAACCCGCAGACATATTGTGAATGGAATTGGTCAGACAGGAGGCAGCTATTGTGTCTCTATTTTGTTAAAAAAAAAAAACAAAAGCTTATGCCCCCTGCTGGTGTGAAGTGGGTAATGCAGCCTCCTGTCTTCCTTTGCAGAGAACCCCTGCCATTTCTGCCCCTGTGGGCCACGTTCAGTAGGGTGCAGGAATCCCTAGTGAAAGTTTTGCCGGGCATACCTCAGTTTCTGTGTCCCCATGTGATTTACTTGCCGTGCATTCAGTGGGAACTTTTTGGGCTTCGGCTACCTGAAACCCTTACCTGAAAATAGGCCCAGTTAAGGACAGATTGGCCAGGGGCTGGTGGAGCATCTTGAGCCCACAGCAATTGTGATTGAGGGAGTCGCAACCGCGCCCGGCCAGGCGACTCCCACAATCACTTCCGCAGGGGCATGCTGCTTACCTGTGCGTTGCACACTGCCAGCAACGTCTCTTGTACCGCCAAGGGTATGGATGAACCCGGTGGAGTCATGTTAAGTCACATGACCCTGCTGCACTTCACACTTCCCCTGGGCAGTAAAAGAGTTTCGAGCAACACAGAGGGAAGCAGCGGGTTCCTGCGTGCGGCAAAGAGAAATCTGCAGTTCATGTAAGGGAGTGGGGGAGGGTGTATACATGAGTATTGTGGGCAAGTCCTATTCTTCCAATCTGGGTGCTAGGCAGGTCCTGTGGATGTAATCTGGGTGCCAGGACTGACATGATACTAAAGGGGAGGCTGGCTGGGTGGCATAAATATAAAATGTGGGGCCGACTGGGGCAATACACAAGGGTGTGGTGGCATTCATTCACAAGGGATTGCTGGCTGGGGGCATCATGTAAATCGATATTAAAGCGGGACTGGGTGGTGGGATGATGTGTCCTGGAAAACATGGCCGATGTGGTCTGGGTGTGTGTGTTTTGGTGTCGGTGTGGCAGGGCCTGTCCTGGTGTGTGCATGTTTGGATGTCAACGTGGCAGAGCTTGTCCTGGTGTTTGGGTGTTGGTGGGGCAGAGCCTGTCCTGGTGTGTGTGTGTGTGTTTTGGGTGTCAATGTGGCAGAGCTTGTCCTGGTGTTTGGGTGTTGGTGGGGCAGAGCCTGTCCTGGTGTGTGTGTGTTTTGGGTGTCGATGTGGCAGAGCTTGTCCTGGTGTTTGGTTGTTGGTGTGGTAGAGCTTGTCCTGGTGTGTGTGTTTGGTCATCTGTTTCCCGGCACTTTACTTACTGTAGAAACAAACTGAACTATTTCATTTTTACTTATTCGGAGATAAAACACCCTCCTTTGTAGATCACTTCAGAGGACAAACCTTTCTAGGCCCAGAAATCAGTGAGAGGAGAAGTAAAGGTTTTGTGTTATTTACTCTATTTCAATCTGCATATTTTATTAAAATGGATTAGTGGCACAAAATTGTGATTTAAGGCATCCCGTGTATGATGAATTTTTTTTTTTTAGTGTACTGATGTACTCCCAATTCCATCACATTAGATTCTATCCTATATTATCTGACTAGCACTGATGTCATCTTTATCCAGTACACATGGATGCCGAGAAGTTAAGATTCTGTCTATTTTATTTATTTCCATAAAAAGGCCACCAAAATCCTCAGCACCAGGCCCATGATTCTCTTAATCCAGCCCTGCCTGCTGATGTCGGTGGGAGTTCAAGCCGATGTCACGGGAAGGGGCAAATGGATGGGCAGTGGGGCTCGTGGGACCCTGTGACCTGGAGGATTCTGGTGTCAACCAGGAGTCTACAGGCAAAACCCAAAGAGTTCCCTGGTACGATTCTGCGTCTCCTTTCCTAGCTGGAAAGCGCTACATCATGTCTCTCTCTTAACCTCTGGCTACAGTCATCATTTCAAATGATATTTATTTTTAGGTGTCGCCAAAGATTCTAAGTAGCGACTCATCACGCCCTCAAAGCTTTACATTTTGTTATACATTAAAAATACAAACCCTATACACGTTATCCAAAATACATACGCTCCATACAAAGTAACTCCTTGACCCAACCAGACCTGAACATTGAAAGAAAGTCTGCGCCAAGTACAGAGGGGGCAGCTAGGGTTCCCGAAAATAATAGATTAACCCTAAGTGCCAGAGAAAACATCAACGCAAAATACGCACGGCAACAAAAGAACACTCGTTCACATAGGAATATTTGTAAAATTTATTCAATTTAAATACATTATAAAATAAGTTGTATTTTAGCCTTTAAAAACATAGCAACGCAATAGGTCATAAAAGTCCTCAAGGATTATCCAAGCCACTATGGTTAAAGTGCCAAAACCACCCACCCTTCCTCGTCTATCCGAAACGTAGTCACATGTATCTGCGAGACAAGTTCAGCTAACGGGAGGAAGCTGGTAATATATAGGAGTGTGAAGTATCCGTCCCACCAGAAGAACAGGAGACATCTCAGTGTTATCATGGACAACATCCAGTTAGTTCTATTAGTGGTTTCATCTGAAGTTCATCATACAATCTACTTGATGTCTCTTGATGTTGATAGCAGCGAACATTTGTAATCATGTACATTTTTTTTCCAGTTTGATTTTCCATAAAACATAGCAAATAAGAGATTTTACAGAAAGTTCATAAAAAAAAAAAAATTCATATGGATCGACAGCAGTAAGACATTCCAAGGGCCTTCATTCTAGAATATTAAAGTATTGTAATGTCACATACAGTAAATGTAAAAGAAAACCACATGTACCAAACATACAAAAATTATACACCCAACTTGGAGAATCTCAAAAAGCCATGGGTTACAAGAATTAATGGAATTAGGGAATTATTGAGCAGAATAAACTTTTGTTGAGAAGGTCTACAAAGAAGCTTACAGAAGGTATATAAAAAAAGCAAAACGAAAGAAAAAAAGATAAATAAATGGTAATGGACTCTATGGTAATGGACTGGTTATGACTTTAGTTGGAAGAAAAGACAAATTAGATTTATTCTGTCCTATTCCCTCCATCGAGTTGGAAGTTTGCTTTACAGCTGCTGCAAAACAGCACATTTCACCACAAGGGGACAATTTATTTGGCGTGTAATCTGTTTTACCAAAGGGGAAAGCTGCCTATAAAGCAAGATACAGTCTTCATCCACCATCTTACACATGTTAAGTACCAGTTTCACCGTTGAATTAACAGCTTGTACCAGAAAGAGATATCTCTCAATCTAAAATATTCTAAAATGTGTGTTTTAACGAACATTTCCCTTTAGAGACCTAAAATTGACAGAACAAATACAGAGCATGGGAATCCATTAAACAATAATTATGGAAAACCTGAGACCGTGGCTACAGAAACATTAAATCCGATCCCCATCGCCAGTAACCCATACACCCTGAATTTCATTTTCCGGTCCGGCTTTTGGCACATCGAGTGGGTTTATCACTTAGACTTGGACAGCATGTGAACGGAATGTAAAGTTAAAGAAACGGTCAACAGGGCAAGACACAAACATGCCTACAAAACGATATAACAAATTCAGTTATACGAGCTGCCTTGCACTCCCTATACCATCGAAATGGGGCAATCATTTCGTAAAACACAACAAGAAGTAATAGTAGAACAAGCATTTCACATGTTCTTCCAACACATACGTCTAGATCATGGAAGTCCAAAGAGGGAAAGATCTTACCAGAAGTTCACTGATTACTTATCTATTCATTAAATATTGTCCCACAAAGAACGAGTTGACGTTGATGACCTGGACAAATCAACTGTGCACGTTTTAATGATTTTGTCACTGGTGGCTTGATGAACATCTCATCTTCTTGGCAGATCTACTGGGCTCACATACGATGTCCTTCATACCAAATCTTTTAGGGACACGTCTAAGTATATTCTAAATGATTAACGTTTCCAGGGTCTGCTCAGATGAGCTCAGCCGGATAGGTCTGTGATTGCCCTTCAGAGCCATTCTCTATACAGGTACTCTCCTTCACTCAGTGGTGATTGATGTGGTATGATTAAGCTCCCATAATAATAGCTGTGTGTTGAAAAAAAAAAACACGTGCTACCAACAATAATGAAAAAAACTAAAATCGGCAGAAGTTCCCCTTTAATTTAGGAGCCACGTTGATGTGTACTTCTAAACAGAGGTAGTCAGTAGATTATGTGGTTGAATTGTCCTGCCGGTACAAGCTAATCCAGGGCTGAGCAAACCATTGTCCATCTCCTCCAAACAATGGCTCTGAATAACGTAAAGGCCAGCTTTATGGCTGGGTCACCTTCCCATCACCTTCAATAAACACTGAAACTACCGACAGTGAACTCACCGGCCACATCTCATCTTGGTCTGCTGAGGATGAGAGGGGATAGATAATAAAATGAGGTGCTGGGTTGGAGTTTGCTCTAGAAAACAGTCTTGCCTTAAAACGGCTGAGGGGTCACTGGCTGCCCAGCCCTGTGTTAAGGGATGTACGGAGGTGACAATTTTAGTAGGTTGACCAGTGAACCTGTATTCCTATACAATAACGGACGAGGACAACGAGCACTCAAGTGTAGCTCCACCAGTGTCTCCAGAAGCAACAGTAGACAACATAGTATATTTTCCTGTCATCTTATAGATGAAAAGCATTCGGAATATTTTGTAACTACAGTGGTCTTGTTTTACATACTATTCCAGTTCCTATTATTAGGCGTTAATTCTAGTACTTTTCTTGCTTTTATCATCAGTGACATCAACATTGAACAACATGGAGGGCCCTTCCATCTCATGGTAAAAAAAAAGTACTCCCCATGTGTAAGATGAACGCCCATTGGCTACCTGTCAGGCTTTGTAAACTCTTGATTAGTCCCTTGGCGCTCAAAGAATTAGATCATTAGTAGGACATGCTTATGAAACGGTACACTCACAGATCCGCTACATATCAATCATACAAAAGGGCTCCTGGGTATTGAGAGGTTAAGGCAAAAAAACAATCTTATCTACAAAATGATTACACAGTCTCAACATTCCAGAAAGCCCCATCCCTCCGTCCTGTCCAGCAAGGCACTAGAAAATGGTTCAAGTTTAGGCATTTGCTGCTCATTTGTGCTTGCAAGCTGGTCCTTTTAACGATGCTGCAGTTAAGCTACAGACGTCATGATGAGATGTACATCGTATGGTATGGAAACACATCAATTAATATAAATATTCATGAGCTTAAAGACGCAGTCTTAGAACATAATCCCCAATGGCATGTGAAGGTACTTCCATTAGAGGAGAACATGGAAAGAAGACCAAGACACCAGGCCAGTGACGAGTACCCCGTCATACCCACAGACACTGTTTCTAACCTCGTTTTAGGGGATCTAAGTGAGTTTATACGCGCTGGTCAAGATGGACCACCTTAGCCCAAGATTCCTCTCGGTTCCAGTTTTATACACTGTATTCATTATACATCGAAGATTTATGTTTTTAAGTCGGCCCTTGGAAGGCTCGCCAATGTTCCGGGTGATAACATTTTTTTGGGGGGACAGTAGGTAACCCCTTACCTCTTAGACAGCTACTTTATAGCTCTAAGGTGCATTTGCTTATATCAAAAGGCACACGCTATGAATCAGCAGAGTTCTGTGGCTTCTTAGCCAACCATATATGAACGTTAGTGGCTACTCAATTTGGCGCTAGCTGTAGATTTGTCCCTAGGATAAAAATATAGACCAAATTTCGTACATCTCTGTATGGGTCAAAACATCTGATGTTTAACCACAGTGTCATTAAAAAACATGTAATCCCAGCCTGCACCGACACTTTCAAAATATCCCTTTTTTTTTTTTTACCTAGACACAAAAGAAAAGGAAAAATAAAATTTTCAGAAGGAAACGATTCCCCACCCACCAGTAAAAAATATAGATTTAAAATATATATTCCTATTTATATATGTATATTCCTCTGCTAGGAGTTCATGTTTTTGTTAAAGGCTTCTAAGACTGTGGAGTTGGTGTTTTCAAAGGTCCATTGTTGGCTGGGCGAGGAAGGATTGCAAATATTCATGAAAATCCTGCGGTCGGACTCGTTGCAATCCATGCAGCTGTTGCTGGTGGGATGATAAATTGTCTTGTCCTGGGAATAAAATAAATAACGTCAGCCGGACGCGAACTGGGGCAAGTGCAAATCCTGGTTCCCTCACGGTTGGCTATAACTCCCATAACAAACAGCTTAGACTCATGGGAATGGACGTTCACAGAAGTGAGTGGGCCATAAGGTACCCAACTGTGATGGACACACAGCTATCATATGGCTGGGGTGTCCCATTATGTAGGGAATTGCCCCATTAATATTTTCATGTGTAACAGCTTAGTTCTTCTCCGTGACCCAAGAAGTAACTTTCTTTAGTGTATATGCCACACGGAAGTGGGTTAGCCGGGACTTCGGGAAAACAAGGAGTATCAACCACCCAACCATAACAATTATTTCCTCAGGCCCTTAACTCACCTTTCTGTATCTCCACAGTTGGTTACCCTTCATGCCGTGGCAGTCGTACAGCGTGATCGGGCTAGTATGAGAAACGGCATCAAAGCAAACTTTTTTAGTGTGTTGAGGGTTTCCGGGACGGATGTCTTCCCGCCAGCCGAAGGTGAAGACCTGTAACACAAAACTCTTTATAAACGCGTGTATTTCCCATACTGGTGGCTACGCTGCCCATCTGACATGAATCCTATTGAGGTGGAAGGAGTAACGTTCCTACCTGAATACTGCTCCACGCATCAGCCTTCTGGCCTTTGGTGCATATATCCAGACGTAGTTCGGAGCCCATAGACGCATGCTTAGTGTCCACGCAGAGGCCCGTCTTCTTGTTACGGATCTGTACGACGCAGAATACATGAGGCAAAGCGGTCAATACATCTGTATTGAGTAGATAAATGAGCAGCCGAAACTCTACAAATGCCTCTATTTAAAAGATATGGGTATTATATGTAAAGGCCTAGAGCGTTCAACCTAAACAGAGGATCTAACGTCTCTTAAAGAGCTATTAATCCTGTGAAATATCCTTGGCATCTTTCATGAGGTGCTAGAAATTTCAGAAGATGGTAGCTGAGACCAGATGCTGTTTTTTGACTCCTGTTTGGTAGTTGGGATCTAGTTAGGATCCTTTCTAGTGATCTAGGTTGACTCACATCGCTTGAAGAACAGTGACGGGATCACTGGATCTCACGGATCTGAGCGTGGTGGTGGCTCTCAGAAACCAGCTTGTAGCTTCTAAAACACAACCCTTCTCAAAAGTCTTGGGGCTTTGTAAAAATGGCTGTAAATGCCCCCCCCCGTAACCCCTTCTCACCTCTCCCCAGGCAGCGGCATGTGGCTCCACCGGTGGGTAGAATTTCGGGAGGTCCCAGGCTACGTTAGTCATGAACCACTTGAAGTTCTGACAGTTTAGCTTGTTGCGTAGCTCCTTCTGGGATCCCACATCGCCCGGTGACAGGTGTCTGTAATCCGGTCGGCGCTGGTAAATATACTCGGCGTATTCATCCATCCAAACTTCGGCCACGCGCTTCAGGTTCTACAACAGCAAAGAAAGGCAGCCTACGTGAATAAGTGTCCACAAAAACAAAACAAAAAAGTTGGCCCCTTGGATACTTTCTACTTATCCAGCCCCATGGATGCCAAAGTCCTTATTCCACCCCAACTAGCGTCCAATGCATTTAAAAAACGGTAGTCTTATAAGATCCAAACTCAAGCTCTAGAAAGGTGGGAACACTTTATTTTCCAACAAATATTTCATATTGTCACCAGGGGGCGCTGATGCTTCATCTGAAATTCCACCCCCCGCCACCCCAACAAAATTTCTGCATTTGGCTCCTAATCAAAGGGTATTATTTATAAAAAATAATAACAATCAGACTAACTAATTGCTGAGGATATTAGATAAATTAAAAAATACGTAGAAGACTGACGTAGATATTAGAGAAACCGGCGGAAACAGAATTGCATAAAACAATCTCTACTTAACGTTCAAATGTAGAATAATAACTTCCCATACTGGCATCAGTATACTTTATTTCGCTTTCTACTACAGGTGGTAATAGATATGGTCCAGAGAGAAGCATGAGACCTTACACCGGTACTGAGAAAGGCATGCTCCAAGACAGACGGCCTCATGCCCCATAATACAAAATGGATAGAGAAGGGGAAGCGCATGCGCCCATTGAGTTTTGTGTGAAAAATGGTAAAACTGAAACAAGAGTTACCCCAGAGCTTAACAGATGCCCATGGTCATGATTTGGTTCATGTACCTCTATAAAAACTTACCCTAGCCAAGCTGACCCCCGCAGGCACTTTATATGGTACATATTTCCGGTAAATATGCCCCACTCTGGAACACGGAGCATCCTCCATTCGACCTCCACACATCCACACCTAAAAGTTATTCAACATAGAATATCATGAAAATATAATTAGGCAACATTCTCTAAAAACTAAATTTCCAGGAACAAAATGTAATTAAAGCTGTTGGAACTCCCTTCTTGCAGAGGAACTAGCTGGGGTTGGCCAACATCGTCAAAAAGAAACGTAGAGTCCCAACCACATGTACCTCTTCTTCAGAATACAGAAGAAACCTCTGAGGTCCTGAAAGATTGCGTGACTCCACGTCTGAACACCCTATGTACTTCAACTAAAGACCCCATTAGTTTGGTGAGGAACCCAAACAATGATTGTATCAGGTAGTTCCCAGAAGACTGGATAGTTTAATAAGAAAAAAAGGTTGAAAAGTATGCACAGCCTTTATTTGTTAGGTTCTTCCGACAATCAAATAATTCTAAGAAAAGGACGATGTTGAAAGGCATCCTCTGTGTATTACTCTATTAGGAGAAGACAATTTGGTTGTAGAGCACAATTCACATCTTGTATGGTTATTACAGGTGGAAAAATAAGCTTATGGAGAATACTACTCTTCGAAAGCTGGTTTAACCCTGTGGACACCAAAAAGGAAAATGCCGTGATGAGGACATATCCATCAGGGAGGGGTATAGGCATTTTCTAGCTCCAATTTATGGAGAGCATTTAGATCTGGAGTTTCTGGAGTGTTCTGTGTATTGCTGTCAGCACCGCCTGATAATAAATACGCTTAGTTAACCCCCATGGCCGAGCGATCGTTCGTTTTATAACTTCCACCCGGCCTCTCCTTGCATCCAGCCCCTCTGTACTCGTGATTTCACCACAGTAATTAATCTATCAGCTACAGATGACTGCACCACTTTATCTTAATTCCAAGACAATAAACAAAGCTGTTACCGTGTGACATGTCCCAAGCACATCAAAGGGTCTCGCAGCGGGGGACTAATTACCAGGGGTGCGACAGTAACTGTCTCTAGTGAAGTGGGCATGTTGTATGACAGGGGGTTCACGGCACTACACAGATGTCGGGAATAATAAAGACAGAGGAATCTGCGCTCATACGCGGAGTGTCAATGCGTACGCAGGAAAAAGGGATCTGGCCAAATGCACTATAGCCTCATGTTGGCAATGTGGTGGGGTATCAACAGTAAGATCCCACACTGACCTTGAAGGAAATTTCATACTGCTCTCCTCCCCAGATCTCCAAACCAGGGTCGTAGCCTCCAAGTTCCCAGAACCACTTTTTATCTACTGCAAATAATCCACCGGCCATAACTGGAGACCTGTAATGAAACAAAATGGAAAGCCCAGGCTCAGGTCTGAGGTGTAGAAATGCTTACTGCAGAAACGGGTACATAAAGGCGAGAGGTCCTCCGTCCTGAAGGGATCCACGTCACACTATACTGAGGAGATTACTACGAGGTCCACTCTTATTTACGTAACAGAGAGTAAGGAGGAGGTCTGTGGCTGATCTGGACCTGATCTCTGTTGAAGGATATTTACAGTCTTGGGGCATTGAAATTGGTCCGTTCGGTCATCACTCCATAAAGAAGAGATGATGAAGCTTCAGATCTCTTCCTTACTTGTGATTACCTTAAAATGGTCCCAAAAAAGACTGGTCTAAGTATAAACGATCTGTAACCTAACTTATGTGGATACATTCTAGGAAACAGCATATCAGTGAATACGAGGACAATGTCAACTGCTGGTTGGGTGCCTTTGATTATGCGTTTCAAAAGAACCTGGAGGAGGTTAGAGATGGTGAAGGGCTTACATCACGCGGCTGTGTTCTCTAGAGGTGGCCCGACGGTGACAAGGTTTGCTATGCCATTGGGCCACGCAACTGGGGGGTGAAGATCCCATGATGACGTCAGATTGCATGAATAGATAGGGAGGTTGTGGGACAGTAACCCCAACCCCAGTGAACCTGAAGTTTGCCCACCTAGCTGGGTGGTGGGGGGAGGAAAAATTGGGTGCTTTTATGTGCTTTATCTTTTTTGCCACTAGTCTTAAAGATGCAAACAGCTTGGATGACCATCAATAAAACTTAAAAGAGAGAATGAGGTACCTCTTATTACAAACGCTGCAATAGAAGAAGACTAGTGTGCGGGAAGAGAACAGATGATGAATAGGGAGAAGAATTCCCAGTCATATGATCCTTTTAATCCTATCCCTTCACATGTTGTCTGTTATCTGTAATATATTTCTTCTAATGGCTGCGTTCTGATGTATCCACTGACTCAATCTACCCTGAACTCTTATGCTGTTGACATGAAAGGTTATAAAATGACAACATAAATAGTCAAAAGAGCGTAAAACTCACTCAAACGGCTCGCTGGGATCCGAATTCTGCAACTCCGGAGGAATCGGGATGCGTTTATAAAACATCTCCCAGTCGAAGGCTCCCCGCATTGCATCTCCAGCCTGGGTTTCGTACTGAAAGTGGTCATGATCAATAACATCGATCATTGGGCACACGATAGTCTTGCGGTTCTGAGCGATTCGGTCTGCGGGAGGACAAAAGTTTGGCATCAAAATGCCAATGTGAGACAGGAGCCAAGCAAACTTGATGCGCATGCATATCTATGGAAGGTAAGATAAAGCTCTATTGAATCCTGGGTACAATGGCGTGTACTGTTGCCACTTGAACCGTCATACAGTAAGGAAAGATTCAGGTCAGAAACTCAGCCAAAAGGAAGTATGTCAGCAATAAATGCCAGTTTAAATCCTGTCCATCCTCATGGCAACCATTCTCTACAGAAACATAAAAAGGCCTTTGTAGAAGGACAGGAGGGAGCTCTGTGAATCCCGGGCCGTTTTCAAACATTCTGACTCGCTAACCATTAGAATGCTGGCTGAATGTTACGTACAGCTGGGTGTCAGCGTAATTACTACAAATACAACATAGAACTTGGCAGAAAACGAGAACCGTTCAGCCCCCATTTATCCTGAAGCGAAGACTTTAATCAGTCTTTTGGTCTCATCTTAGGTTCATGATAGCTACATTAGCCCCATGAATTTCCAATGAATCTACCGCCCTCTCAGTAAAGTAAAACTTCCTTAGGTTACATCAGCTGACCCTCTGGTTTCAGACCACGGCCTGTAGAGGTGATCTAGCCGAAGGTGACAGAACTCACCCAACAATGGCGGAAGCCAGTTCACATTAGCTTCACAGTGAGAGTCGAGGAACGTTATGACTTCTCCAATGGCTACTGAAGCTCCAAGCATGCGAGTACGGATGAGGCCTTCTCTCTTCTTCGTTCGCACAATCCTCACCTTAGGGAAGTTAACCATGTAGTCCTCCAGACGTTTTTTCAAATGCTCTGCGCGTAGGAGAGATTATATAATTACGGTCAAACACACACAAAAAGGAATGCCTTATATGACAGAGCTTTACTTTGCACGACCCCAGTATCATTCCTGAGCGGATAAACGTTGGGTTCAAATCTGACAATTATGAATTCCGTGAAGGTAAAGTCGGGTTCAGCAATAGAACTTGGCAGCTTATACAAGGAGATGACCCAATTTAAGGATGCATCTTTAGGTCAGTTACATCTGCAGATAATGTTAAATACGTGGCACCTCCAATTCCCTATAAGTCTTTTCAAATACGAATATGATGCTCAAACCCCCCCAAAAAACTAAGGCTAAAGGATTCCATGGAATATTTTCTTAGCCGTGAGTTTTATTTCATAGAGAAGAGCTGATAGAATGTGATGAGAAGTTGTGGTCCGACTCAACATGGTCAGGATCAATAGTGGATAAAGTAAAACACTGCTGTAGGAGGTCCACACATTTGTTATCCATACTTTCAGAGACACAGGGGGTCATCTCAGCTTGGTAGGAACATCAGCTGCAGACTATACAGAGTCGAGCTGAAAGACAGGGTCTTAGTAACCCGATCCTTGAGTACTTGGGTCAAAAACCCACAACTCAGCATACAGCAGTTCAATCATACAGTGAGTGTGTAATAACCCTTCCTTCTACTCGGCGGCGACGGAGACCTATCATAGAAAATGATTTCAGGTTTTGTAAAAGATGTGTTTTTGGTGGCTGTAGAAGACATCACGCAGGTAGAAACAGCCTCATCTTTCGAGCAGAACGTTATTATCTTTAAACAGAGTAGAACCCTTCTGCTGCAGCTTAATAGAATGCAATATTATCACGCTTGTCTCCCGATATAGCTGCTTTGATTGAAGTATAAAGGAATGCTGTAGAATATAAAGTGACAAGCAATTTCAAAAGGAACAGGGAGGCTTAAATAATAAGCTAACCAGAGTTCATGTAGCAAACCACAAATACAATATATCCAAAGCTTTGGCGCTTATTTAACAGGACTCAGCGCTCTAACTAATGAATATCTTGGTATCATGCAGAGGATCACTACTCTATGAGTAATTGTCACCAATAAAGGTGCTGGTCCACTTATACAAAACAGCATTCTCTACCACGTTGAGTCTTTAACGCAAGTTTACGCCTTTTCTTGGGCCAATATGGAAAAAAGGTGTAAACTTTACGTTAGCTTTCGGAACCTTTCCATATGACAACGAGATCCTTGAGGTCTTGAAAGCCTTGGTTACGTTATGCTATGATGGCCCAATAAAAGAAATCAACTACAACCGAAATCCATTTGGTCTGATGCGGCTATCCCAACTGTTTTTATTGGTAACTTGAGGGAACGAACCTTAGAGATCTGCCATTTTATTCATTCCTCTGAAGACTTAATCAAGAAGATTATTCAGCTTCTATGGAAACAGCCTATCAGTGCTTGCCATAAATATCCCTGGCGATACTTATCAATGAGGTATAAATGTTATGCGGTTAAAAGTTATCTCTGGCAAGGGTTTGGGCGCTCAGTACTGGAAATAACATTTTTAATGATGCATAGAGCACCTTTAACGTCATTGAAGACCCATCTCAGAAGTTGAAAGCTTCCACGAGACAACAAAGAATCTTAGAACTATACATTGAACCGGAGATGAATACCGGTTTGTGAATACAAGATGCAGTTGTGGCTCCAGCTCCCCATCATACCCTTTGGTGGAGTTGGGCAGAGCCGGGTCCGTGCCGCCATGCCCCGGTATAGCATAGCGCCAGAAAGCTTAGCAACAAAGCTTCGGTGATTCCACTCATACTAAGAACCGGTTCGCTCTTTGACTGCAGTCCTCTGGGGCGGCGTAGCAGACATTAAAGCTTTACGGGTTTAATAATTCAGCAGCTACATGTGGCTTTCAAGGAACGGATGAGGCAAAAATTGGCTCAGTTGGGAACAAAAAGATCTGAAAAGATTGTGAAGCACTTGCCAGGAATCCTAACAGCTCCAGAAAAGCTAGTTACCGTGTAAATATATTTAAAAAATAATGAGATTTGGGCACCTGGATAGGACAACAAATAAAATCGACAGGTGGAAAATTCTCGTTTCTACTGCTGGATATGAAATAGAAGGGGGGGGGGTCAGTGTAGAAAAGTACATCCATTAGAATTAGGATTTATCCAGATTATCTGTATTTTATATTTCATTAGAGATAAGTAAACCTACAGACCGTGCAACAAAAAAAAGGATACAAATAAATCCTACATAAAATTGATTTTTGACCAATCTTACGTGAAGCTGAGAAAACGATGTAATAAATGTAATGATTATGATATAGGGAAAGGAAGCTAGGCAAGTAAAATTCTACCCAACATACGAACAGTGGGGATCGTAAAACCTCTAATGGCAGGGTATCTGAAATATTACAGAGCCTTCGTTATCTCAGTTACCTATCCAAGCTAGAGCCAGCACCCAATTTTATTGTCTTTTTAATCCTCAAAATTATATTTTTATTTTTAATACATGTTGCAGTCATTTCTGCATGGACTCCGATGCCCTTAACTGTATGCATAATAGGAGGCATGGATTGTTCCATTATTTCTTCCGTCTTCAAGAGAAGCAAGAAGCAATGGCGTGTAAACTTCTTGCACACGCTCAGTAGAAGCAGCAGTCCACTGAGCATGTGCAAGAAGCATACTAAGGTATGCTCTTTGCTTCCAGGACGGGAAGCAGGGGAGGAGTTAAGTAAGACAGAAGCCTCAGTTTCTACCTCCAATAACTAATACATGCCTGCACATTTAACACGAAACCAGGCCTGTAGTGGTCTTTTAAGGAGTCTGTTCAATAAAACTGATTGTATTTGACACATTAGGTCTATTCACTAAAGGATGTGTTTACACAAAAGTTAACTATTTCAACTCTGTGTTATGACTGGGTGTTACGGAGGATAAGCCCAATGAGCTTCTCCTTGTCCCTTGAGTTAGCCCTGCATAATGCATATTGATATCAGTCAACCGAAATGTACACCTCTATTGTAAACTCGCTCTTTAGTGAATGGACCCTATTTTCTTTTCTGCTTGGGTTACTTAGATATTGACCACCATTTTTGGACTGCACTGATTCTGCATTCAAGTTCCTCCACGGTGTATATGTATGTATGTGTGTGTGTATGTATGTATACATATACACACACACGCTTATACTTTCCTAGACAAGTTTAGCGCACTCCACATGCCTTCAGATTTGAGCGGTTGACCGGTATCAAGCTGCGTGGCAGATAGGGATGCAGGAATAGCGCCCCCCCCGCACCCTTGTGGCACCCGTATTTCCAGGAAAATATGTGCTTTTGACACACTAGGCTCCTTTTAAATCTGATAGATGATGCGTGTATAAAGTCAACAGGTTGCAATTACAATCTAAACACGAACGGTCCCAATACAATTCAAGCCACCGGCAAAAGGGCGAGTGCAAACAAAAAGGGCAGCAAAGCATAGCCGATACGGCTCCGGCTTATGGCGACCATTGGGGACCGAACAGATGGGAGGTCTGCGGAAAATTAAAGAGGCTCTCAGGGAGGCAATTAGGGCTCTGGCAGCCAAAGCCCAGCTAAATAATTTACTCTGATTGCAGGGAAAAAAAAGAGAACAGCTGTTCAAATTTCACACAAAGTATTCTACATTGATAGAGCTGCCAAGGGGTACGGAATTATTTATCAGAGAGGGAAATAATAATTCTGATGTATGGATGGATAACAGTTCTACGCACCATAACACCAATGGGTTTTTGTATGAGAAAGTGAACATTTACCACCATGCAGCTCGAATATTAAATATCATTAAGGCAGGGATGGAAGGGTTCGTTAAATAGAGCAAGAGTCTTGCCGGTGGGTTTGCAGATTCAGCTCGCCAAATTCACTGTGAAACATGAAGGGCCAACCCTGGCAAGTTCCTGGATCTGTATAACGCATAGACAGTAATATAAACAGTACTTGACGGCTAATAAGAACCCATCAGCCCATCTAGGTTTTTTTTTCTAGCTGTAAAAGCTCCAGCCTTATTCGGTCCTTGGTCTTGTCTTATCTTTATGCCTATGGAGATGGGGAGAAGTGTTAGGGCAAGTGTGACCCTGTATGTCTGTAGCACATATGTGGGCGTATGGGCAGTGTACAGTATGTGCATTTGTGTGTTTATAGGCAGTGTATGTGTGTAGTGCATATGTGAGTGTGTGTGTGTGTGTGTGTGTGTGTGTGTAAGGGCAGTATATAAGGGCAGTGTATGTGTGTGTGTGTGTATATGTGTGTGTGTGTGTAAGGGCAGTGTATATAGCAGTGTGTGGGCAAGCGTGTGTAGCTTATGTGTATATTTATATAATATATTTTTTATGGCCCCAGTGCATTTCTTTGCCCCAGACGGCCCTGCATACAGCCCAAGAGATGGGGGAGACTGTGGTTTACCTTCTGGATAAGCAGACACGGAGAAGGTCACATTCTGGATAGGGATGTGCCCAAAGCTTACTATCCTGATGTAAAAGGACGAGCAGACGGACTTCCAGATGCCGAAAAAGCTATCAATTTAATATTCCTGTTCTTGAATATTCTATTCATGTTTTTTTTTCACATTTAGACTAAGCGCCTCTCAGGCTTCCTGTAATTAATACGGGTTGCCTGCAGCGTGTTCCGAGCGAAACCGTCAGCATCATGTCCACAGCCCATGCATTTCTAAACAACCGGGAGTAAATGTGATTCACAGCTATTTACCGACACCGTCTGATTTTCAAGCTTTGAGCACCGAGAGAAAATAATAGAAGAAGAAAAAAAAAATAGACAGATTGCTCATCCAGTTTCCACATACAGAGCAGCAGAAGATAAATCACGAGAAGGCGCTGAGTGAAAGGACTCGGAGCGTCGTCGCTGATTGAAGGCCTGAAGAATACGCAGCTGTCTGATGGCTGATTGAGATTCTGCCTGAATATCCCATTCCCTCTCTCCAAAATACGTGTCTGTTCTGTATACAAAGGCAACAAAATAAAGCAAGCGCTTCGACAAAGCCCTATTTCACGCAAGTGCGCTATACAGGAGCGCCATATTCTGAAAGTAACTGTTTAGTAAGAAGCAGAAGCCTGATGAGGACCAAAATATATTCTCCGGAATCACATTAGTAGCATGTGAAAGGGAGACTTAAAGAGAAAACAACATTGTCACAGCTTTTAGCTTTAATAAAACTACTGTCTATTCTGCTTACTTTAACCATTAAACACCATTACACGGCTTTATTCGGTATATAAGCCGTAAAGTGAAGCATCTGGGAACGGCGTCAGATACACTTTAAATGTCAAGTACTTGGTTATATGTGATTTTCTCCCGTCGCTTATACACTACCGTTCAAAAGTTTGGGGTCACTTCCATTTTGAAAGGAACGCAAATTTTGTCCATTAAAATAACGCCAAATGGGCGAGAAATCCAGCGCAGACGGGGTTAATGTTGTAAAGGGCTATTGTAGCTGGAAACGGCTGATTTTGAATCGAATATCTTTGTAGGTGTCACTCCCATCACAAGTTTAAGTTTAAAAGGTTAATTGATCATTAGAAAAACATTTTGCAATAATGTTACAGCTAGAAATTTCCTTGTTTTCCATGAAAACAGCTGAGCGACCCCAAACATCTGAATATATAATATATAATATATATATATACTATGTCACTGAGCTTCTTCCTATCTCTAATCCAGAATGTGACATCTTCCCGACTTCAAACATTAATCCTGTGTCACAAGCTCTCTGCCAATATCCCTGGACCCTTTAACCCTTCACATTCTGTCTCCAGATCCTACTGTATCTTAATACTATACCTTGGTCCCTATACAAGGCAAAATGCAACCGATGCTCTGATACATGTGCTTATACTCCTTGGCCTTGACATCGGCCACTACTTATAGTGGTAGGATAAATGAATGGGGAGGAATAATCAGGCTCAGAGTTCCAATGACATCAACTAGCATCTCATCGACAGTCAATGGGCTTTCTTTTTCCGGTTTCCATCGGAATGTTCATTTTGGCAGAACATTGCTCATGGAAGATTTACCGAAAGCTTGAGAGTCTTGAAACATACGAACCTTTGTCACTGAAGTCATCGACCAGGACTATCTCCGCGATGAGCTCGGGGGGAGAGCGGTTAAGTACGCTGTGCACGGTCCGCAGGAGGGAGGACCAGCCCTCGTTGTGAAAGGGAATGATCACGCTGGTGTTTGGCAGCTTCGACGAATACAGTTTGCTCTTGCAGCTAGAAAACCAGAGAAGACACAAACGGGACAGCTGTCAGCTTTTCATGCAGAACATGCCCCGAGCGCGTGTTAAATAAGGACAACTGGCGAACATCTGGGAAAACACCAGCCGAGAGGTGTGAAAGTACACACGGGACTGGGAGAGCTACACGTAACAACATTAAAGAGCGCGACGATGCAGAGCGGGTCTCTGCGGACAGACGTCAGGCAAAAGGCAGAGCAATTTATCATCTCTTCCTAAAGAGATATTCGGAACACCGTTAATCACTGTCAGCGCTGTATTCTCTGGGCGATACCAACGCTGTTATGATAAGTGGATGAATATTTCATAAACACCCGTTAAGTGTTTATCTCAAGCTCTCCACTCAGCGATATCAAACACTATCCTCTCTAACATGAGGCACATGGGTCCTTCTCAAATTCCACTCTATAGCGTATGATGCCTGGTATTTAAAACCACATAACAACCCCTTTGATACCAGCCGGGAAGTCAGTAATTGCTCTTTTGGTGGTTAGTTGGGTGATTTAATCAGTGATGGAACACATCAACTATTTAAGGCAGAAAGTTTAACAACATTCAAGTTTACTTGAACTAAGGAGACAAAAAAATATATATATTTCTATGGGGGTGGTATCAAAATGTGATGAGGTATAGTCAAGATGAAACTGCACTGCTCCTTTAATGCAAAGCTTTTTTTGCAACAATGTAATCTTTACATAACTGCATATTCTCAGGAACTCAAGGGTAATTTCTCCCCATTAAGTTATATATGCCCTATTGTTATCTTGCTGGTTGCTGTTGTAATGTACTTGTCCATATTGAACACACAATTCAAACACTCACAGTATGGGTTAGAAAATGTATGTGAATATATACATAAGCTAATGACTTCAACAAAAGCTAATTGGAGTCAGGAGTTGGCAAACCTGGAGTCCAATCAATAAAACCGGATTGGAGGCGAGTTTTAGAGCTACTTTGACATAAAAAACACAAACATTTTGAGTTTGCTGTTCTGAAGAATCATCTGCGGATGTGAACCATGCCTCACAAACAATTCTCAGAAGACCTGCAATCAAGAATTGTTGGTTTGCATGAAGCTGAAAAGAGTTACAAGGTCATCTCAAAGAGTTTACATATTCTTCAGTCCACAAATTGTTAATAAATGGAGATGATTTAGTTCTGTAGCTACTCTCCCTAGAAGTGGCTGCTTAGCCAAGATGACTAAGGGTACCACACAGAATGCTCAATGAGGTAAAAAGAATCCTAAAGTAACAGCTAAAGACTTGAAGGAATCATTGGAATTGGTTAACATCTCTGTTCATGAGTCTACATACACAAAACATTAAAACGCATGGAGTCCATGGCAGGAGCACCTTGAAGAACTGCATACCGACATGAACGTTGGGTGATAATCTAAATCAATCTACTACAAAATAACTTTAAAAATCTGCATTTTGGAGCGGCCCAGTCAGAGCCCAGACCTTAACCCATTAGGGATGCTGTTAAATGAACTCAAGAGAGTCGTTCACATCAGACATCCCAGGAATATGGCTGAGCTTATCAGTTCTGCAAGTTCCGTAAGGAACAACGGTCCAAAATTCCTCCTGAACGTTGTGAAGGCCTGATCCTCAGCTACTGTTTGACGTTATTGCTGCCAAAGAGGTTCGACCAGTTAATAAACCCAAGTGGTTCACTTACTCTATAAATTAAGGCACATTAAACATTCAGTGTTGATGGAAAAACATCAGCACCGTGAATGTTTAATGGGTGTGCTCAATCAAGACATGACATGTTTGTGTGTTATTAGCTTAATCACATTGTATTTGTCTATACTTATATATATTATATATTATATATATATATATATATATATATATATATATATATATATATATATATATATATATATACACACACAAACACAGCAAAGCTCAATGAAGAGCTGCCAGTGGAGGACTATAAACGCCAGACGAATGTTTTGGAGAACAGCGATTCTTTGTGCCGGGAGAGGCAGATTTGTAGACAGGTGTTACATTCTCTGTACTGCGGAAATATCCAGGTGTGAAGCAGGGTTTGCCAGAGAGCAGTCTGGAGACAGATCGTCCCGCTCGGTCTGCCCGCTTGTGAAATTATTCATCTTGCATTCCGCCGGTCGGTTGCAGGTAACTGTGAACACTTCATTAACTGGTGACAATTGAGCTTCTCTCCAGCTTCCGGAGCCAAGAACTACCGTACTAGCCGTCACCAATTTATTTTAGGAAGATATTTTTTTTTTATGTGCAGTCAGCAGAGGATGATGTGCTTTAGCTACAGAATTACTGATTATTATATCAAATCCAATAGTTTTTATTTTTGGAAGAAAACACTCACAGAGTATGTTACTGTGTATTATTTTATAGAGGCGCTCAAAGACACAAGGTGCGTCACGTTCTGATTCCTTACCCATCGTTAATAAAGATAACACGATGATGATATAGCGTGGTGGAAATCTTACACACTTCAAGGTAATGAAATAAATAAGTATAATCCATTTAGTGCCAGAAAAGCGGCCTTTATCGTGGAGATCTGAGAACTGTTCATTATAAATCCTAATGCCGTATAAATATTTGCTCTTACTTATTTGCCATTATTTTTTTTGGCTTTGTTTGATGTTCGGATTAATGTTTGATATTTTGCTCATTGATATTCCTTTTAATTTCCTCGTGTTTTTAAAACGTATTTATAGATTTTTTTTTTTTTGCAATTTCTCCTTTGCACAAAGTGAGACCACATAGTGGGCTTCATTTCAGACGGTGTGGCCCCATTATAATGGTTCAGGGAAATGCAAAGAATTAACATTTTCTAACAGGCAAAATAAACAGCAATCACTGCACCTGCCTTAATTAGGATTTACTTAATCATGAAAAATAAATCCAAGTCAAGGACAACAAGTAATCCCCCGACAAAAGAGAGAGTGAATGTTCATGTCTTACAAATGATGAGAGAAGGTTTTAAGCCCTCCGTCACCCGCTATATCAGGGTTGGGGAACCTTTTTTTCCCGCCACAGGCCATTTGGATATTCATTCTCGAGCCATAAAAAATTATCATCTTAAAAAATGTATATTTATCCCACAGACAGCCCTCCCTTTAGTATGATTTATGTGATGCCCCTAACCAGCCCCCCTTGTAAATTAATACCCCATTGCCCCACACCCTTGTGTATTGCCCCCAGCCAGCTCCACCTTGTATATTTATCCCACCACCCAGTCCCCCTTTTAGTATTGATTTATGTGATGCCTCCAGCCAGCACCCCCTTGTGAATTAATGCCACCACACCCTTGCGTATTGCCCCCAGCCAGCCCCCACCCCCCTTAGTATAATGTCAGCCCTGGCACGCAGATTACATCCACAGGACCTGCCTAGCACCCATACTGGAAGCATAGTACTATCTTTGCCCCCAAACAGCCTCCCTGTGATATCTTTGCCTCAAACAGCCTCCCTGTGCCATGCTTCCCCCCACTTACACATCCATGTAATCACACATTCATTCACTCATTCACAAATATTCATTCACTCATTCACATATACTCATTAATTCCCTCACCCACAGATAATTATTCACAAAGATTCCCTCATTCAGATACTCACGCATACACCCCCTTACCTGAACTGCAGATCTCTTTGTGCCGCTCAGAGACTTCCGCAGGGGGCACTGCTTCCCTCTGAATTACTCGCACGCTGTGCAAATTATTTCTCTTTTATCGCCCAGGGGAAGCAGGAACAGAGCAGGGTCATATGATGTGATGTAAACTGACGTGACGCCACTGGGTTCCTGTTTCCCCTAGGCGGTACAAGAGACGTTGTCACAGGTAAGCACCGGGTCCTTGCGGAAGTGATTGCGAGCGGTCTCAACCGTAGTTGCTGCCCTGCCTGCGAAATCACTTGGCACCGTGTTGTAGGACTGATAGGGGTGTGCATTTACAGGACAGACTAATTATTATAGAACTAAAGTTCTTCTGAGCATTTATAGGAAGTCTACATAAGTATTTTTATGGTTCAATTGATTTAGGCAGCAAAGGAAGGAAACCAGACTCCGGGCGAAAAATGTATGCATTGAATTACATGCAGTAAGAGGTACTGTAGCCCAAGCAACCAACACCAGTGGCTGAAGTGTACCTTTAAAATTAATGTATGGATGTATTTTTAATAGGGGCAGTGGTGGATAAATGGACAAGCCATATAAATAAACACTACTGACGTAATATAAGCCAGCAAGGGACAAGCATAAAGGAACCCTGAACATAAGACATGGGCAAAAACCCAGTAATGCTATAAATGTATATAAAGACACACAATATGTGTTCTCTTAATACTTGATATTTGTGACTACATACATATAGGCTGAATTAGTGGGTGAATTTTATTATTTTGGGTACATTGGGTTCTTAAATTCCTAATCTAAAAATCCACCTATTTCCCGTTTCTGCAGTCAGAACATGTTACAAATATTTTTATCCAAAGTCTAAATGGTAATATTTGCGTCAAACACTTTTCAAAAGAAAATAAGCGTTCCTGATCACTCGTACCAATGCAGCCTTTACAAACACCTTTTAAGAAAAGGTTCCTATTTATTCATATATTCTTAGAGCTATTTTTTTCCAGGCTACCGCTACCCTCCAGAGGATGGATTTTTGGTAAACAGGTTTTATCCCAGTGCACCTCGGATGCTGAGCGTGCTGCGCAGAACAAGCCGTGGGTGTACTCTACACGCGCACGAAGGTCCATCTGTAAGATTACGGGGTACGTGGATGTACAGTAAGCATCTAGCTGAGAAAATAGGCACGGAGCCGCAGAGGAACATTTGAATAATAATGTCGCGGAATATTTCACGGAGGTCGGCAATGTCCCCCCCTGCTTCGTATTCTTTACTCCCTCCAGGAGACGTAGTTCTCAGCAGATAAAGATAGTTTTGTTGTTTTGTTGTATTCTTATTGCCTGATCTGCGCAAAGTTCAGACTCAAGGGAACGCTCAAGAAAAGCACGTAAAGAATTCAGTTCTATCCACCAAGCCAACGGATCAAACCGGTTCAAGAACAGATCCCTTGAGCTGATTGGAGGGGGGTATATCGCGTGCAAGAAGAGTTCAGCCAATCGCATTTCCTGCATGGAAAATAGCTTGGATAGGGGCAAATGCCTACAGGGGGATTCAGCAGAATGCCCCCCCCATGTGTTTGCAAGGGGGACACCACCAATATTTAAAGGGACTGTGCGGCTATCATTTACATTAGAGCGCATATTATGGCTGCAGCGTCCCTTTAAAACCTCAAACACAACATATAGATAGCATCAAACTATTTGAATGCTTAATTTGGACAGAAATGTACAGAAACCAGAAACATACGCATGTGTGCACTTTAAATGTTATTTGTAAACGACCTGGCGGCTCCAAATTTAGGGAGGAGAATTTTGTTTAGGAATTTTATGATCGGGATACTCACTTCGGGTGCCGGATGTCTGGAATCGATCTGTTAAGAGAGATTTTGTCGCTGACATATATGTTGAATCCATTTTCCCTGTAAGCCTGATCCACGCGATCCGCATCCGTCATCGGGAACGGTTTCCCATGTTCTCCGTTTCCTAAACACGCGCACAGGACATTCTCAAAATCAAATTTGAAAAGTGAATTTGTCTAAAATGTATTAATATATATATATATATATATATAGCACTGTATGAACTAAGAGAAAGTATATAAATTTGCTGGTTTGGTTCCCTGCTTATGACATCATCAAAAGGGGCTATAGGATGATTATTATCTTTTAACGTCATGAATATGCGGACAGCAAAAATACCATTCAGTCTGAGGTTGCTGTAAACATTCAACTTTTTTGCCCAATTCTACTATTCTTTTATTATTCGAGCCGGGCAAACATTAAAATAACCCCAGCTCTTCCAGATGATCGCAATCCTCCCGAGATGCGATTATACGGCGTGGCGACTACCTGCTCGCTCCTGCTCTCTTCTGATCTGCTCATAATCATGCCAGTCCTTTTTCCCGGGTGCTTTTTCATGGACGACGTCATCCTTCTGCCTCACCAGCGCAACCTTTAAACGACACGGAGATACACAATAAAAAGATTGATTCTTTTAACACTTTGTTCACTTCTTCTACGCGCTCTAAATGGTTCTTGTAGACAGCGCACACATTCTGCTCGATGCTAGCTGCACGCATCAACATGTAAAACGCGCACTGCTTGCGAGGCCCGGCGCGGCACACGCACAGCATTCAATCATATCATGTGGCGGCGTCTGCTCCGCTGCGGAATACTAATGCCCGCTCCTGACGATGCGGCTCACGGACGAGCCCACAGAGGATGAAGAACCCGGTCCCTAACCGAGGGGCAGGATGTGGCCCTAAAGGACCTTTCCGTGCGCGGCCTTGGTGTCACATTGTGTTTATATTACATATATAATATATAAATACTGTATTTGTTCGATTAGAGGAGTCCACCCCAAAATTTGAATATTAATTTAGGAAAAAAAAGAAAAAGGCTGAATATAAGATGACCCTATAGGAAAAATGTTTTACTAGCAAATATTAATTCACATGTAAACTATTTTTTCATATTTAATATAAAATGCCCCCCCAGATATGCCTTATTTTATTATCTTTTATTTATATAGCGCCAACAATTGATGCAGCGCTTAATACAATCCATATATTCAAGGGGTCTGACAAGATGAGAATTGACCGACTAAGACAAACCGATACATTAGGTGGAGAGAGCGCGGCTCACAAGGTAATGGGGTGACAAACATAAGGCACAGAGACGGGTGAGAGGTAGTGTGGTGGTTGTATCAATGACAGGGAAGTTCTAGCAGCTAAGACGGTTCGGCTTCTCTTAGGAAGTGGGTTTTTGGATGTTTCTTGAATGTTGGGAGGGAGGGTGAATGCTGAAGGTTCGTGGAAGTAGATTCCAGAGATATGGGGGCAGCTCGAGTGAAATCTTGTAGACAGGAAAAGGAAGAGGTGATAAGCGAGGAGAGCCTTAGCCCATGGGAAGAACATAAGGATCGAGTAGGAGAGTATTGGCTTATGAGGGCAGAAATGTATGGAGGAGCAGTGTTATGGAATAGCGTTGTTGATTATGCCACATTTTGCCACAAATATCAGATTCCCGTTCTTAAAGCATCCCTGCTTCATCCATTCCCACCCAAAGTAAATTCATGAGCATGTGTTGTAAAAACGATTGCATTAAACCTGATTGCGTTGAAATTCAGCAAGTTCCTAACGAAGCCAAATACCTCATTTGTGCAACCAAACTAATTTATACGTAAATACGTCTCTGGCTTTACACCAAGCCGCCTTTCTCAATAGAGATCCAAGACCATAAGTCGATCGGGATGCATTATGGATCATTTCTTTTAGAAATGAGCTTCTGGCTCAGTCTTCCTCTTCTGATGGAAAAAAATGTCTCCACCGAGTAACAACTGGAAACCACAGCTATTTCTTTTGAAATAAAACTTTCCGGAAAAAAAAACAAAACGATTTATTTTATATACGTTTCCTCTCAATGCTAACGGGTGTTGGACCCTCAAGAACTGTGGAAATTTCCAAAATGTTGAAAGAATAAATTTGAAGGATTTAAAACGAGAACCCGAGGAGAACGTTCCAGCTCATTAAAAAATGATTGCTGTTCATGTAACGTTCTACTGGATTACGGAGAACAAAAGAGAGGTGCAGATAATCCTCTGGTGATTAATGCTCTCTAAGAGTCTTAATGGCTTCTGTACCGATACGGAAATAAATGGACCTCTTCTGGATTTAAAGGCACGGCGACACTTCTGGGCAAGTGCTCAGGTAGTCCCGTTATTCCTCCCCCACACAGCACCAGGGGGTGAATGGCTGTAAGAACGACAAGTGCATGGGAAAAGCCAGGGGGCTGTGAAAGGGGGCAAATGCGCATATGGGGGGGGATTCACTTTAATGTTTGGATGACTACATATTCCACACTATGGCTAGTATGGCTAGTGAATGTCCCTATTATCACCTCCATTCAAATGGCCAAAGAGGGGCATATTTCAGGGGGTGTGGTTAAGGGTGTGGCTAGGGGCGGGGTTTAGAAAACCTTTTACGTGCCGTTATGACCCATCGCGGCTGTCGACACGATGCGTTTTATTCTCTTGCTTGCTCACGTATTATTGTGCGCTTTCGATCTGGTTATCGTTGAATGGTCCCGCGCATCAGACGTTAGAAGCTCCTAGCAAAGAGGGACACTATGGAGGTTACTACAGGAATCTTAAAAAGAGGAGCTTTCACCTATGGGAACTTTTATCGAAGAACTATGCAGAATCCATAGAATAGAACAATGTGAGATATACGGCCACAAGGATAAAAATTAATATATATCTCAAGTTGTGTCTATAAAAATACGGCCTGTAATTACTTGCGCATGGCTGTAAACAATACCCCCGTGATTAGGCAACACCGTGGTTTTTTTCGCCCTATTGAAAAGCCTTCCCCCGGCTTAGTACAATACACTACTATGAGTCTGTGAATCCTATCTGGAATGATCCTACTAAAAGCCGATCCAACTGTGATTTACAAAACGCTATTCATTTCACGATGCTTCATTTCAATGTCTCTCCTGATCCGCCGGTGCCTTTCAAATCCAGTAACGTAATATTTTAATTGACTGGTAAGCGGACTGATTAACACCGGGAGATGCACCGCTTAACCAGCCAACTGTATTAAAAGCTTGCGTCTGATCGCTGATACAACATGGATAGGTCTGATTACTCTCTGTATTGTTAATGAGACTCTATTCAGATTAGAATTAAGAAAGGGGAGCGGTAATCTATTTAACTATGCCATTGTCTAATCAGGACGTTAAAGTTTCCCCAATTTAGTTTTCTTGTCCCAGGCACAGTGGCATCACTTTTTAATAAAACAAATTGTAATCGAATCACTCTCTGACTGGCTCTTTTACCTATGAGAGAGAGGAGAGAGAGGGAGAGAGAAAGAGAGGATAGATATATATATATATAGAGAGAGGGGGGATAGAGAGAGAGAGGGAGGGGGGATAGAGAGAGAGAGAGAGGGGGGATAGAGAGAGAGAGGGGGATAGAGAGAGAGAGAGAGAGAGGGGGGGATAGAGAGAGAGAGAGGGGGGATAGAGGGGGATAGAGAGAGAGAGAGAGGGGGAGAGAGAGAGGGGGGGATAGAGAGGGGGAGAGAGAGAGGGGGGATAGAGAGAGAGAGGGGGGATAGAGAGAGAGAGAAAGGGTCTCTTTTCTGCTGCTCTCATCTATAATTTAGTTAAATGCTGTCATAACTGAGTTTCACATGTCGAGGTCAAAACAGAACACACGTGTTCCTTTACGCGGATCAGAACCCCACGTATCTGTCCTTCAATCCACTCTGTCTTATTTGACTAAAAGCAGCCTCAGAAACACCATTCCTGGAGCACTGAAAAATATTGAATTAAGTAAGTTTTTGTGTTATTTGTCATTTTTTCCCGGGAACCATTGCCATGCGACGCAAAAGCCAGGA
Organism: Spea bombifrons; assembly: GCF_027358695.1. Classification (NCBI taxonomy): domain Eukaryota; kingdom Metazoa; phylum Chordata; class Amphibia; order Anura; family Pelobatidae; genus Spea; species Spea bombifrons. Next base: position 8,468,248 of record NC_071090.1, read on the forward strand.
CCCGATGCGTTGTTTCCATTGACACAAAAAGCTTCTGAACAGTTTGTGTGGTTTTTATGTAATTCACCCTTGATAGTAAAGAATAAAAAAAATGATATATATTCTGTTTGCTTAATGCACAGAGAGCCCATAATGTTTTGTAGTGGAACTGCATCTTTAAAAAAAAAATATATCTATATATAATATACTTTCATTTACTGTAACCAATGACTATTGTTGAATAATTATATACGGTATATACGCACAGACTGGAAAGAATTACCAGTTAGTAGGTCCTTGTTTGCTTAACAACAGGATGTAGTTTGTGTATTCTGTAATTTTTTTTTTTCAAGCAGACAATGAAACGCCACTAAATACAGAAGACGTGGCCATGATGGACAAACAGCTCGTGAGTCTAGAGGGACAGAAACACCAACTTAGGGAAAGGCATCGTGACCCGAAAAAGCATACAGATGAATGCTTTCTTTCTCAAAATGTCAGATTTTAATAGGATTTTAGAAGTTTTGGAACAGTGAAAGAGCAACACAAATTCCCAACAAAGAGAACGAATACAAGCAAACTGCAAGACAAAGCACGGGTCTGGAGCAGACACAGCGGCTGATCTTATCAACGCCAGGACCTGAAGTGTAGTCATTCTGAAATCTCAGCCTCGGCACCGAGCCAGTTTAGGTCTGAGAGCCAACCATCCGGCACGCTATTCACTTGTAAATAACGTGCATTCACCTGTGTAATGGCTCATTTGTTACTAGCCAAGTCCTGTGTGGTCCCTGGAGATAGTTGGGAACGGCAGTTTACTTTTAGCCTTGGCCACCACGTCAATCAGCGTGTTCTGCAAAGCATGCAACTGGTTACCCAAGATACTGATCTCATTAGGCAGTATTCAGAAAGCAAGACACCGGGCAAATGTTAACCTCACTTCATACTGAAGGAGATAGATTTAAAAATACTGCTTGACCGACCCCGTATGTCGGCTGTTTAAAAGGTGAGACAGCGGAAATACCTCTTCCAGCACTCAACTCTAGAAACTGCCCACTAGTGGGACACACGGCGCAAATGCTTCCCTTCTCTTCTTCTGTGATGTCACACATTATGAAAAAGAATGCATGTTGTCACTTAACGAGGCAAACGTTTACCTCCCAGAACATTCTTAGCATCCCTCCGACTTCACTGTTTTGCATGCCAACATGTGATGTTTCCCGATGCAGAATTCTCAGGGTCATGTATTTTGGAGATTACTCTATTTCTACTTTGATTTCATGATGTCCAGAACATCCCAATGTGCGCTTTTCTCACTGTCAATCAATTCAATCCCTGCTCGAATATAGGAGATTTAGTTCCGACCATCTCGACTTCTTGCCAAGGACTGCTAGCAAAACCATTTGGTTACCGCCATAACAAGCCACTACAATGAATCACGTGATGAACTTTTAAAGGGTTAATATTCTGAAGACTCTTCATAATCAACTCCTTTAGAAAGTTCCCAGCTACATAGATCAAACAGGCGCTAGTCAGGGGGAAAGATCAAACACCCCACCACCAAATGACCAAGACTCAAGAATGAGTTCTTGATCTGGAGGACATAGTTGGTTGGCATTCCAAAGACGTCAACCACTGCGCTGTTTCGAAATAACGACGTTCACTTAAAAACATTTTTTTTATATATATATCTGCTCTTTGGTACAAAATATATACTTTTCTAGAGTTTATACTTTGAAGGGGAAACAAAAAAACCAGACAGAGTCCGTGGTGGCAGATCAAAGCAACACGACCTTCTCCAGGACATCAAACAAAAGCCATGTCTCACGAGGAGCTGATTGTTCTGGAATCGTGGTGTCTTTCCTGGGAGATCTAGAACATTATGCCATCTACGCGCCATAGAAATACAACCAATTCCTGTTGAAAAGGAACAAATTCTTCCATTTCATGTACAAATAAATCAATAGCAGATGCGCCAGCCATCTAAAAACCGACTCTGAATAACAATAGTACTTTGATTTTTTTTTCTTCTTGTTGTTGTTGTTAAGGGATTCGGCTTAGCGAGAGCTTTTCAGCTTCAGTAGAAATTTCGCCTGCCTGCCTGCTGCTCGGAGCGGACGGGTACGGGGAGAAATTAACTGCTTGTTGATAAAAATATTTTAATCCGCCTAAAGCGCAACACAAAAAAACAACAAAAACCTAAGCAAGCTAAATAGATATTTATAGCAGCATGAAAATAATACATAAAATAAAAAAAAACTGTGTATACAAGAAGCTAAAAAATACATTCATCTAATCAATGGTCAGGACAGCCATTGGGGTAGAACCTGTCCCAGAGTACTGGCCCCTGGCAAGCAGGGCGGTCTGGCCTCACTGATCTGTCATGGACTACCTTGCTGGCCCTCACAGCCTCCTACCTGTGTCTGGGCCCTCACAGGCTTTGGGGTCCAGGATGGCCCCTTTGTGGCGATTGGGGTCTGGTGGCCCTTATTTGTGAACATGGGGCTGGGAGTGTCTTTAGGTTTTTACTCGGCCCCAAGAGTTCTGTTGGCGGCCCTGCATACAATCTCACACGCGTTCCGGGTGTGCTTGTATGTGTGTGCGTGCGTCTGTGTGTATAATTAAGCGATTTCCACTAAAAAAGTAACATTAACCCTTGCTTGCCCCACTGACCGCGATTTGTTTAACTCTGATAAAAAACAGGGCAATAAAATACAAAAAAAATCTTCATTTACTCCGAACCCCTTTCGGACAGTAACCCAGACTTCACCCGGCACTATCGGTAAGCGGTAGAGACCTCGCGCGCAGGTAACGTCTCTGTTGCTTGTTCTGTGTTTCCGACAGGCTGACATCTCACGCTATAAATCTTTAGATTAGATTTATTTACTCACTTTCGCCCATCAGCAGAAACTACAAAAGGAAACGTTGGCGGCCAATTCGTCCAACTACAGAATCTTGGCACAGACAACCGAAGTATGCCGTGTAAATCTTTTTTAGGTGGAAAAAGTAGTTTTGGTTGAAAATGTGGATCCGCAAAGCCTTTGACCAATAACGTGGGGTAATATCTTGCTTTCACAAAAGTCTTATTGCCCTTTGCTTGGTGAATAGGGCAGAAACGCTCCATATCTATTTATGACATCACCTTTATGGCAATATGGATTTGTTAGGCTCTGCGGCAGCAGATGCCCTTCTCCGTAGTCCGACTCCGGAGCCACTGATTGGCTGCTTGAAAGGAAAGCGCTCCCAATGGCAGTGCTTTCCACGCATGATCACAGGGGTCCGAACAGCCCAGGGGTAAGCATATCGCCTGCCAGGAGATATGTTCGGCCAAGTGCATCTCCGGCACAGAAAATAGCTGGAGGTGGGGGAAGGGACAAATGTGTATGGGGGGGATTCCGCAGAACCCCCTCCCCCCCAATGTATTCGCAAGGGGGGGGGCTCCACACAGCTACCATATACATTAAAGTCAATATGATGGCTGGAATGTAAATTTCTCTACGTTTCTGGACATTACGACCAGAGAATTTAGAGTATTTTCTGTACATTAATGTTACAAAGCTTTATTTAACAGACTAAACGGTAAAATATAAGACTTCGCAGAACAGAACGTACACCGAGCCCAGAAGTGTAATCGTTGTCTCAGGAACACGATTTCTCCGCAATTACACCGCGATATATGTACTTTTCCCGCCACTTACTCATTTTTACTCGCCAAATTATGTCTTCTTCTCTCCGTTAAATAGAGGCAGGATCTGATTCGCTCCTTTATCAGATATTTCACTAAGAACGCGGGCAAAAAAAAAGATATGTTCCGGCAGCTGCAACAACTCCAATCACCGAGAGATGGCTTAAAAAAAAAAAAAGCATAAATCAACCCAGAAAACGCTTTTCTCCAATAATTTCCCTGCTTTGTTTTGTCTTGATTACAGATTTCCGCTCAACCAAGATGTTCGGTAACGTGCGCAAGACAAAAAAATACAAAAAATTCAATAGAAATCACCACACAAGTGATAAATAATTCCGGATTCGATCGCAGGTGTGTCATTCTCCCCTTAAAGAATTAATTAGTAATTCCTTTTTCCTTTTAATATGGGAACACTGCCATGCTATATACCGATTATATATATCCCAGGCAGGGAAGGGGTGTTTGGCCGCGTCCTCTCCCCATCTACTATCCCTTCCTACTCTCTGCCCAATAAAAGCTTTCTGAGGCTACCCCCACCATCCGCAAGGCTAGCAAAGTCCGCTCCAGGTAGCCTGCCCTCGGAAGCTCTCAGGTATGCGCATAAAGGGAATCCTGTGCCTAAAACACATGGAATTGTGGGCAGTCTGTGGCAGAGACAGCATTATTTGCAGGGCCGGCCGAAGACTTAACGCCGCCTGGGACGAAGTTTAAAAAGCCGCCCCCCCCCGCCGACGCCGGGAGATCATTTGATCCCAACGCGTATCTTTTTGTTTGCTTTGGCCGAGCACTTCTGGCCATTCAAGCGATTTAACTTGCAAAGGGCAGCAACACAAACGTAGCATGCAATATGACAATAGATAGCGCCTGCCTGCCTGCCTGCTTGTGCCTGCGCATGTATCGGTTGCTAATGAAGCTGCCTCTTGATCCAGGTGACCTTACTAATCACCACCCGGGCTGCTTATTTTCCTACTGAATTTGCTGTCTGGTAAGCAATTATTTGCCGCCGTACAGAAATGTTAATTTCATGGTCTGCAGACACATTTTCTTCGCGAGCGACAGGCTTTTCCGATAACGACTCCTTCAAACCCACTAATGACAGTCATTGGCGGAATTGAGCTGTAACCCCTTGCACCGCATAAGTGTTACATTACAGATCGGCTCTGATTAGGTGCGAGCCAATCGATGACCGGAAGAACCTTCGGGGGCGAGACGGAGCGGTGGGGGGGGGGAATCTTCCTCTGGAGACGAGGCATCGGTTTGCAAAGGGCTACGAGCGCACAGAAGGAAACGCGAACATCCACGATGTGACCCGACGGCCGCGCGGCTCCTTAATGCCCCGCAGACAAGCGAAATAAGGAAATAAGACACATGAAAAAACAAGCATTAAAGATTCAAGGCAGGGCGCCATCGAACACAATTACCTCGTTTCATTACGGCCAAGTCAATACAGTGTATTACAAGAAAGTATCAACCGAGATGCGCATCTCATTCCCTAAGACGCTCCGACGCAGCATACTAATAGACCGGCACAGCTATAAACATGTCTGGGTGCCTCGTCTGCAGCTCGGCCCCTGCATGCAAATTTACAAGGGAGGCCTTTTGGAAAAAGAAGGAAAATATTGTGTGATATTTAAAGGGGCTGTCCCACCGACCGCTGAATTTAGCACTAAATGAAACGTTAGAATCATCCTTCCTAGTATGGCTGAACACACAAACCTTTCCCATCATTAACCCTTATCTGCTGTAATATTGTGTCTGGCTCTCGATTTTTGCTGGGAACACTTGATTGTCAAGCGACACAAAAGCAGGCGCTGATAGGTTGTTGCCATAGAAAATAAAAACACTTTAGGAATCGGTCCACATTTTAGCTGGTTTACAATACTTAAAAAACACTTTATATAAAGCGGTAAGATCCACTCAGCTTTTAAAATAACTTTGGCTCCATTGGGATAACTCAATACTCCCCCCCAAACATCAAGAATTTACAGAACGCAGCTTATTCTTCCTGCTGCTTTCTCTGGAAGACCAGCATTATTTGCTTGCATTGCTTGTCACAGGCAGCGATCATATGACCAGCGACAGATTATACTTTTTATAACAGCCAATTGGTGGGAGATGACAGCATCCCTCTTGATGTGGGAACTCTCCGTGTTTGACACCAGGTCTTCACCAGCTCAGTTTCTTCTTTCTCCGTGCAATGGAGTGGCACTTGGCCATGCCCGCTACCTGCAAACTTAGCTGTCTGGGGCTACCCCCAATCTTTCATGATGCCACCTATGAGAAGAGGGAGAGCTCCAGGTATTCTACCTGATGTTGCAAGGCATGCTGAGAGGTCAGTAGGTCAGATCTCATTAGATACACGCTTTGTCAAAATTCCATTACAATCTTAGCAATAACTATAGCTGTGTCCAGAAAAATCCAAGATTTCTTTAGAAATTTGATGGTTCTCAAAGCTCTCTTGAGTGGGTTGAGTCGTCAAACTCACGATACAAGGAGCATCTTTTGACCGAAGACTCTTGGCAAAACGCCGCTTCTCAGGGTCACTACACCCGCGACGTCTGCCGGACCTTCTACCAGCATCCAACAATTGGGGGGTTCAGAGTAACCGGAGCCAGAAAGATCCCAGGTATGACAAGGAGGCATCACAAAGATAGTCAACAGCTGCTCTTCTCAACCAAACGTTACTTGGTTGTCACACGACTGCACCTCTAAGACGTAATCCAAGCGATAAAAGCATCTGCTTTAAACAGCACTTATTTGTCTACTGCAAACCTCAGATCATGAAAGTTAACTGCGGCATCCAAAACAGTCAGTGCTATTAAATCATCACACAATTCTTCAAACGCATCTTCTGGCCAACGAAAGCTACAAGGTTAATTAAGTGCGTGAAGCACCAATAAAGTGAGATTTAATGGATCTATAAATTGTATCCGATTAGCGCATTTCGGCATTGTAACGGTTTTACACACTGGGGGAAAAACCCATCAACGTGATATTTTGACATCGAAGAAGAAGAAGAAAAAAAAAAGGCCTTCAAAACGCTGGTTATAAAATTGAACATCAGTTCATAAAAATTAAGATCAAAACAACCTACGCATTGTCAAAACTATTTTTCTCACAATTGAAATCCTTAATTTTAAAAAAAAAAAACGCAAACTCTGCATAGAGGGTAATAGAATATGTATGTTGTGCGTCATACGTGTGTCAGTTGTCACTTTGTATAGCAGAAGATGCTGCAGCAATTACAGTGAATTGTTCCTGTAAGTACAAAAGAAACAAGCATTTAGTTGAAAACTGTTAGAGGCCGCCATGCTTATGTTTTAGATTAACTGTCATCATCTTCACCCTGCCTCGTGGACCTATCAGCGGCAATGGATTTATCTTCTCCTCCACCCGCCCCACCGCAGCCGCCATCCTTACCAAGAGCTCCAGAATATAATCTCATACCCCCACGTTCCATCTATTAAGCACATGCGGTGACCAAGAAGAGCATGCTATGGCGTATCAGTTCGGCCATGATGGCGTATCAGTTCGGCCATGATGGCGTATCAGTTCGGCCATGATGGCGTATCAGTTCGGCCATGATGGCGTATCAGTTCGGACATGATGTAAATGATCCAGTTTGGAAGACCAGAGATGTCCCTTGTAACCAGGCCATTGAGCAGCATATGGTGATCTCCACCTGGTTGAGTGACCATCCTGCCACCTTAGGCCAAAATACATTGCTGCAAATGAGCCCAAACATGTTAACAATGGAAAAATGTATGTACAAAAGTTTTTTTTTTTATCTGTAGACTGTAAATCTTGAGGAGAGATAACTTAAGGTGAAGGAATGCTCCTACATGGAAACAGGACCTTAATATGGCTGCTCTCATGGAATACAGAAAATGTAGATTTCTAATACATATATTCTATAAACACAGTTGCATTTGCTTTACTTAGAGTATAAGTAACGGATTTTAAAATCCTGGATTATTTACGATCCCTGTTAAAAGGGGACGCAAGTTGTGTTAAGTACCTGAAAGCCGGCGGTTTGTGAATAGCATCCATAGTTGGGTCAATAATTTAACCTCTCTAACCTGGCTCTTTAATAACAGAGGCTTAGGACAAAAATGCATTGTGGATGGCAGGGGGATCGTAATGCGGACCTTCGGTGGGCATTTTCTTTTTTATAAGAACCCCCAGTACTAATACAGATGTCCTCTCTATCTGTATGAGCCGGCAGAAGAACCCGCTGGATTTTTATTATGGCGGCGGTAAAGCTGTAAATAAAGAGATTTATTTTCGTTAATGTTTTAGTGGATGTTGCCAGACTCCATCCATTCATATATCACACTCTGCTGTGACTTACAGCCAAGTTCAGGTCGGTCCTACATGCCGCAGTCTGACCTTTTAAGTATTCCCAAAACGTATAAATCACTCGCATCGTTCAAGCCTAGGAACTATCAACGTATCACTTCCCCAAAGACCAATTAGTCGCTTCTTTTTTTCCCCGTTTGAGTCTTACATCTAGAGCAGGGGTTTCACGCCGTCATACATTTGTATATTTAAATGGTCATGGCAATCCCTAATCCCACGCGCGAGTTATCGAGGGTGAGTGGATGGGGAGGTATTGCTTCACATGGGGAATTCTCCAGTGGAATTACAAAAGAATCGGAGACAGTCAGGTTTCTTTGCGCCACTCCAGTTCCGTCACTCACGTTTCAGCCTCGGCTGAGGAATCCCGTCTTGATGAAGAGGAGGACAGACCTCAAACCGCTATCTGTCTCTCGCCAACAATCTGTACTCCGTTTTAAGGGGAGTATTGTGAATATTGTGCAATAAGGTGTAGTAAGACACGGAATGATGGAGCTTATAAAGCAGCCGGCTTCCCAATAACATTTATCACTGGGCGCTTACAAGCGTAAATGGATTCTCCATCTGCAAAGGGTTATAGAACAGGAAATGTACAGCCTCGGTACTGGAAGCCATTCAAGAACACGAGTAACACAAGAGCTTCAAATAAAAACAGCTGCTTCTATACAGTGGAGCAATGATCCACTTAGACCGACTTAACGACCATTGTGTTATTTGTTAAACTACTTTGTATACTTAAGAATACTCATATTTAGGCATTATTTAAATGAGAATTATAAGAGCCACAAATGAATGGATCGATAAAAATCATGAATCAAAAAATCAAAAAGTTCAGAGCACAAAGTAGAAGTCTAGAGCAGTGGGTGATTTCTTATCATGCTTTGGACCACAGAACCCATTGGGACCAGGCAGTCCCAAAGATCATGATAAGAAACAGCATAAATTAGGATGGTAATCATTAGCTAATTACGTTGAGAATATGATGTAACGCAGCTTTTTGGAGGACTTAGTATAGCAGACGTAATGGAGCAAGGAGTAGATCAGGTTATCATTTGAGTGTCTTGTGAAGGAGATGTTAAATTACTTCCTAAAACAAAAGCATTTTGGACAATGCTCTGCTTCCAACTTCAGGGAACAGTTTGGGGAAGGTCCTTTTCTATTCCAGCATGACTGCGCGCCAGCGCACAAAGCAAGCTCCATAAAGACATGGTTGGATGAGTTTGGTTTGGAAGAACTTGACCGACTGCACGGAGCGCTGACCTCAACCCCATCAAACACCTTTTGGATGAACTCGTACAGAGATTCTGAGCTGGGCGTCTCATCCAACATCAGTGCCTGACCTCACAAATGCTCTACTGGATAAATGGGCAAAAATTCCCACAGAAACTCTCCAAAATCTACTGGAAAGCCTTCCCAGAAGAGCGGAAGCTGCTATAGCTGCAAAGGGGGGACCAACTACATATTAATGTCTATGTATTTAGAATGCACGTCCCTGTTGGTGTAATGGTCAGGTGTCCCAATACTTTTGTCCATATAGTGTATTTAATATGTGATACAGGGAATTACAATAACTAACGTATTCTACAACCCTTAAAGGGTTAAAGATGGACTAAACAAGGCTGGACTCCACACATTTAAGTGGAAATTGAGGGCTAGATTCTATAGGACATTATGTGCATAGATACCTACATAGCAATCTCTATCCCCGACAGATTTATATATTACAAAAAGAAGACATTATAAGGGGCTGCCGTGCAGTTAGAGAGACGTGGCGTTTTTGTTGCGCCTCCTGCTGTTCTTAAATTGCCCACATTTTCCGTTCTCGCGTTCTGTCTCAGCGGGCGATCTCCTTGTTTGTCCAGTGGGTTAGGCATTGTGCTGACTTTGTTCAAATAGTTCTGCCAAACCTACATGACTGCGGTGCTGGGAAATGAAAATCTCGCCCAGGTGAGAGGTTATAAGCAGTTATTTGAAGTTACGTCGCTATTGGATGTCAGCCGGCAGAACTCAAATAGTTAAACAGGCAAAAGCAGGGACACTGCAGCCATATGATCTTTAATATATATGATAAGTGGATGGTCACTCCACATGCAACTGCCCCTTACCCCATCGCAGCTATTTGTCCCCTGCCTGCTCCACCTCTGGCTCAGAGAATGTTGCTGGCAGGGGCCAGACCCCGGTGCGCATGTGCCGAAAGTGCTACAATCGATTTCAATAGGAGCACTTTCCTGCCACCGGTTACCTGCTTCCTGCAGTGGAAGAGGAAGGCAGCTGCAGCTTCTGCCGTAGGCGTTTTCATCTCCAGAATTTCCTTGTTGAGTTGTTCATCCGAATTCCTTTAGTGAGAATAAACCTGAACTCAGACCGATCGGAGAAGCTGCGGGCAGACGCTGGAATGTTCCTGTTTAACCTCAGGAATATTTTCCTCTATGTGTTGGTTACCGTATACAGCGTTTCTTTCTAAGCAAATTAAATGAGCTGGGATATCAAGATTCCAGGGCCGTTAAGGACTTATTATTATTATTAGAATAGCTCTGCCATATTCCGCAGCGTTGCACAAACAGCGCATCACAAGTAGTGCATCACATAATACGAACAGAAACAAAAGTCGGCTTCCTCTAACGGGTTTACAATCTAGAGATAACTCTTTGCATGTCTAACAATAAATCATTTTCACCTATAGGTATCCATACAGGTATATAGAAGGTTATATGTACCTTCTGCTGATAGAATCGATAGTAAATGTTAATAAAAAAAGAAAAAACTTATCCCAAGACCCAAAAAGACTGTGTTCCTTCCATTAATGTATCTTTAAATGCCGTTGGCTCTAGATAACCCAGAGAATAAGGCTGGTAGCTTTCAGGGAAGACGCGGTTTCACCTATACATTTGCTAGCATACCGTATAGGTGAAATTCTGCGCCCTAAGCAGCAACCTATTTAGTTTTTATAGTGATGACGTACCGTAAATTGATAATGAATGAAACCAATACCGGAACAATAATGGGTGCAGCCAGCGCAAGGGACCTGTCCTCGTAGAATCTCCCTTCCCAAGGCCATTTAAATGCATGATGGAAGCCCATGCCTGCGTAGCCACAGCACAGACCCCTTGGCTTCCTTGCCCGTGCCGGACACGACATCTCCTCTGACCTGCCATGGCATCATCAGCTGCCTACGTACCAGACCACGAGGGAATGCCCCCTATGGAAAAAGGTGAGCAATCAGGGGGCATTATAGGGTCTGAAACAGGGGCCGGGGGTCTACAAGCTGGGTCGCACGCAGTACAGGGTAGTTTTGTACCAATATCTAACCGTCTATTCTTTATAACCTACTAACCGGGAAGCTGGGGCCATAATTTGTTCCGTTAAAAGGCTTATTAATATGTCACTACGAGCAAACGCAACGTGTTACGATTTCCTAAACACCCAGGTGCGGAGAAATCTCGCAACGGCCGGGCGAAAGCTGAAACGAAGCGAGATAACGTGCTCCTGTGTGAACGGATTCATAAATCTTTGATGCAAGCCGGATCAATCGGAAGAACAAAGAGATTTCGGGTCTCCGACGATTCTGCTCGCACTCGATAGAAATGCCAATTACCGGAAAAAATGTTAATTCTGCCACGAAAAGCGGCACGGATCGCGGCATTATACCCTGGCCTCATGACACCACCGCTTATACGCGTCGCTCCCGTCTGTAGTAAAGACATCAATACCGAATGTAGAGCTAAAGACCAAAAAAACGCCGGGAATGTGCTTAGTGCTCTATTTAAATAAATACAAGGGGCAGTCGTGTTAACCTGTTTTATGCTGGACATCACCGAATTAAAACAAGCATGTCGATGCACGGGGCGCACACCCTTCTGCAGCTTATCGCCTCATAGCTGGGGTCAGTGCCGGGCACCGGCAGCTCCGTGCCCCAACCATACAAGCCTGCCGAACGGCGAAGGAACGGAAACTCTCCCCTGAAATGCTCAGCTTTTATTATTTTTCTTTTTTACAGTTAATATTTTAGCAAGGAGCATGTTCCAAAAAGAATTTAGCCCCAGATGTTCATGTTACTGATCCCTGGAACCACTGTTCCCTCTAAGGTGTGCGCTTGTGCGCGCGCACATAGGTTTTGATGAGAGCGCACACGAAGAAAAATTGTGCGCACAACGGCTTTAACAAAGAAAAAAAAATAAAAAAATAAATCCTTTACCGTGATTCGGCAGGCAGGCAGTCATCCATCCATCCATCCAACCGCAATCAGTGAGACAGACACGCGACGTCGCGACGTCGTGACGTCGCGACGTCGTGACGTCACACGTCACGCATCTGTCTTTTTAAAAGCTCGGGGGCAGTCCGTTGCAGAGGCAGAGGTGTGGAGAGAGCTGAAGTACGCTGACCGCTTTCTGCACGAGCCTGGTGAATTTATGGTTTGCGGTGAGTATTCTCTCTCTATTGTGCTCCTCTGGTCTTTTATTTATTGTTCATTATATTATTTCTTTAAAAAAAAAATCCTACCTTTCCTCACTATGTTGAGCAAATACCCATATATGTTCTGGTGCAAATTGTGCTTTCTTTATTATTTAATTATTATTATTTACCTCCGATTTCCCGTTTTTTTTTTCTTGTGTGTTTTTTTTTTTTTTTTTTTTTTTTACTTTTTAATTTGTGTATCACATTAGGACAATATTTCACAAAACCAAAGATTGTCTCCTGTTATTTTTGCCTGTAGAATCTATGTAAAAATCAGCAGAAATTTAGTTTTGTATTTTTTTTTTTTTACTTGCTGACTGCCCCCCCCAAGTGCGTATGCTGACTGCCCCCCCCAAGTGCGTATGCTGACTGCCCCCCCCACGTGCGTATGCTGACAGTTTGGCGGGAATTCAGGGCGTTCTAGCTCAGGCCTCATTTATTGACACCTAGCAGGTTTTGGCGTCTTAATGATTATTTTTATAGGCAAATGGACGCCTATAAAAATAATCATTAAGACGCCACAATTGTCATTATGTTTGTAGCCACTGTTCCAGACTTCCAGCCACAGAACAGAAGCCCTAGCCAGCCAGTGCCACCAGCATCTAAAGGAAATGTGTTTTCATGGGTGAGTCTAGTACTACTATTGGATAATTATATTTGGCTGCAGTGCTGAATCTTACTGTTTGTGCCTCCTGTGTAAAATAAATAAATAAAAATAAAAAATATAAATCCCATTAGTAAGCTTTATTTTTAATGTTTGGAAACACTGCTTATTTATATATCACATTATTGGGTAAATCATTTGCTTTTGCCTCCATTGTATAGTTTGCAGATTTTCCATCATAATTTTTTTAATGTTTAAGAAACATTAATATATAAAAAATACTGTCCTGCAGATTGCTGTTTGATGTTAGATGAAATAGCCCTCAATTGCCTGACCAAGAGACCAACCTGAACATTCAAGCCACTGTCCAATACTTCATTTGGCTGTCTGCCTGATCTACTGCAACTCTGCACGGTAAGTAGTAAACTCACCCAAACCCTGTACACTGTTTTCCCCCTTTTTTTCTTTATTTTCCTCCTACAGAAATCATTGTTTTCTTATTTAATATATAAAAATACTGTCCTGCAGATTCCTGCAGATTGCCGTTTGATGTTAGATGAAATAGCCCTCAATTGCCTGACCAAGAGACCAACCTGAATATTAAGCCTCACTGTCCAACGCTTCATTTGGCTGTCTGCCTGATCTACTGCAACTCTGCACGGTAAGTAGTAAACTCACCCAAGACCCTGTACACGTTTCCCCCTTTTTTTTCTTTATTTTCCTCCTATAGAAATCATTATTTTCTTTAATATATAAAAATACTGTCCTCCAGATTCCTGCAGCCTGCCATGTGATGGGAAATGAAATAGCCCTCAATTGCCTGACCAAGAGACCAACCTGAACATTCAAGCCACCCTGTCTAGTGCATCATTTGCCTGTCTGCCTGATCTACTGCAACTTGGACAACTACAGGTTTTTCAGGATCTCCTGGGTTTTGATATTAGCCTTGCATTGTTCATTCACTATTTCAGTTTACTTTTGTCTAGTTCAAAATCTTTTTTTTTCATACATTTAAGTGACTCAGTCATGGCAAAGCGCAAAAGAACAGCAAGTTCTTTTAAAGTAGAATGGCTAAATGAAATTGTAGAAACAGCTACCCCAAAAGCCCATGAGGCTATGAACATACCGCTGCGTGAAGTTTTTTTTTATGATTTAGAAAATGGACTTCGATGTCTGTATTGTCATGATGCAAAAGTTTCTGGTGATTTTGCTACTGGTAAGAAATGGGATGATAGCTGGAAGCTTGACTTTTTGAAACGTCATTTAGCAAGTAAATCACATATGGAGGGTGTATTGAAGCTTCGACAACAAAACCAGTCACTACCCGCTACAGGCGTGCTACGCATGCTACGTGAAAGTGCGGAAGACAAAGAGCGAAAACGAACAAACCCAGATATAATCAAAGTTCTTATAGACAACGTGTTGTTGGCTGTTAAAATGAATAGCTCGTTAAATTCAGTTCGACACATTAATGAACATATGGTAAAGTATGTGCAAATGACAGATAGCTGGCGAAGTAAAAACTATGCGTTTGAATTTCTTGAATCTATCAACTATGTTGTTCAGAAAGACATGTTAGAAGAAGTAGCATCAGCAGCTTTTCACACGTTAACAGTTGATGAAACCACTGACATATCTGTCACCAAATGTCTTATTCTTTATTTCAAATTCCGATCTAAACATTGTAATGTGTATAAAACTGTATTTGGTGGAATTATTCATTTGCATGCATGCGATGCTCCTTCTATTGTTTTGGCAATTAAGAAGTTTTATAAAGAAAAGAAACTTGACCTTCATAAAATGGTGATGTTTACGTCCGATGGTGCCTCAGTAATGTTGGGAAAAGTTAATGGTGTAGCGGCGCGACTAAAAGAGAGCATTCCACACTTAGTTCAGCAACACTGTGTTGCTCATCGTGAAGATCTGGGCATTTGTGATGCATGGAAACAAGTACAATTAATAAGAGATGTTGATACTTTAATGAGAACGATTTATACAGTGTTTTCAAGATCATCTGTTAAAAGATGCAAATTTAAGGAAATCGCAGAGGCCACTGAAAATACTGCTGTTGCTTTCAAACCACTCAATGAAGTCAGATGGTTATCTAGACACTTTGCATTGCTAGCAATAATAAAAAATTATGATGGACTTATCAAATACTTTTCAGAAGATAAGTCAAATGACCCGGTCACAAAATACTGTTACAAGAAACTGACAAACATGACATATAAAATAGCTTTACATGTTTTAAGTGATGTCTTTGAAGAACTGTCTGCCCTGTGTAAAATTCTGCAAAAGACCAACCTGACACCAATTGATGCCCTTCATTTTGCACGCGGCAAAATAAACAAGATCAGAAAGCAGTATTTGGGAGATAATGTTTTATGGAGTGAAAAAGTTCAGTTTTTGTTAAGCCAAGTAGAAGAAAAAGTAGATTCACGTCCCCTGATGAATTTTATAAATTCTCTTTGTGTTCATTTGGAAGAAAGGTTTCCTGAAGATGAGGTGCAAGAATGGTCAGTTTTTGAGACATCCTTAATTGCAAATTGTGACTTCATGTTTGGGAATGCAGAAGTTAGTGTCCTATGTAAAAAATACCATTCTTTTCTAACAGCTGATAATAAGGTAATAGTTCAACAGTTCACTGATTTTAAGTTTTCCTTGCAAGAGAAAATAAAATCCAAACAGATAACAAATTTCATTCAGATGGTGGACTTTTCACTAAATAATGACCAGTTTTGTGACCTTGCAATATTGATGGACATTGGGGGAACCTTTCTTGCATCTAGTGCAGACTGTGAGAGAGGTTTTAGTTTAATGAATCGACTTAAAAATAAGATAAGAAATCGTTTAGGTGAATGCCATTTGGATATGCTAATGAGAATCAAAACCTACCAGTTGGATGGAAATTCTATCAGTCTAGATAGAGTGTACAAAGAATGGGTCAATGCCAAAGACAGAAGAGTGAAAAAATAATTCTGTGATTTATACAAGTAGCATTTTATTTTTATTTTTTTACTTTTACTCATCAACATTTAAGTAAAGGATTCTGTCAGACTAGCTTCCTAGTCAAAGACTGGGACTTAACTGCTTCACTTTGACTTCCTTTACTGGGACTGTGCCCTCATTGCTTCAATTTGGCTTCCTTTACAGGGATTGTGCCCTTACTGCTTCAATGTGGCTTCCTTTACAGGGACTGTGCCCTTACTGCTTCAATGTGGCTTCCTTTACAGGGACTGTGCCTTTACTGCTTCAATGTGGCTACCTTTACAGGGACTGGGCCTTCACAGCTGCAGAGAGGCATTCGATACAGGGACTGGGCCTTCACTGGAGCAGACTGGCTTCCTTTACAAAGACTGGCACGTTACTCCTCCAGATCAGTCTTTGTAAAAGAAGCCAGTCTGCAGCAGTGAGGGCCCAGTCCCTGTACAGGAAACCACTCTGCTGCAGTGAGGGCCCAGTCCCTGTAGAGGAAACCACTCTGCTGCAGTGAGGGCCCAGTCCCTGTAGAGGAAACCACTCTGCTGCAGTGAGGGCCCAGTCCCTGTAGAGGAAACCACTCTGCTGCAGTGAGGGCCCAGTCCCTGTAGAGGAAACCACTCTGCTGCAGTGAGGGCCCAGTCCCTGTAGAGGAAGCTAATTATATGATTCTACTAAAATAGTGGGCATTTATTGCTGCAGACTATCATTCTATTGAGATACTGGAGATTTTGTGATGCAGTTTGACTTCCTATAGAAAGATTTTGATTTTGATTTTGATTTGACTGGTGCAATCCAAGTGGCTTTCAAGTTACAATACAAAGACTGGCTTCATCTGCAAAGATTAAAATTATTAGGAATCCCAACACTGGCTGCATAAATTGAACATATGATTCGCTTGCAAATGCAATTCTGCATTAACATCAACAACATCTGGCTTCATTGACTGGTTTGAAAGCAACAGCAGTAGACACCTGTGTAGACCATGGCTACATTTAAGGAAATCGCAGAGGCCACTGTAGACCATTATTCTTAAAGTGTACTATTATTATTATTTTTTTTTTTTTTATGCATGGATGATCTTATAAGAGTCCTCAGAACACCTAGTTTGAAGTTTCCTTGCTGGTTTTCTTAGGAGCTAAAATATATATATATATATCAAGTCAAATGTTTTGCTACGAGATCTATGTAGTTGAATACCAAAAAATATACAATTATACACTTTAAAACATAATCAGAACAGAAATATTTTAATTTTGTTTTGTCAAAATTCTACAAATGGGATTTTAAACATTTATTTAATTGTGAATTATATTCTATTGTATTCTATTACATTTTTTTGTTTAGCGCTCACAGATTCCAGAGCACTATTACAATAGTAGACAGAGAAAAATATACTCCACACAGTATGTTTCTAAGTTCCTGACATTGTAAACCCTGTTGCAAAGAGTACTGTTATTGCAAAGTAAATGCAATTTTGAGGTTAACAGTTTGTCCTCTTTAACCTTAAGTATATCTTTTGAGAACTATGTTTAATAAAAAACATATAATGTGCAATGAATGGTCTGCTTTTAGTTTATTTTCACATTGCATTACATAAAAGTAACAAATACACATTCATGTGTGACTTAATGGAACAACAGATTGAACAAAGTACATATGCATAGTTGGTGTATTTACTTATCAATGATACTTTGGCCATAATGATGGCAATTGAACAATTTGACATGACGTACAGTGAGAATTTCACCTTTAAAATAGACCATGGAAGTGGAGTCAAAAGGGGTGGAAATATATTGCTCCATCCCCTTGCAATGTGAATTTTTTCAGCTCCACCAACTTAGCTTTATATGGACTGTGACAGAGCAAAATGGACATTAGGAGAGAGGCTTGTTTGTCAGACAGGAGGACATTACACTAAGTAATACTGTTGTGTAGCTTATACTATATTATCACACTATAATGTAGTGTTATTAACCATGAGCGAGCTGTACCAAAAATATAGAATAACAATTTAAATTTAACATTTGCAGAAGCATATTGTGCGCACAAAATTTTGGCTCCGGGAAAATTTTTGCACAAGAGAAATTTTGTGCGCACACCACCTAAGAAAAATTAGAGGGAACATAGCCTGGAACCCACGATCTTCCTACACAATTCCTACCGTTCTTCACACGTATAATAAAAAAAAAAGTCATGAATATGGAATAAAAACCCACCGTAGATATATACGATGGGGGCAACTTCCCGAGGGCTGGATTTGAAAGATTAATCATCCTTATTATCTCCCCTCTGTTGTCGGGTACTGGTTGCACAACAGTCCTGGGGGGAGTCCTTAAGGATGATGCACATGACTGACTTCAACGGGGGTGATTGACTGCTCAGAGGGGCAAAGCTGGTGGAAAAATTGCGCTGTGTAGTTGGGGGGGGGCTGTTCGAAGCTGCTGGGGAGCTGTTCCACTTATCCACCGTCCTCTCGGTAAACGTATGGGACATTATGCTGCCACTTTAACAAACGCAGCTACGCTGAAGGCCAAGACTATGACAGTTCTCCTTTACACATAAAGTCTAAAATGGTAATAAGACTCGATGCTGAGGCAACATCTCAACAACAGATGGAGACAGTGGGATTTGGCTTTGAAGCCAAGCACTGCAGACGTGGGTTTGGACTCGGAATTCACTCTTATATTGGCAGGCGGACAGCAAAGCAAACGCTGATTAGTCTCATCACCGAGAAGCTTTGACAGCTACAAGAAGGACTTTTTAGGCGACGGCTCTCTGCAGCGAGACGCCCGACTTCTCGCCGATGAAACGTAAAATGACTTGTGTCAAACAGCTAGCGTTCCAGGCTTGGCCAAACACACACCGGTGAGGATAGAGTCCGTAGGAATAAGCGGGATGGAATTCAAGAAAGGAACCGGCTGATCATCGAGAACATGATGAAGGATCTGCCTCTTCATGCAAACCCAACGTTCTGCAAGAAGAATAGCTCGTCAGCCGTTCCTATTATTATTTAGGCAACAGCACCCTGTTTAAGTGGGGCCTCCTATAGGGTATGGTAATGTGATGCAATCAACGGGCATCACGAAACTATTATATGGTAATCAGAACGCTCAATAACCCCATTCCGGGGCCATCCAGCCCTGAACGGGAAGAGACTCCCCCATCTACTCACAGAAAAGGTTTTCTAACCAACAAGGCGAACCAAGATGGCTCTTCAGGACCTAACATTGTTAATAGGCAACCTTAAGACAAATCATTGGGTTTTTGTTTTTTTATGAAAAATTAAAAGTATAATATTTGATCAAACATAGAATTTGACGGCAGCCCATCTCGTCTGCTCGTTTATCTCTGATGTAGAGACTCGGACCTTCATCAGTCGTTGGTCTTCTTGCTTTCTGATGGTAGGCTGTTCCTTTACCTACCACCCTTTACTGTCCTTTAACACACCAGTTCATGATACCTGCCAGGAGACGATAGAAACGTACCACGATGTGGCTTTACTGACATCTAATATTCATGGCAGGGTAATGACATCAATGATGTCAACAGAGAATCAAAAAGTCAGACCTATCGTTTTCGGTAATCCTGCAGCTAATCATAACGCGCCATAAGCGTCTGGGGGTCGCGGAGCAGCATTCCCCGTTTTAGACGCCCCCCCCATCATCTCCCTCACTATTTTCCTTTGAAAGCCGATGTATAAAAGACTTGTAACAAGCAGCCAAAGCAAATCGGCCCTGGCTTCCCAGTGTTCCAGGTTTTAATGAGGCCGCGTTTCAGTCTCTGCACACGGCTGCTCCGACAGATTTGTACTAACAATGCAGTGGGCCGGCTAGTTAATGAACATCATCAAAAGCCGTGCCTGTTATTAATGAGCGATATAACAGGGGCCACAGATGAAACGACTCGGACAACCTCTTGTCAAATCAAAGAGATCACCTTGTGTTTCAGCCACAGTTTCCACTTCAAATGCACAGAACCCTCATCACAGCTTAAAAGGGGAAAAACATCGACAAGAAACCAGCCATTCCCTGCACACGCATGTAACACGCCATGTACATATCAACTACTAAAGTCTGATCCCCAACATTCTATTTTAATCTGTAATGCGCGTTTGCTATATGCGCTCCCCGGTGCATTCTACTGCATGCGCTAAGCATTAGAATTACAAATGCAACAGCATTTAACTCCGCCCCCAACTGTCTCCCGAAACCAGGAAGTGTGAGTAGGAAGTACGGTTCCCGCACATGCTCAGTAGCACCTATATTTAAGTGGGAGGGGAGTACCATTTGAAAGGGAGCCCCACTTCCAAAGCGGACTTTAGGAGTTCCTTCTAGTTTTGTCTTTAGAGTTTAGAGACCTGAGGCACGTGCCCCTTCGCCCCAGAAAGCTGTATTTACATTATAAATTCTATACAGTATTTATATTTGAAGTTATATAATGTTCAGAAGCTTATACCGGTCTCCACTTCTTTAACTGCACTTTATGTCTGGTATGAAAACCACATACTCGAGGAGGCGCACTCACAGAGTGGGGCCGCTGAGTGCTGAAGCGTGTAGTGACCAAAAATCACCTGTTCTCTGTAGCGTCACTGAATACAGAGATCCAACCTGCCCCCTGGAAGCAGCATCAGCACAAGCTCTGTGCGTCGGGGGCTTCATGAAATGGGTTTCCATGGCTGAGGAGCTGCACACAAGCTGAAGATCACTATGCGCAATGCCAAGTGCCAGCTGGAGTGGTGTAAAGCCACCGCCATTGGGCTCTGGAGCTGCAGAAACATTCTCTGGAGCGATGAATCACCCTTCACTTTCTGGAAGTCTGATGGACAGATCTGAGTTTGCCGGATGTCAGGAGAACGCCATCTACCAGAATGTATAGTGCCTGCTGTAAGCTGGTGGAGCAGGGATAATGGTCTGGGGCTGTTTTTCAGGGTTTGGGCCCTTTACTTCCAGTGAAGGGACAGATTAATGCTTCAGCACACAAAGTCATTTTGGACAATGTTCTGCTCTCAACTTTGTGGGAAGAGTTTGGAGAAGACGCTTTCCTGTTCCAGCATGACTGCGCCCCGGTGCCAAAAGCAAGGTCCATCAAGACATGGTTGGATGGACTTGGTTACAGTCACTCACACATCCCCTTTTCGGATGAATGGGCAAAAATTCCCAAAGACACGCTCCAAAATCTTGCGGAAAGCCTCCCCCGGAGACAGAGACTGATATAGCGGCAAAACTTAGGCCAACTCCATATTAATGCACATGATTTTTTAATGTGATGTCCAACAAACTCATATAGGTGTGATGGTGAGGTATACACACACCTTTGGTCATATAGTGTATATTGCTTATTTCAATCAGTAAACACTGTTCCAAAGGTCTATTTAGTGCATAGAAGTGTGAAATGTAAGGCTGTTTAGAGGTGTAGGCTGGAGATACTTTAGAATTTAAGTGTTCTCCTTTAAATTTATAGTTTATAGATTATTCTGTTGACCCGGATTCCAAGCAATGGGGTGAAATCTCCTTTTTTTATTGAGAACTGAATTATCGGCATGCTTCATACGTATTGTTTAAAATGAAATCAACAAGATATAGAATGGAAGAAATGATATCCTAAGCACTTAAAGCCAGGAAGGGGACGCAGTGTTTACTGCAGACTCCCAGCAGATCAGACGTCCGTCGTTCTAAAAGACGCGTGGCTATAGTTATCTGCCCTATTACGCAGCAGGAAAAAACAGCGTGAAAGCATCATCCTTCCCTACACATCACAACGGAGGGCCGCGGGTATACATAGACGTGAATAAATGTCAAACCGGCGAGTAAAGCCAAGCGGCAGCGGGACCGTTCCCAGCTGTTACCGAGAGGAGGACGCCGTTGAGAAATTGGTTAATAAGCAGTTACTGTAGCAGCGCGACAACGCACGGACTTCCAGACGCTCCCAGAGTCTATTAAGGAAATTAAAAGACTTAGTTGCTTGCAGTAGAAAGATGCGGTACTCTGAATGCCAGAAGGACGATCACCAACGTTGACTTTTTGGGCACTCAATAGTCCAAGAAAAGAATTAAAGAACAAAAATAGGACGGAGCGGATAATTTGGGAAATTCAATTTGGCTACAAACCCAAAGCAGGAAATGGCGCGCTAATCGCTAAGCGCTAACTAGCCACCGATTCCAAACAAACATACGGAGCAGGATGATTTGTCGGGGGTTCTGCTGCCAAGCTGCTCTTGTGTGGGCAACAGCCTTGCGACAACCAAGCCATATCTTACTAATCCACTCCTTATGTGTTGATTTGGACCAACTCTGATGGGAGCTGAAACCAGTCCATAGGTAGGTGCCAGCTGGATGGCTGCGGCGCGGTATTTGGCCAACATCCCTTCGATTAGTAACTACAAATTCTCAGGAAGCCAGACACGCTAAAGCAAGAGGACCTCACAGCAAAGACACCGGACGCTCAATACGACGCTCCAATACTGACCAGTTATGGGATTTCCCATAGATTAACAGAAAATAAAGTCTGCTATTTTATTATTATTTTTTTTTAGGGCAAGCTCAACAAGTATTTCACGTCCGCAAGTTATACCTGAAGGACTTGGCCTACAATGGCAATTATCTACCGGTTAAACCGCTTTTATGCATATGGCACGAAACATTTGACAAAAGGTTCTTTGACCTTTCCTTTAACTAATCTGCTCCTGACCTGATTTCGGGTCAATCTTGCAAAAAGGGTTAACTAATTATAGACTTAAGCGTAATCTATATAAGACAATAAGCAATAATAATAACCTATTATTCCATGCACATGTATGATCCGTGTCATTAATAATGAGCGGCTTGCATAAAGCCACATGCCATACTCTACATGTTTACTCCAACGTTCACCATGTTCCTCATACTTTTTTAACCTAAAGCTCATAGCGGATACTAAATCAATTAGAAAAGGCTCAGTCTAAAGAGTTAACAGGACATATCGGGAACAGAGAGTTTAATGTCTCTGACAACCTCATTAAAGAAATATGCAAATTAAATGTTCTCTGTATGAAAAAATAAAGCACAAAGCCCTTCCTTGATTTAGAAGCTGCAGCCCTGTTTGCTGCTGCTGTCCTCCACTTACGCTGATTGGCAAAAAAAGAAGCCGGACAATTCCTTGTACACACAATATGCAGAAAGACTATACAAGTATACGTCATACTTATTAACACAAGGGGGGGAGGGGAACGCTAAAAGGCAAAGAGTTGGGGCCCAAATCTCGTCTACTTTATATCAAAATTAAAATACTACATTTTACAATTCAATACAAAAATAAATATAAGCAAAATGTATGGATACGCTAGAAACCTGCCATTTGTGTACACCATGGGAACAGCCACCTTTACTTCCAGTTCTTCAGGATAAGCCTGGTTATTCCTCCCCATTTGGTTATCGTTCCCTTATTGTTGTGGCTCACTGGTGATTGGCATAGACAGCCTTTCTACGGCTAGAGTGGCTACAATGCTCAGCTTGATTTAGGAACTCTCGGAAACGAAATATCTTTTTCTGTGCACGCCACAAAAAAAGGGGGGGGGTTTCTGGTGGGGTATCGTGGGACGTTCTGGAGATGTACTGTGGATGTTCCAGCATGGACCATTTAAAGCTGCTACATATTGCTAAAATACCAGAATCCATCAGCGTTACTGACAACTTGGGAGAAATAGCCGCCGTTTTCAGGAAGTAGCTGAATATTTAACCGTAATTAAGCAAATTCATTTCAATCCTGCTGTCAAAAACCAACTCGCCGGCGAGAGCCTCCTGAAAAACGGCGAAGGGATCAAAACAAATGTTCTGAACTAAGTGCAGCACCAGAAACCCCATTCTTAGAACCCTCGGGGGGGGATTCCTAAATACCCCAGAAATAACCCTTTGGAAGGGGCAGTATACGGCCCCCGACACCCTCTGTAAAAGAAGAACGCACAATAAGTACTTTAAAATGCATTATTCAGAAACTGAGCTGCAGCCCTGTTGCTTCAGCTGCCCTTTCTTTTTTTTTTGCAGATAAAATATCATGTGACACAAAAGCAGACACTGACGGGTTGTTGCCGTAGAAACCGAAAAGGCTTCTTACACCTTTCCGTTTCTGATTTAACTTTCAGATCGAAGAATAAAATGATAGATCTGCTCAGCTTTCTTGGCTTAATGTAGTAGAAAGGCCAGCAGTCGAATCTACCGGAACAGTGGAACAGCACCTTTAATGCAAACATTTCTGACCGTAAAAGGATCAGCGGGTTTGTAGTACCCCCTCTTCCTGCCGATTAACTATATCTATGGCATTGTACTCGGGGAACCAATCCGCACAGCTCGGTGTATAATTAGATATTTTTTAACAAAATGTGTAGCGATTTAAAAATATACAAGAATCCTGAATTGGTAACTTTGTGTTCTATGGTCGGAAGAATCCTTTTCTACTGTCAAAACAAAATACCGTACAAAAGTTTATTTTACCGTGTAAAAAAAATTTTTTAACCACATCAGTGCCAGTAGAAATAAGAAGGCATTTTTAAACATCATCAAAAAGTAGTGTTCCTGTTTTTTCCTGACTTGCAGCTTCCTTGAGTGAAGCTATCAGAACTGAACTTAATAAAGTGAACCAACACACCGCAGGCAAGAGATTATTTTTATCCCGCAACAGGAGTGGCACACAAAGAGTTAAGCACCCATCAAAAGCCTTCGCGTGTTACAGTTCACTACACTCGCGGCTAAGACTCTGCTTAGGAGTTAGGGGCCAGAGAAAAAACAATTCAAGAGCCAGTTTGATTTTTTTATTACAAGCCATCAGGGATCCATCCACAGAACATAAAACACAAGTTAGATGCCCGCAGTGTAGTTTTAGGATCTGAAGAGTCGAAAAAAACAAGTGTGGGGGGCTCCTGTAAGATGCGTTGAGGGGCAAGCTCCCCATGCGCTTATGAGAAATTTAGTAGATGCAACGGAGGTCACTTGCAGATGTCGTTAAAGCCAGTATCAAAAAGTACTCTTGGGGGCCATTGAACTTCTGGGGTCTACATTAAGTCCCTGATGCTACGCCAGGGGTCTGAAAATGCTACGTCCTCTGCTAAACAGAACAGAACTATAAATATCACTAAAAGCGACACCGAACACCCAACTTCTGAACCAAAACAAGCCTTCCGTCATGCAGGAACTGTAACTTCTCCTGTAGAACAAGGGTGGACGCCTCTAGATGCCCATCACAGCCATTCCTGTATTAAAGCAGGTGGCAGGATAACTGCCGAGACACTTATGATTACTATTATTTCATAAAACACTTTATATTAGGAAGGCACACGCGGGAACGGGCTGATTGAGTGAATGCATTTAACAAAGGAAAGAAAAGGGCTGCGCACGCCGCTTATTAAATATAACACATTAACGGCGTCTCACGCACACGCGCTCAGGCAAATAACCAATATGACATCCATCTTAATGAATTAGCCAAGCGTCTGGAGTCAAACTATAATCCATGCGCTGCTCTTGTTACGGGTCCCTTGAGCATAAGAAGGATGGATGAGGTATTAGAATAACAAAAAGCAGATGTTCCCCCCGGTTTCTTTGCCAGACGTGAAGTGAGATGAAGACATTGTCCACTCGCAGATTTTTAATATGCAACTAGTAAAAGATTATAAAGGGAGCGTCACAGCACTCTAAATTCTTATAGACCTAAAATGCTGAAAAAATGAATAATAAAAGGTGGTAGCTTATAACATGCTTTCCCCAAACCAGGACTGGGAATGAAAAGCAGCCCTGGAAATATTGATACCCCAGCCCCATATATACTTTATTGCGTGCTCGAGCTCTTGTGCCCATGCAACACACTCTTTATACATACCTATCTGAGTCGCACTATTTGCCATCAAAATAGCAATTTCTGCCCCCAAACAACCAGTTTGTGCCATCTTTGCCCCCCCAACACTTCCATGTCAACACACAAACACTTACACGTTCACATCCATGCTAACACACATTTATACACATTCATTCATTCACTTATTCATTCATACAGATTCTCTGACCCTGGCCCAGATTGGCCCTCTGGCACACTGGGCTAATGGCCGGTGGGCCACTGGCCAACAGCTCCACATGCTCACCTGATCTGCTGCTCTAGTATGATGACATCATAAGTGCCATGATTAACAAGATTATTCATTCAATTATGGCATATGTCAAACCTAATAATTGTGTTTAAATCATTTATAACAAAAAAACTCCCTTTACCTAAATGACTACCTTTACCTAAAATGATGACATATGAACGGAACAAAAGGTTTTTCACAATATCTGAAATACGAACTCTTTTTTTTTTTTTTTGCAGCTAATCCAGTGATGATCTCTATTGGCAGCTGATAAAAATTGTCTAATTTCATATTGCCGCAGTGTAGCTTTGCTATTCACACACACTAAGCAAACAGAAATTACCATGGCAACCTCATAATATGGAAATAAAATACATAGAAAAAGCATGAAGAAAAAAAAAATAAAAATTCTACAATCATTTAGAATCAGAAGTATTGAAATTGTTCAGCGCGGCAGGCTCCAAGAAAAAGAGCCGTAGATTGTGGTTCATTTGGAAGACTAAATGTTACATTTCAAACGTTTCAATAGCCTGCGAGGCTCGGCCAAACAGATCATAGATTTTGACGATGTTGGCTGTTACAGTAAGTGGGCCTATTGTCTGGGCCATAATGTTAATGACTGAATAAACCCAGAGAGTTTACTTACTACTCCTCTTCTATTTGAATAATGCGGCCGACGAGGCAGAGAATATTCAGGGATTAGCATCGGTAGAACGAGTCAAACAATGCATCCTATCCGCCAGCCGGCAACGCAAAATAAAGGCGCGTACGGTACTGTGCAAATATTTTAGGCAGGCGTACAAAAAATATCGTAAGAATGCTTTCAAAAATAGAAAAATTAATAGACATGGACAGAAAGAAATCAAAGATCAAATCAATATTCCATGTGACCGCCCTTTGCCCTTAAACCAGCATCAATTCTTCTAGACTCTCATACAGTTTTTGAAGGAACTCGGCAGGTAGGTTGTTGCAGATATCTTGGGGAACTAATCACAGTTAGTCTGTGGATTTTAAGCAGCCTCAGTTGTTTCTCTCTTGATGATGTTGAGATCAGGGCTCTGTGGGGCCATTCCAGGACTTCCAGTCTTCTTTAAGCTGAAAGTAGTTCTCAATGGCTTTGGCTCTATGTTTGGGGCGATTGCCATTATGCAGAATTAATTTGGGGACAATCAGACGCCTTCCCGATGGTATTTCATGATGGGTAAGTATCTGCCTGTACGTCTCAGCATTGAGGAGACCATTCATTCTGACCAAATCCATTTGCAGAAAGGCAGCCCCAAACTTGCGAGGAACCTCCACCATGCTTCCCTGTTATCTGCAAACACTCATTCTTGTACCGCTCTCCAGACCTTTGCCTTCTGCTACAGCCAAATATTTCAAATTCTGATTCATCAGTCACCGTCTGCCATTTTTCTGCACCCCAGTGTGGCTTTTTGGCCACAAGTCTTCGATGAAGACCACTTCTCACCAGTCTTCTCCAGACAGTAGATGGGTGTAGAGCCCTGGGCGGGACTACTTTTTTAATCCCGCTCCCGCCCGCTCCCGCCCGCTCCCGCGGATTTTAATCCCGCTCCCGCCCGCTCCCGCAATGTGGGTGTTCCGCTCCCGCCCGCTCCCGCCACATTTGTGGCCAATCCCGCCCGCTCCCGCCACATTTGTGGCCAATCATGCCCGCCTCCTTACCTGATTTCCCGCGCACTCCCGCGCGGCTGCCCTCGAGTTGTTCCCTCACAGCGTCTCTTCTCTTGCTCCGCCCAGGAACAAGGCGGAGTCACAGGAAGTGACGTCACATCACGTGACTCCGTTTTGTTCCTGGGCGGAGCAAGCTGTGAGGGAGCAGCAAGATGGCAGCCTTGCGGGACTGCGCGGGATTACCGGGACCCGCAGGTACAGTGCCTGACCGCCCGCTCCCGCCCGCAGCCCCAGCAAGACCGCCCGCGCCCGCAAGTTTTTTGGCGGGTCCCGCGGGACCCGCAGGACCCGCCTCCCAGTGCAGTCCTCTAGATGGGTGTACCAGGATCCCACTGTTTTCTGCCAATGCTGAGCTAATGGCACAGCTGAACATCTTCCGACTGGGAAAGAAAGTCAGCATGATGGGTCTTTCATCTGCTGGACAGTTTCCTTGGCCGACCACTTCATCTTCATGTTCTCAACATCCGCGGTTTATTTATGCTTTTTTTCAAAAGAGCTTGGACAGAACACCTGGAAACAACCGTCCGCTTGGAATTTCTGCCTGAGAGAGCTTGCTGATGCAGTATAATTACCTTGTGTCTTGTTGCTGTGCTCAGTCCTGCCATGATGGATGCCTTTTGACATTAAACTGTCTTCACCAACCTCACCTTATTAGCGAGTTTGGATGTTCCTTATCCTGTCTTATTCCTCCCAAACAGCTGTTTCTGTTTTAGTTAACTATTGTGTTTCAACCTACATATTAAATAAAGGATCATTAGCACCTGTTTAGTATAATTGTTTAATCGTACACCTAACTATAAGCCTACAAAATTCTTGACTTTCGGCAAGTGTACCTAGAAGAACTGATGCTGTTGTGAAGGCAAAGGGCGATCGCACCAAATATTGATTTGATTTAAATCTTTCTTTTGTTCCCTCACTTTGCATTTTGTTAGATTGAAAAATAAACTAAGAATATTTTTGAAAGAATGCTTAGTTCATACTATTTTTCACACCTGGACAAACGTTTTGCACAATACCCTGTGTGTATAAAATGGCCTTATCACCGTGGGAATTTTCATTGAGACTCACAGTATGATCTAATCCGAGTGCACATGCTGCACTCTGATTGGTCGCTAACCCGTCCAGCATTTCAGTTCACAAAGTGATAAGAGTCTTCTGTTGCCTTAGCTGTCCACTGCTCAGCGCAGCCTCTTCCCGGCCCTTCCAGCTCCCCTTTTATCCTCCCAGCCCCTTCCTGCTCTTTCCCATTCTCTCCAACATCCCTCTGCTCAGAACGCATACCTCCCATTCTCCTCTGACCTGCTACTTACCAACCGGGAGGTCAGCTGGGCCCAAAATTTGTGGCCCTCAGCTGTCATATCGAATGCGACGATGCTCTTTCTGAGCGCTGTTACATTCACATGAGATTTAAATGCCCGAACAGAAGTTCAGGCATTTCCCTAAAGTGAGTCATGGCTGACATTGGCAGGGACTCTGGGGTCTGTAGATAGCCTGATCGGGTCTCCTGCCATAATACCTTGACGGCTGAGTGCACATTGTGTGATTAGGCAACGTGCCTGGATCCTGCAGCCCCCAATGGCAGAGCTGTCAGCATTCAGAGGGCTCCCTACTGGCAGATCCATTGTTTTGTGGCAAGCCCTTCAAAGCCAGCCTTCACTCCCGGGAGCAAGTCAGCCCGGGCAAGTCAAAGTAGAGCCAGACATTATATTTTAGAAGCCTGGAAGGGATCCAGCTATAGAGATAATTATAAGACAGTAGAATAAATTAGGTGCTATTTGTACGATTTTAGAAGCCATAGCAACCAGACTTCAATTATCTGTCCAGCCAAACACCCTCCTCCGGTCAAAGAAATGCATTAGGCACAGCGATTGCCTAAAAAACGCTTATTTCTGCATTTAAGAAAAATATTTAGTCTAACTTTGATGTTTTGGCTCCGCACATTCTTTAATATAATGGGGAAACATGCTTAAAATTATTTGTCTTGTTAGTGTCAGGTGGTGCATGCTTTGGCATTTATGAATGGCTTAACTTAAGTCCTGAAAAAGAACAAAAAATTATATATATTCTTCCTTAAATAAAGCGTCAACAAGTTAATAAATAGCAAATCTTCCAGGAGGAAATGTGTGTTCCGAGATTAAAAGCATTTCCATAACCCTGATTATGTCTCAAAGAACGCTTTCTTTATAGTGTTCTTAAACCATTTGACCGTTAAGAAAAGCCAGATGCCGGTAGGACCCGGACACATCTTTACAGGAACTTCCACCTTCGTAATCAGATTTACATGGTCCAAGTGCATACTCAGCACTGGTGCTCAGGACGTAACCCACTTCAGTGGGGTTTATTCACTAAACACAGTTGGCAGAGTTTAGAGGAGAGTCGTGAGTTCCGCTCTAATCACTTCACTACTCACTATGAAGTACCAAAACTGGCAAGCTCCACCAGCTTGAAGGGCTAAGCTGGCCCTGTAAAATCCATAATTCAGTGGGTAAGGAGACTTAAGAAATCTCACTCACTTAACTATTCATTATACAGGGCCAGTCAAGCTTTCCCAGCAGCAGAAGCTTCCCGAGGGTGGCCCATCATAATGTATAGAAAAGTCAAGAAGTTAAAACTATAACTCTCTGCAAACTCTGGTAGGACCGTAACCCGCTAGACGTCCCTCATCACTAAGGGTCGTGGCCCCCACAGTCAACCCAACAAGTAGATTTTAGGATTGAAAAGCATTCCCCCCAAGTGTCCTGCTTTCTACAGGGCAGCCTTGTTGTTCCACAGACTGTCCTACTTTTCTTTGCGGGCGGTGAGGATCACGGGCCGGTTGGGAAGCTCCCATGTGGCCTCCTCGAGATGCTCTGCAGCCGAGCGCCATAAGTTAGGTGGGACACGCTATGCGGCCGTGCTCCCCTCCCTGCTTCCAGAAACATCCCCCAACAAAGATGTCCTAATTTGGCCACCTTAAATGTTAGCGGGTAAGGAGTGCTAGGATCCGAACAGGGATCGGGCCAAAATGTCCAGCCAAGGGAAAGGGGCGGGGCTTAACAGGTTTTTTTTTTTTATGCACGTTTAAATTCCCTTAGTGTAAAAGCATCTACCACTTCTGGTGGGAGGCTGTTCCCTTTACTCACCACCGTCTCAGAAAAGTAAAATTCCCTTACATCTAAACATCTGTCCCTCTAGTTCGCCTCTTCAGGACAGGGACATTATTTTATCGTATTACTCGTTCTTGAGTGTACGATCCCCTTCTATCCCTTTCCCTCCCGCCACTCTGGCAGCGAAAGGGTAAACTTAAATCACTCGGTATATGCCTGCGCTGCTTTCTTCCTCCCCAGTATATAATGTATACCCGTCTGTTCCCCGCAGATAGAATCCCAGGGACGCTTACAAGAACTAGAAGAAGAAAGAAGAAAGAAGAATGCCGTTAGAGTTCACTAGACATAGATCTGAGCGCCGTCTAACGAGCCAATAAAGATCTAGGGCTCTATAAATTAAAGAGCGCCGCAACAATAAGAGCGCGCGGGAAAAAAATACGAGCCTGAACTCGCGTTGAAGATCACAGCAGCTTCCGCCGTGACAGTAAATTTGGGTGTTTAGAGAGCGCCGGCAGCGCCGGGGACGGGAGAAGAAAGATCTTTTTGATGCGGCCGTCGGGAAAGATGACGGATTTGCGGCGTTCGCACTCAAGGAACAAAAGTCTTCTCCGCCGGTCCTCCCGCAGGCGGCCATCCTGACAGAGAGCGATAAATGATAGAGGAGATCCGGGTTACGGTCCTGCGCCCGCCTGCCGTCCCCGGAGCGAGCCCCTCATGGTTCGGGAAACTCGACGGGACGAGGGGGGCTCGGTGGAAAAAGGTAATAAGGCACCTCCATAATAACCGGAGGACGTACCGGACGGAAACGTACCCTTTTCTGCTCATTTCAGGTTATGTACAAAGAGAAGGACTTTGACATGTTGCCTCCATGTCAGGCATGGAGGGGTTCATCCTCCTATACATTCATGCATTCACACGCTTACCGCTGTGCACACGCAACATTCTCACCGCCAGCCACAGGGTCTAACAACCCCACCGCGCGAATACATACACGCAGCGTACGGGGCATTATACTGTTCCCTTAGTAAATAAACATGGCACCAACATGCTCACGACTCAAAGAAACAAACAAAAGAGCACGAGCGGAGCGCTACTAAGCGAATTTGCCCCAGCGATATACAACTTTCTTAATGGAACGAGAATCACACCTCGGAGAAAAGTCTATATCACCAACATACCGGAGCAGGACCTCACCCGGGAATCTGCTTATACTATATATATATATATATATATATATATATATATATATATTACACTCTATACATACATTACATACGTTCACACTGCAGCTGGTCAGCGGGTAGCACTCAATGGCCCCCCGGCATCTCGGGCACAGGACGTACAGAATTTTAACCCTGTCGGTGCCAGCGGGGTAAGCGTGTGCTTCGCACAGGAAGGGTTCAAGTGTTATCTGACTGTATGTTTCAATTTCATCACTGTATCGGCCTTTACCATTTCTGCTGGGTGGCCGCCCCACTTACCTACTATGAAACGCCCGGGCGAAGTATAATACCCGGCGTGACGCGGTTACCGGTACACTGTCCCTGGTCAGGAGCTCACGCATACAAAGTGATTCTGGTACCACGTTTGAAATGTGGTCTTATCACCACAGCAACCAGTGGAATCTTTTAGTTGATTGGATCATTCCACTGGTTGCTACGGTGATAAGACCACTTTTTGAACTTTGCACCATTTATCCACAGAAACTGTTGCAAGGAATGTTAGGCGGGGGGGGGGAGTTAAGAGATATAATCACCCCCTCGCTTCTGCCCCACCACTGGGGCTTTTAAGACGGTGGGAGGTACTGTCAGGAGTTAGGCAGACTGAAGTTTCAAGTTACAGCAGAGCAGTCATCATAAATGAACTGTCAATCAATGAAGTTTAACAAGTAAAGCTCAAGGACGGGGAGAGAAACGCGGCTCCTGCTACATCACACCGCTAAACATACAAATACACAAACAAACATATATACACAAACACATACAGATATACACATACACATACACACAAACAGATATACACATATATACACAAACACAACACACATATATACACACAAACACATACACATACAAACATATACACACAAACATACAGATATACTCAAACACACATATACACACAAACACATACAGATATACACAAACACACATATACACACAAACACATACAGATATACACAAACACAACACACATATATACACACATACACAGACACATACAGATATACACACATATACAAACACAACATATATATACAAACACAACACACATATATACACACATACACAAACACATACAGATATACACATATATACACAAACACATACAGATATACACACATATACACAAACACATACAGATATACACATATATACACACACACACAACACACATATATACACACACAACACACATATATACACAAACAACACATATATAGGTGAGAGGGCCCTGCTCAAACGATATATACACAAACATATTTACACGGACATATAGATACACAAACACACACATATATACACACACATATATACATATACACAAACACACAATTAGCACCATCATATTCAGTAGCGCTGTACAATGGGTAGACAAGACATTACAAGTAGCTTATAACACTTAGACTTACAGAAACAACAGGTGAGGACGGCCCTGCTCAAAGAGCTTACAATCTATATATATATACATACACACACACAGTATATAAACATATATATATACACACACACATACACACAGTATTTAAACATAAACATAAACATATATATATTCATACCTGGGAACTTTCTAAACAAGCAGACCCTGAGACTTGAAATATTAACCCTTTAAAAGCCAGTCGTGCAGATTCTATGTAGCGAGTCACCAAATGTGTAACTAAATGAGTAATAAAATGACTAGAACATGGAAACGTTACTTCTCATTAAAGATACACTTAACTGAGTCACCTGCATGCAAGCAGGGATATCCACCATAACATGCTTATCTTATATATGATCACAGCTATGTAGAGTAGGAAGGAGTCAGTTCCAGACTTTGTGACCCTGAGAATCTGCCCCTTCACCCTGACACTGTATAATATATATATAATATATATATATAGATCATGTACACATTATATATCATATATATATATATATACTCTGTGTAGAGGGACAGAGAGGCTTTCCTTTCAAGCCACTTTTAATTATATGTTTGGTGCTAAACAGACCTTTAACCCAAACCAGACCAGCAGCTACTCAGAGGCTGCATTTTCTCTGATGACGTCATATTTAAAGATACTTAAACATTCAACAACATGAAAGGGGCGATTTATTAACCCTTGCAAGACACATCTGTAACATATAAGAAAAGGTCCCACTTTAGTACGAGTGCACCCCCCCACACACACAAAGATGTGACCGGGCATTACCACCGACACCGAAACACCTTTCCAGGTCACACTTAAGCCCACGTCATCTCAAAGTGCACCGACACAGCCCGGGGCAACTGGGAAGGGCACTGACAGATACCCCTGACACAGTCACACCGATCAGCCTGACACTCACATCACGCCCAGACAAACTTCTGTTTACACTCAAAACATACTAAAGTCTTAACCCCTTCAGCGGCGGAAACTCTTTGTGTGACGGGGCTCTCCCCCAGATGATGAGGTGACAGATGCCCCTGTACTGACACCCTGGATGAGGAGTGCCCCGGGACACACCCGGACACACCCGGATACACACAGGGGCTTCAGTCAATTACCCCGCACAGCTGGCTGCGAGTGGCTGCCGGGGCATCTTCTTACCTGCGCTTCCTCTGGTCCCCGGTTACTGCCCCCCGAGTTCTCCAGCTGCCGCTCCCGGTACAGAGACCAAAGACCCACGTTGGGCAGGAAAAGCAGGGCGGCCAGCACCAGCCCCACCGCCTGCAGGAGCCGCTTCTCCTTCCGCCGCATATGGAGCCCACGCCCGGTCTCCCACCCCCTGTCCCGTCCGCACCGACCCCGAGGACCGACTAGCAGACAGACAGGCTGACCGACAGGCGGACACAGCCAGCAAGCAACCGAGTGCCAGGCGCTTCCAGCGAAGTGACCCGCCGCGCACCGGGGCGAGGGGGCGGGGCATGACGCGCGCCCCCGACACGGCGCCACCCCCAGGGCGGAGACTGAGCGGGGTGTACTGTGTGCGGGTGAGACCCGGCTGGGTGGTTACAGCGCGTGGTAGTAGCGGAGTGGAGGGTGGCAGTGTGTGGTAGTAGTGGAGGGTGGCAGTGCGTTGTAGTAGTGGTGTGGAGGGTGGTAGTAGTGGTGTGGAGGGTGGCAGTGCGTGGTAGTGGTGGTGTGGAGGGTGGCGGTGAGTGATGGTGGTGTGGAGGGTGGCAGTGCGTGGTAGTGGTGGTGTGGAGGGTGGTAGTAGTGGAGTGGAGGGTGGCAGTGCGTTGTAGTAGTGGTGTGGAGGGTGGTAGTAGTGGTGTGGAGGGTGGCAGTGCATGGTAGTGGGGGTGTGGAGGGTGGCAGTAGTGTGGAGAGTGGCAGCGCGTGGTAGTAGTGGTGTGGAGGGTGGTGTGGAGGGTGACGGTGAGTGATGGTGGTGTGGAGGGTGGAGATGGGATTGATGTGGAGGGTGGCAGGCAGGGTAGTACTCGTTACTAATAGGCAGTGTATTAGGTGTGAGGCAGCGCAGTGACACCGGAGAGCAGGCTTTCCCCTTTGTAAGGGTGTTCTGTGGCTGTAGGGGCCGCGTCTAGCCCGGCTCCTCGTACGTTCTTTGTGTCTTTGATGGACGGCGGCTGCGGGTGGTCTTTGCTTCCTTACTGAGGCGCGGACCCCCAACCGAGCCCAACGGAAACCGGCCTGACCGGTAAAGGACCTGCGCTGACGCTTCTGGGGGGGAATGCAAAGAAAGTGTTTATTTAATACGGCGAGGGAGTGCAAGCATTGTGCGGGGGTGGAATCATTGCGCGGGGGTTGACACATTGCGCGGGGGTGGACACATTGCGCGGGGGTGGAAACATAGGCATGCGTAAGGCTATTAGGTACATAACGAATCGGAGCAAACTAGATCTTATTCCAAAAGATTGTGGACCCGAGAAAATGCTCCATCCCATCATATATTCGGATCCTTGTGGCTCTTTGTGGGAAAGAAATGTTCCCGACGGCCGTCCCGTCGCCATCTGGAATTGGCCCGTAATTAATTATCTTATCGTTGACCTGTGACCTGTAGCATCCTTATTACGAGAAGAGTTAACCTTCGCCCGTTCTAATCATTCGGTGCGGAAAATTACCCTTCCTGGTGTCTGTAGTTAAAGTTTAAACAGGAGCAGGTAATTCGCTTAAATACTTCCTACAGAGCAGCCGTCACAAACTGCCCCTTCGCCATGTGAAGGGACCGGCCATGGGGAGGCCCTGCTCTTGGGAGCTTGCAATCTAGTTGAGGGGGAAGAGAAACAGGAGAGGACGGCTTGGATGGGGAGAAGTTGGTCGAGATAATCTGTAGAGGTTGTTGGTCGTTCGGATGGTTTGGGTAGGATGTTTATGTATTCCTCAAACTTTAAGATGGTGAAATGTATACCCGAGGATAAATAATGAGAGTTTCAAGATATTAGGAAAAAGAATCACTCCAGGTGTTTTAATTAGCGCTGATTAGCCGTAATCACTTGGCACGGCTCAAGATCTCTAAAAATAAAAAATCAAGAAATGGAAAACAGCAAAAAAAAAAAAAAATAGGACGACAAATTGCATGTCCTATAAAAAGTTCCACTTGCCTGTGGATGATGTCATAGAATGAAAACCGTACCGTGTTGAGTTTGGTTCTGATGATGGATAACGAGGGCTTTTTTCATAATAAATTCTAGGCAATATGTAAATTATGTGTATGTAATATGTGTAAATATGTATTTTGATTCCTGATTCTAAGTCCCTCTGTCTCTCTTCCCTCCCCTGACCAGGCCTGGACTGGCCAATGGCCAACGGGCCACTGGCCATCACGCTCATCCGATCTGTCACTGTACCGGCAGATCAGGCCCATCCATCAGCCGCAAATATGTAATCAGACGGCTGCTGGACTTAAATTGCCAGGGCCACCTCGTGATTAGCAGTCCGGCCCCGGCCCCTGACATCCGCCTTTTGAGCATGTTGGCTGCATGTACAGCCCTGCGAGTCAAAGTAACCTGTATCAAAGCTGCAAAGTATACTGATAAGCTCTGTATTTAAAATATCTTATTCCTTTTCTAAATTGGAGAAAGATAAGTCACAAGATACAAATTCTAGGTAAAGCCCCTCAGCTGGTAAGCAGGGTTCTGCATTTATAAAGATACTTCCCTGTTTGAGTTTAATGTGAGAAGATAACCACGATATGCAGTCAAATAAAGAAAAAAGCAGCTTCAGCGGACCAGTGACG
This sequence comes from Spea bombifrons, assembly GCF_027358695.1. Classification (NCBI taxonomy): domain Eukaryota; kingdom Metazoa; phylum Chordata; class Amphibia; order Anura; family Pelobatidae; genus Spea; species Spea bombifrons. The sequence continues at coordinate 8,505,556 of NC_071090.1, forward strand.
CACCGACCGTCTTCGGATTGCTTTCCAAACACCCCGTTAGAAGGCATCTCTGTTTTAGTTGCGCAATCATCAGATTGAAAGGCGAATGGATTCAGCGCTCGGGCGTCTCCGAGTAATTAATTTGCACAAATAACTCATCAGTGATCAGTAGGAGAATGTGCTGCGCAGCAACGCGGTGGGAGACATCGAGCAACTTTACAAAGCAGCCTTACGAGTTTCACGCACCAGGCGCTTAATCATAAGCCGATCATAAACATTTGTGATATGATGCTATGTGAGCTCGGTGGCTGTGGACGCTCAATTAATTTTATTTACTTTATTCACAGGAGTTTTTAAATGGTTAAGTGAACGACTAATGAGCGCGCATGTCTTTAATTGATACGGCGAGTTCATGAGCGTGGTAGATGAATGAAAGAGCCTCCATTAGACGGTGTAGAGGCTAATACCTTGGGAGAATGTAAGCCCTACAGCATTGAGGGTGTTTATCCACTAAAGCTTTTTAAGCATTTTTATGATATGTTTAAACCATTATTCCCCTTTTCCATATTTGATGTGCACACACAAATTATTCTTTATTTTGTTCAGAACATTAGAGCCTCTTTACATTTTTATTATTCTTATTTTTTTTTTGGAAGATCTCCCTCTGATCTCTCCTGTGCTGATCCCCACTGTGATCAGCAAGCAGGGCTCCATAGCCCTGCATTGCTAATCGCAATGTGTGTGATCAACCAGCATGGGGAGTAATCATAGATCCCAACATGGTCTTGGTCTTTTCTCTCCTCTTTGTTGGTGTAACGGTGATCTGATGACAGTAAACCAGCCAGCCATTAGTCAAAATGCCAAGAGATACAGGTGCGTCCTAAGGGGTTAAACATGCATGGGATGGGCATAAAGCTATCCTGAATCTGAGACAAGATCAAAGACTCATTAAGATCTGAGTCATATCAGGAAAAAATGGACAGACTGGACGGGCCAAATGGTTCTTATTTGCCAGAAAGTTCTATGTTTCTATGCCCTTCTCCGTTCGCACTCCAAAAAAGACTACGAACATGGCTGATTTCCTAAGTTAGGGTCAATAACTCAGGGAATACAATATTGGAAGAGAGAATCTATTAGACCGAAAAAAGTCCTTTCGCTTCGCATTGGGTCCCCATAGTCCTTTCGTTTACACAAGAGAGCCAGATAATAAAAAAAAAATGTTTCTATTTCTTTACAGCTCACTTAAAAGACAATACCCGACAGACTTGAATTTAATACACAGCGCTGAGCTCCAAGGTATCCTGCGACCTACGGCATGAGGTTCATTGTTCACTTTGTTTGTCGTTGTCCATATAAAAAAAAATTGCGCTGTGAGCAAAAAAGAAAAACAAAAATACGTTCTGATGTCAGAGATCTGATTTAATGCAATTTGGCACCATAATGCAAAAAGTGACTTTGACAAATGCCTTTCGCCAACAGAATGAATGTATCTCTCTGCCTGTCACCCCGTTCACCCAACCGGTGCGATTCCTCCATTGTTTTCATGGTGTAAATCCTACCTCCCGCTATGTTCTAGGTCCCAGGTGTCAACAGCTATCTCTGTACCTCATTTTTCATTTACGATGAAACTAGGACAGCAAGGATATAAGTGTAAAAAAAAAAAAGTCTGCAGAGGTGTAGCTATCCTGGCAGGTTTGGCCTCATGCTGGGTTTTTTTTATTATTATTGCCTCAAATCGCATTATAGAAGAAAAAAAAAATCTCGCCGTGAATGTTGACCTCACCATACTGGTCACTTTTTTTTTTTTAATGATAATCCCGCAAGGCTGGGTAAATTGGAAGTGTATTGATTTATAAAAGTTACTTCCATTCTGAAAGAACTCATTCTAAGAAGTTTTACATGTATGGCGTGGTTTATATGTCGGCTTGAATGCAGGTGACTCAAGCTTATATTTAAATAATTACATGTCAAGTAGGCCTATATTCAAGCTATTCGGTTACAAATTTGGTATATAACTACATAAAATCTTCATGATGGGGTACCGATTGGTTGATGCCAGAGGAGGACCCTGCAGGCGACCAATAGAGTCGCTTGGACAGCCCTTTCACTCCTGACGGCGAACCTACGGATTTCCACTCCCGTCAATCCCTGCGATGCTGCGTAGATGAGGTGGGCTAGATGGGCAAGGGACCAGGGAGATTAGTGAACGAAGACGAACACGAAGATTCTTCGTGTTGTGTGTCTTCGTCTTCGTATACGTTTTGCTGCCGCCATGGTCGTTTCTTCGGTATTTGGGCTGAACAACGAAAATGCACCCTTCGTGTTCGTTTCCATGTTCGCCCGAATACAAATGCACAAGTCTACTTTATATACTGAAAATGAAGCTGTAGACACAATATAGTCTGAAGGACACATGTTATGATAATAATTTCACCAATATGTTTAGAAACATATATTTATGCCTGTGGGACAGTAAATATATTGGTGAATTATTTTATTCAAGGAACTGGAATTCATTTTTTTTTGTATTTCTGAGACTGAGACTGTGACCATGAAAATATCTCAATTTACCTCAAGATCCTAGGAACAGAAAAACAGGAAAACAAAAAACACTCAAGGTCCCAGTCAACCCTCAATACCCAAGGTCAAAGCCTTAAACATGATATATATCTATATTAAAGGAACTCAGTATGAGTAGCTTGTAGGAAAGTAGAGAGAACGGAGATGTGATACGAAGATTGAACTATACTTGTTTTATGTGGTGAGGATAGCGATGTGGCTACCTGGCCAGGACCGGATTAAGAGCATCATGGGAATGGTACTGAGGATTTTGGTGGCCTTTTTATGGAAATAAATAAAATAGACAGAATCTTAACTCCTCGGCATCCATATGTACTGGATAAAGATGACATCAGTGCTAGGCAGATAATATAGGATAGAATCTAATGTGATGGGATTGGGAGTACATCAGTAAACTAAAACAAAAGTCATCAAACACAAGACTCCTGAAGTCACAATTTTGTGCCAGTAATCCTTATTAATTTTTAATAAAACATGCAAATTGAAATAGAGTAAATAACACAATACCTTGAATTTGCCCCTCACTGATTTCTGTGCCTATAAAGTTCTGTCCTCTCAGGATAAGTAAAAGTGAATTTTATTCATACGGTAAATAAAGTGCCTGGAAAAAGATGACTAAACACACACACACCAGGACAGGCTCTGCCACACCAATACCCAAAAACACACACCAGGACAGGCTCTGCCACACCGACACCCAAACACACACACCCAGGAAAGGCTCTGACACCTAAACACACACACACCATGACAGGTTCTGCCACACCGACACCCAAACACACACCAGGACAGGCTCTGCCACACCGACACTCACCAGGACAGGCACTGAAGCTCAGTAGAAGTTGAGTGATGCAGCAGGACAATGACCCTAAACATCAGTAAATCTACTACAGAATGGTTTAAAAGAATGACTGGAGTGGCCCAGTCAGAGCTCAGACCTTTAGAGATGCTATGGAATGAACTCAAGAGAACGTTCACACCAGACAGCCTTGGAATATGGCTGAGTTTATCAGTTTTGTAAGGAAAAATGGTCTAAAATTCCTCCTGAATGTTGTGCAGCTACTGCTTGTTTGAGGTTATTGCTGCCAAAGGAGGCTCGACCGGTTATTAAATCCAAGGGTTCACTTACTCTTTCCGCCAGCACTGTGAATATTAAAAGACATGAAGGATTATCATTGTTTGTGGGCTATTAGCTTAAGCACACTGTGTTTGCCTTTACTTGTGACTTGATGATGATGTAGCTCAGATCACATTTTATGAACAATTAGTCTGGGAAACAAGAAAGGGTTCATTTACTTGTGGCACCGTAGATAACTTTCCTACCAATTACATATCAGATTAAGCAATTTAGAAGAAAAATAATATGCTATATTTGTACAATTTCATTTATAAGCATTGCTGTCATATTAATGTTAATGAAGTGAATTAATTTTAGATCTGCAGAACACTCATGGCCAGCAAACATTCTACGCTCCTTGCAAAAAGGAACACTTGAGTTTAACCCTAAAGTGAGACACTTGGTAGGTATTGTATAAACCTACCATCATTCTTCCACCAGCTATTGGAAACGGCACATTCTCGGTCACCGGGTGCCGTATTGTAATGTCTTCAGAGGTTAAATTATCACACTGAATAAAAATGAAGACATACTGCTTTGATTTCATCTCTGTTCCCCATGGAAAACCGTCTGTAGACAGCAATGCTTTAAATGATGCCATATGGAATAAAAGCGTTACAGGGATAACTTGAGCAATCAATAGAATTTTGAATTATGAATATACTAAGTGGCGCTACAGACACATATGTTAATATATAAATTGAACACCCACGTCTCTACCTACGCAGTCTATAGAAAGTCTTTTATACCCAAGGACCAGATAAGACCAAATTACATTCAATAGTTTTCTGAAAAAGGTATATATGGTGGAATAGGCCTATGCTGGGTAAAATGCTCTACTCTTAACCCTAATATAGGATTAATAAAAAATTAATACTGTTAAGAAATATGGATTCCCCACTTCATTAGTATGCCACTGTTACTTGCGAGCATTATGCCATTAAGAAGTACGCAGAAGAGAACTAGTACTAGAGGATGAGACATGTCCTTTTGTCCTTTTGCCTAGTGTCCAAAGGGTTAATATGTTCTTTTCTATCAGGGAAGAAATTGTGTCTTTTTTTTTTCTATTTCTTGGTAAGGAAGTAATCGATATCTGTAGTTAAGTTGAAGCTAAACAAGAAAATCCTGAACATCTTCCCTAGGGGGCTGTTGGAAAGCTAGCGGGTTACACACGGGAGCGATATTTTGGTAGGAAACAATAAGTACAGTTTATATTTCAACACAAGAAGGCTTAATTAACTTTGAAAAATGTGTAGTCTCATCGACCGCCGCTGCTCTATTCTATGCTTCGTGCAATCGCAAGCTTTTTCTTTGCAAAATCATAAAAACAGGTGACCTTTTTTTACATTTTTTTAGCAAAACTGTATTTTATTCTGTTGCTATGATGATTATCTTTTTTCTCTAAAGTGGGTTTGTGTGCGTATCTGAGAGTCAATGACTGTCATGAATAATTTTCTTAAAATTAAAAAATAGACAAAAATGAAAACAAAATAGGTGATCTCATCAGGTCCCTCATCCCAGCCATACTTAGGGGACAGTAAAAGCATGCAGGATAAGTTGGTGGCTGCCGAGAAAGTTGGGAAAGTTCCTGAAATGTATTTGAAGTTTTAAAGTGCAGCTTGGGAAAACAAGAGAAGGGATTCTAATTGGAACATATTGGAATAGCCCTGAACTTAAATGGTTCCCAAATGGCTGGTAATTGGATAATATATGCAGTAAATCCCGCTCTAATAGGCCAACATACAACTTCTCGTGCGCTCTGTTCCATATACTTATTGTAGACGTGGGAGCCAGGAGCAGTTAAATCTGGACGGGGCTGCTGAGCTAGCCATATGATGAATAGGACTAGCCATGGGTTTATAGGAAAATGCAGTAGAGTAAGAATAGGGCATGGATTTGGCTAAACACTGCGGTCTTTCCAAAAAGCTACCCCAGAAGGTTGTTAACAAGCCCCCATACCCCGAGCTTCAGGGGCATCTAGGTTCTCGGCTGTGGTTATAGGCCCGCTCAACTAAAACCAGATGTAAAACTCTATGGAGAAGGGTTTAACAATATTGGTGGGGCATGGGGTACAGTCTATGTCTTGCCATATGCAATGTCACTCAATTAGAATATCATAAAACTTTAACGGGTTCAATAAAGTCTGTGAGGAGCGGTATCAGCCTAATTTGATGTGTTGTATTGCTTTTATTTCTTAGATTTATGTCTTATCCCAAAAGACAAAGGCTTGAGGTAAAGCAATCAGGTTAAGTAATACATTAATGTGACTCAAGGGAAACTTTAATTGTAGCTTGCGCCGAGCCCAGTGATGGCACTTCACACATTATCCGGCTACTCATAGAGCTGCCCAGATTCGAAATGAATCTCAGTTTTAACTAGTTATGAAATTTGTTCATGAACACTTCTTTTTATTTAACATAACCAACCCATTCGTGCCCATGTTCTGTCCACTTCCTCACCAATGGAGGTCAGCAGAAGGTCTTTGGAAATCTTCACACCACAAAGTCATCAGATAACTGGAAGCCACCACTATGATCCCAACATGGACATTATTCGCAGTGAGGGCCGTAAAGCACTGAAATGCGCTCTCTATGACAATGGAAACCACAGCTACCATGGAGGCTTCTAGGAACGAAGCAGCTTCCTGTTTTGGAGGAAGAACAGCGGTATGCATATTCATATAAATAGTAGTAGATCCAGGGATTATTTTGCCTGCCCTTGGAGATATATAAGGCTTTATATATCTTTATAGTGCTTTTAGAAGGATTTTCATCTGGGTCTATGCAAAAAGACACCGGCTAAAAGACACCTTTTCCACCTACCGTCTTCCGGTAATATAAGGGGTGTTGAGTTTTCAGAATTTTTTACTTGCATTGTGTTTATCGTTCTAGGTTAGTTACTTTTGTCTGCATTCTGTTTCTTAGACAATATGGTTTCAGTGCCTATACTCAATACCATAAAACAAGTGTAGTTTAGATATACAGTCAGTGGAAAGGGGGACGAGGTATTCACGACTGGCGTGATTGAATCTTACTCTTAAATGATGTGTGGATAGACACAAGTGTTTCCATGTACCTGTCACGGGAGATTTCATCATCCAGAGCTCCGGGCAACTTCTCTCCTCTAGCTATCTACTAAAGAATAACAAATCTGACATCCAATTATTACCCTCTATGTATCAGTACAAAAAAAAAGATGCTCAAACCACTGGAGGGAAAAGGGTTGTATTGTAATCCAAAATGAACTTTCAAAGCAGTAAAACATTTGGTGATACTTGGTGCTCCTTATGAGACCTTATTGGTCCATATGGACATGATGACATCACGCAGCGGCTGCAGATTTGTCAGCTGCACATCCATGATGCAAATCTCCTTTTCCATCAAGAAGAGGTGGGCAAAGTATCCATACTTGTCTGTGACAATACTCTTGGTCGTCAATAGTCTTCAATAGGTATAGAACATTCTATTAAATGTCCATGATAAAGCATGTTTTTGCCCAAATTTTTCTTATTTTATGGGATATCAGTTTGGATATTATTTAAATTCAAGGATGTCGAACTCCAGCCCTTGAGGGCCAAAAAATACAGGCATTTGGGTGAATTTAGCTACCAGTGCCCATTCTGGGATATCCAGATAACCTGACCTGTCTGTGGCCCTCTAGGCATAAAGTTTGACACCTCTAAACTGAGCCAGGCTACCATATTATTGCAGATCCATCAACAGTTTGTACGGATGATCTTGGAAAGAATTTACCAAGATATTGGCTTGGAGAAGGTTCCCACCCAGGACAAAGTATCTGTAACAAGGCTAATTGAAGTCGTCGGTGCTTATGAGGCATATTGTGAAACGTCTATCACAAAGCCCAGCACATAATGAATTGGCAGAGTAATTACTGCCAAGATGTAGGTACTATGCCCCATGTCCCTTTCGATGAATACCGAACCATAAATCTATTCTTTCCTACAGCTTTGTGCCAACAATACCAATTATGGTCGATCCATTTAGAAGATCCTCGGAGCCTTTCATCTTCCAAGTTGTAATTTTTATTACAAGATGATATTTTGCTTTAAAATCGTTAGACACTTTTGGCAGCTACTTTCGTACAGCCACTCAAGCAAATATGAACAGATATTAAGACATTGGCTTCTAGCCCCTGGCAAAGCACCAGCTTGTAAAGAGCAATGCATGCGTGACATTGCCTCCTTCATTTTTACTTAGTATTAAAACATATTTAAATACTTGGTCATACACCTATCTACTTTGTGTGTCCTTTGATGAGCTCAGAGCACCCCAGCATTTAAATCTGAGGATAAAGGCAATGTGCTGTGATCTGCCTGCATGAATTACATGTACAACGATTAGATGACTAGAATACCGGCATCCATGATTCTGAATATCAATAGAATGACTTTATAGCCCCAAAGACCCTGCTATGTTGGCCAAGTAAAAGGGACTACCTTCAGCAAAAGGCTCAGTCTTCTGTCGTACCCCAAGTCTGGACAGGCTATCTGCAAACCAGGCAAATGCCCGATGGGCCGATGGCCAGTGGAGCCGAAAGTTTACTGCCCCAAAAGCAGCAGATCGCGTTCTTCAGATACATGGCAAACGTGTAGGGAGTGTGGTGTGCAGGCATGGGAATCAAGCTGGCAGCCACATGTATGTCCTAAAGTGCCAGTACCATGTTTCTTCCAAAATTTTGCCAGGCTGCCCTATTTACTTTTTGGAAATACCTTTTGGATTGACCCCAAGATTCGCCTCCTCATCCTCATCCTTTGATACTAACATACACATTCATATTAACAAACATTAATGCTCACATACACTCTCTCACGTTAAAACACACTCCATCACACCTTCACTCTATCCATCCCACCTCAAACATCAACAACCCTCATCTCACATCCTTACCTTATAGCTGCTTGCACACTGTGCTATTACCGCAGGGTCACGTCGCTTTCGTCAGAATGTAAACGAATATTCGCCCGAACCGAACACAGGAACGGGCGAATATTTGCGGAATACGAAGATTTTTTCCCCCCTGAAGACGAACACGAAGAGTTGGCCGGTGCCCAAGTCTAGTAATCAGGCTCCACAGTGCTCTGCTGCTCAATAGGCCGGTTCCAAGGGAGATCTTCAGCCCATTTGCTCTTTAGTCGACGGCAAAACCTCCACTTTTTTACCCCAGAGTAGCCATTAAATAAGGGTCAGCTCCTCCAGGCAGTGGCATTTGTGTAGAATGAGTAAAGGTCTGTTATGTTGCCAATATTATTATTTATTGGTTTTAGAACCTACTTTAATTTTGTATGCAGAACTCTTGGGGTGGGTAGAATGCATCAAGTTGTGCCCAGACATGACGAGTGTATCAGATAATACCATTTCTTGCATCATCAACCAAGAGTAATAGGTTATTTATATTGCTGATGATCTAAATAATAGCATGTGAATAAAAACTGGGACAGTCATAATTAAGCTGGAATATTGATGACAGATGGTTAAATGTCACTGAGCCTAAAAGTCTGAAAAAGAAAAGTTTTAGCTGCCACGACAGGCACTGGGCGATTGCCAACATTCTCTTTCAAAACACTTGCAAGGATTTAATTGCAGAAAAACATATTTATAACCACGTTACTAACAGAGCTTTGGTGGCATTAGCACAATCTGTGTTTAATAATGTTTGAACTATTGATGGGTGTGAAATTGAAGTAGCCTTGTGGGCTTAGATAGTGGGGAAAAAGATCTGCACTGGGGGATTAAAATTGGTTTCCGGCACTTTAAGGCCAGCGGCCGATAAATTATGCACCTGCGGCAACAGGATGGATACACGCGGCCACACTCTACACTGGCTGTGGTCATAGGGGTCTGCGGGTCTGCCGAACTCTCTTATGCTGGAGATTACTGTCAGTAATGACATCATACGGCACAACATATGTCCTGTAAATCAAATTGCTACGACAGGGGCAAATGCATATGGGGGGATTCTGCAAAAGTGGGACACCCTAAAAATCGAAAGGGGTTACTCATCTATCATAATCTGTGAAAAGCATATGATGTATCCTTTTAATAAAGACATCTCTTTCCAATAAACATGCATTGCAGGCACAACTAAATGAATCTAAAGTGTTAATTAAATTGTATATGTCTCTCAGTAACACCTTTGATTAAATGTATAGTCGCATATAACTAGCCCAGCGGTACATTTGCTTTTCCCCCCAGATTTTATTATTATCAGATTCTCCTGTGGGCTTTTCGGCTTTTGATAAACATTGAAGTTGATAACAGACATTTTCTCAGGGCCCTAAATTGACTGTCAGGTCTTATAAACTGCTTTATAAATCAACATGACTAACTAGGATCTTTCGGGATAGTGGAATGGACCAAATAAATTCATTTCCATGTTATTGTCGTAATGATGTCTTTACACTTTTCCTGTAAAGAAGCTGAGATTAAATTTACCAAAGAGGAAAAAGTGGAAAGATAATGCTAGCTGGCAACCCGACGCCTGGTGAAGCGGTGGCTGGAGGTTACTCATAGCCTTCGTTGGCCTCCTAGTGTTATTGGTTGTCTACTAATTTGGTTGCCAAAAGTTGACACCTTAAGTGGACACTCTGAATATCTTAATGCATTTGATCAGTTATATCAAACGATCAGGCCTAGGGTCTGGTCTTTCACTGGGCCATTGCAACACCTCGATTATTTACTTTTTCACCTGTTCTGTTGTAGATTTGCCGGTGTGCTTGGGATGATTGTCCTGTTGCGTGACCCAATTTCGGCCAAGCTTTAGCTGTCGGACTGATGGCCTCACATTGATTCTAGAATACTTTGGTATACAGAGGAGTTCATGGTCGATTCAATGACTGCAAGGTTCCCAAGTGCTGTGGCTGCAAAACAAGCCCAGATCATCACCCCTTCACCACCACCACCACCACCGCCACCGTGCTTGACAGTTTTTATGAGGTGTTTGTGCTCATATGCTTTGTTTGGTTTTCGTCAAACGTGGCGCTGTGCATTATGGCCAAACATCTCCACTCTGGTCTTGTCTCTCCAAAGGACATTGTTCCAGAAGTCTAGGGGTTTGTTCAGCTGCAACCTAAGCCGTGCTGCCATGTTCCTTTTAGACAGAAGAGGCTTTCTCCTGGCAACCCTTCCAAACAAACCATACACGTTCAGTCTTTTTCTAATTGTACTGTCATGAACTTTAACATGTGACATGTAACATGCTAACTGAGGCCTGTAGAGCATTGCATGTTCTGACCTTAAGGTGAATTAGATGGGACGTCCACTCCTGGGACGATTGGCAACCGTCTTGAATGCTCTCCCACAGATCTCTGACGCCGCTAATAAAATAAAAATAGTTTCTTAATTTGAAACTAAATATTGCCAAAACAATTGTTTAGATGAAAATTTACGAGCAATAGCAAGCTATAATAAATGTAATTATGCTAAAAGCTTTGAAGGCGACCGCTCCGTGTTAATTGTTTGTTAATGTGTGATGATTTTTGGAAAATTACATCAAAAAAGGTGTGAAATTATTTAAATAATTTAAATTATTACTTTTTAGCATATGGAGGGAATATCAGCCAATGCATACATATAAATATATATATATTGTGCGTAACAGAATATCATTGAGTTTATACATCGGATCAGACAGAAGGCTGCACACGGACAGAAGGGACACATTGTGGATTCGTTCTCTTCAATTCCCTGTTACACTGAAGCCCGCTGGGAGCTGATACTCCATTTCACCAGTCCGTATAGATTAAGTGGAAATGCGGTGATTCGCTGCTACGTTTTTTTGCTTTGAGTGCCAAGACGTCGAGCTTAGCAGGTGGCAGATGGGGACATTTTTGGGTGGCCAAGAAAACATTTTACTTTGGAATTTTTACACGTCACTCCCAATCATTAGCATACAGGTCCAGGGGGCAACAGCCCCTCTGCTGCATGACAGGGGGACTATTGCCTTTTTGGACGGTCAGGTAGTTCCACTGTTCAATGGGCCAGTTCAATGTGACATCACTGATCTCCCCAAACAGCCCATTAAGACTATAGAGGACCATGCCAAGTTGGCACAGACTGCATAGCTTACTTCGTCCCGTGTAAATTATGATGTCATATCCCAGCATTAAGGATGGTGACGCAAAGGAGGCGGTGGTGCCGCTGCCCTGGGTTAGGCCTAGGAGAACGCCAAAGATAAACACTTACTCAAGCCCTTAACCAACTAATATGATCCTTTTAAAGTTTAACCACATAAAAGGACCTATAAGCATTTAAAATACTATAAAAAGTTATTAGTGCCTGCTTTGGCATCACATGACAATTAAGCATTCCCTGAAAACGTAGAACGTAGGTAATATTTGACATGATGAAATAATTATTTATCGGTGAGGTCTGGGCATTCGGCTGAGCTAAAATGTTTCTAATCCTGCATTAATTTATTAAAGCGTTCATTTCAGCAGAGTAGGTGGGAGAACACTTTGTTCTCTGTTAGTGGTAACTATGTAATTACTATCACTATGGCTGTCATGAAAGTAGTTAAAGAATAAAATTAAAAGAATTGCCAAATTAGCATACCCCCCAACATTTCAGGGGACCAAACGGGACACCTTTGTCAGGAAGGGGGTGGCTGGAGGTGGTGAGAGTGGGTTCGGGAAGGCAGGGGTGGAACGGGATTACATTATCCAAAAAGCCACCTCAAGGTGCTCGGCTTCAGAGCGTAGCGAGGTTGCCACATGGGAAGAGCCCCAATCTTCATTGATTTTACAGCTTCTTGGGCCGGTCAGGGGATATCAGAGGCTGGACCGTGTCCAGAAGTTGGGACTATCTCGTAAATAATGGGATGGTTGGGAGGTATGTATTCGGCCCCCTAGGTGGCAGCAGGGGAGTCCTTCATAATAACGACGAACGTCGGTGCACAAGGGGACAAGGAACCCTTCCATATCTAAGAAGCTTTTTTTTCCAGTTCCTATGGCAACAACCTATCAGCGCCTCTGTTTATGTTACTTGACAATTAAGTGTTCCCGTCAGATATTCTGAATAAGGCCACATTGGACATGTATGTGGGTAGTGTGTACCGTGCATCACAAACCAACTACCACCTAAACCCCACCAATTAACGACACAGAGACTGAAGTTGGATAAAACAGGCCACAGCATATTTTATTAAGAATAACCACAAACACTGTGTTGGCCTAAACACCATAAACCAATAAACATAAATACACAATAAACCACACAATAAATACTAAATACAAATATACAAATATACATAACACATAATACATTCAAACATAGCCAACACAGGAACTGAATTAACCCCGTCCTTGCCGGCCGCTCACCACTGTACAATCCAGACCACAGGTACTCACCTCCCCCCTCGTCCAAACAAAAATGACAGCTACCTTCCGCTGTCCCACAACTAATGCTAACCACCAGCCGACCATAAGCTCGGTGGGCACGTCCAATAACATTGACAGCTAACTTCCGCTGTCCCAGAACTAATGCTAACCACCAGCCGACCATAAGCTCGGTGGGCACGTCCAATAAAAAACACCAGAGGTTAGGGGAGGATTGAGCCTTCCTTCACACCAGCATCCAAACTCCATCACTTACCAAAACCAGACCGGCAAGGACACACAAACCGCCAGCTGTGACAAAAGAAAGAAAGTTAGTACACAAAAAATAGGGAGGGAGGGTGGGAAGCAGGTAAGTCTGTTGACTGTCTCTGGAAAAATGACAGTGACCGGGGTCACCCAGAGGGCACCCTTTATCCCCTAGTGACTCCCGCCCCTACATTTACATACCCCAATCAAAAACACACATCCCCTAAGCATGCACTCACCCACACACATACATGCTCCCTGTCCATTTAGCTACGCTTATTCCCAGGAGCCTTGTATGTGGGTAGTGTGTACCGTGCATCACAAACCAACTACCACCTAAACCCCACCAATTAACGACACAGAGACTGAAGTTGGATAAAACAGGCCACAGCATATTTTATTAAGAATAACCACAAACACTGTGTTGGCCTAAACACCATAAACCAATAAACATAAATACACAATAAACCACACAATAAATACTAAATACAAATATACAAATATACATAACACATAATACATTCAAACATAGCCAACACAGGAACTGAATTAACCCCGTCCTTGCCGGCCGCTCACCACTGTACAATCCAGACCACAGGTACTCACCTCCCCCCTCGTCCAAACAAAAATGACAGCTACCTTCCGCTGTCCCACAACTAATGCTAACCACCAGCCGACCATAAGCTCGGTGGGCACGTCCAATAACATTGACAGCTAACTTCCGCTGTCCCAGAACTAATGCTAACCACCAGCCGACCATAAGCTCGGTGGGCACGTCCAATAACATTGACAGCTAACTTCCGCTGTCCCAGAACTAATGCTAACCACCAGCCGACCATAAGCTCGGTGGGCACGTCCAATAAAAAACACCAGAGGTTAGGGGAGGATTGAGCCTTCCTTCACACCAGCATCCAAACTCCATCACTTACCAAAACCAGACCGGCAAGGACACACAAACCGCCACAAACCCCGCTGTTTAACCCCTTAAATCAGCGGGGGCCCCCACCAACAAAAGCCATGGCCTGACCGATCGCTTCCTGCAGTGCCAATTTCAAAATATCTAAACCAATATCATTGAGACGAACACCAATGCTTCAAAACAAATTAGCGGCGTCCCTCTCAAACACCCTGTGCCCAACTGGCACACCGTTAACACTAACACCAAACTTAGATACCCAAAGATTCAACTTAACCTGCAACCGCTCCAGCGCCAGCTGGCTAGTCGCCTGACACCAGAAATTCTGAGACACCACCTCGGACCACACCAGCTGAACCTCCGGGAATAACACCAGAATCCTAGACAAATCCCTAAGAATCATATCCCCTAAGGAGCTAACCGGGACCACCCCTAGATCATTCCCCCCGAGGTGAATCACTAGAACTGACAGGGAACCTAACAGCCTGGATAAGTTTGGAAAGGAGATGAACCCACCGCATCCCCCGCTTCCCAAACCGCCGCACCTCAACCCCCAGAGGGGAGAACCCCAACTGTGCCCCATTCGTGCGAACCCCGTCCACTCCCTAGCCCAGAAGACGAATGAGTCTCCGATGAGCCAAACTTGAGGAAGAACCGTACCTACAAAACAGAAAACATTAAGCAGACATATCCAAACGAATGTAAGACCTAAAACGCCCCGAGCACCAACGCTCAACACGCTGCACCGAGGAATCGGGCAAACCCACCCAGGTAGCCTCCGTGGCTGCCCCAATACGGAAGGAATGCCCCCAAAAGCAATTTCCGAAAGACACCCACAAATTGAAAATGCGACAATTAGGACCCGTCCTGATGTACCAGAAGCGGGCCCCCTACTAGCTTGGGGAGAAGATATCCTTCCATGAAAGTATTAGGGGGCTACCAAGGCTATAGGTGAAGGCCAAAGGAATATGTTTCAATACAGTTTTGGGCAGAATGCTAATAACCAACCAGTATAATGAAAATGTAATGAGTAAACTTCTTTGTAATAGCATTGGCTGAATGGAATCGGCTCTTATCTGTTGGTAAAATATCCAGCCGCACAGAATGCAAACCTTAGACTGTGCGGACCCCGATACAAGTAGACAGGCATCACCTAGCTGCCCTAAATGGCACACTGCACCACAGGTAGTTTCCCTGAAAGAACTTCACTTTATAACTGATGCAGATATTAAGTTGTGACTGTAGTTATGAGGCGGGGGGGAAGGCACATGCAATAAGTACCACCTCCCGCCCCAATGGATTCTCTGGTTAAGGTTGTGCAGTATGCATACTAAAAGATCTGTATTAAAAACCAGTAAACACGCTGGGAACATGAAGGTTTGATTTCAATATGAGCTAGAAATGGTCTTGGCAATTAGCACACGATTAACAAATTTCCATTACATGGAAAAATGGATTTTATATATAAATGAACCCCCGTATGTGGAAAACCAAGGTGAGGTCATAGTCAACTAATAATTTATTTATTTATCTAATTTATTAATTTGTCCTTTTTTTGCATATTTGACTTAAGGTGACGTATGCAATTTTAGAGATAGATACCAGGTTAAGCCCAGAAAAATGAAAAAGTATAGAGAAAATTGGTCAAGCATACAAATGCCAACCTGAGCCCCATTGAAGCAATAACATGGAAAATATGGTGTACCTATAGTTACCCATCAACGTAGTGATGTCCTCCTGACTTTAAGTACAGTACCAGGCCCTCACCTATAGCCAAGTACATACACATCATGCGAAGAGAACAGGAATAAAAGGCAAACAAAGTACCAGCAAAACAATAGAATATTTGCAAGAGAAAACCGGTGAGCGATCGACTGGTTAGCCTAGAAAAACACCAGGTGTAAGTGGCAGCCGAGGACAAGCATTCTATAGATCCCGCAGGATTCCACTCCTTGGGGTGTGAATGTCGGGCCATAGAACGAAACAGAGAGTGAAAGCAAGTCCAGTAGATCCTTATGATCCCACCCCTTGGGGCCTAAACTCCTGGCCGATCATACATGGCCCAGGAGCAAAACCATAACAAGCTCCATAGCTTGTGACTTGAGTCAGCACCACCTCAGAGGGCTAACTCCCACACAATGGTGTACCACCAAGGATAGTCCGAACCAAGGGATAGTGCCGTCCACTCGTGGCACTGGGCAAACCAGATCACATACTTCCACCAGGACTCAGCCCGTGGGTAGGCCTTCCACACAATACCACCAGGGACATGTAAAACAGAACCCTGGCCACATCCATTCATGGCACCAGGCAAACCAGATCACAGACTTCCACCAGGGCCCGTGGGGAGCCCTTGTACGCAAGCCACCATAGCTTGTGCCCAGAGTGTGCCTTACCACAGAAGGCATTTTTTTTTTTTTTTTTTGTTAACTCAGCTTGAAATAGCTACTGGCGGATCATCCATGCACAGTAGCTGCACGACCTGTATCCCAGGCACCCAGCCAAGAGGGAGTCCTGCAGGTAGCCACCACAGCTACTGCTATCCGGGGTGGACCCCCCTCAGACAGCAACCCCCATAAAATGAAAAATGAAATGAAGAGCTCTGAAAACCAAATAAATGGGGCCATCTGCCCAAATATAAATAATATCATAAAGGAGTGCCATGTTGTAACTCAATACTCCTGAAACCGCCCTGTTACAGGTGAGCACTAGCCACGTGGCTAGTTAAAAGGGGGGGGCAGAACCAGTAGCTCACCTTAAATAGTGACAATTGAAAAACTTTTTTTTTTTTTTTTAAACAGAAGAATATAATACCACAATCTGCAATTTAAACCAAAGTGCAGTGATGTTTTACTTTGCAAAATGTATCAGGAGCTTCATGTGGAAAACATGATAAAACGTTTAAATAGAAAAGCACAATCATCCTAAGGAAAGCCAAGAATAAAGCGGTGCCACGTACTCACTACTGCTTTTGGCACAGCACTGCAATCTTAACATGCAGTGAATGGATTATAGAATGGAGGCAGAGGCACCATGCAAAAGTAAAGTGGAATTAGCGTCGCTGTGCCAATGATCAGACTTTAGATGAATTTGTACATAAAGGGCAAGGAAACAAATCTTCCCACCAAAACCTAAGACGTGAAAACATGACAAACTAATCACTGCACTGCAAAGTGGGAGTTAGACTGAAAGTATCAGTTCATAATCTTAAAGGTCTTTTGACCAATACATTTTCCATCACTTGCCAATTTAATGGAGGGATTGCTAAATATCAGCCAAGTTAGTAATCCATTACAATCTTGCTTTTTAAGATCACATTAACCCATTCCCCATTGTATAGGAGTGAATGGGCTAGCCCCCACCCCTAGCTTTGGCACGTTAAGGCCTAGCAATGCTTAGCTAAGGCCCACATGAGAGTTTTTACTTTGCAAGAGTTCCTGCCATTGAGCAAACAGCACAGCTTTCCTGGTACAATGCCACGAGGTACCAAATCCTTTCCCTCAGATACTTAGCAAAGGCCTTGTACAAATAAGATGGATATTACTGAAGTGCATCTTCCATCTAAATAGGTGCAGCAGGGTGATTACTAATACACCTATATGTAGAGAAATAAGATAGGACCCTGCAGCAGAGTAATCATCCCCCAGCCATTCACATAACATTAAATTGGTTTATCCCTAGACTTAAAATAAAAACTTTGCAATCCCACATGGCTGTCATTATACAGGATTATTGCATCCATGCTGCAAGGGGACAAATAAAAAAAAAAATTAAAAAACTGATCAATCCCACCTCAGAAACATACCCGGCCATTATAAAGTTAAGTGCTGCCATTAAACAGCTAGGAACATGACAAAGTGCTGTATGGTTGATACAACCTGCTCTGGTCAGGACTCAATCATTCCTCGTGGCAGATAACTGAGCTGATGCTTGCCTGCTTTAGAGTTAAGCTGTAACCAAGCCATTGCTTGCATAGTGGCTGAGGGAAGCAGGTAAGTCTGTTGACTGTCTCTGGAAAAATGACAGTGACCGGGGTCACCCAGAGGGCACCCTTTATCCCCTAGTGACTCCCGCCCCTACATTTACATACCCCAATCAAAAACACACATCCCCTAAGCATGCACTCACCCACACACATACATGCTCCCTGTCCATTTAGCTACGCTTATTCCCAGGAGCCTTGTTCAGTGGACTTTAATCTTTACTGTCCCTTTAAGATACAGACAAAGGCTGAAAGCCCGCACCTTCCTATTACTCTTTTTTATACAAAAGAAGGTTGTATTGGGCATAAATTGGGTGTTTCGTGAAAGTGGAGTAGGGATGGTTGAACAAGCCCTCTTAACATCAAATAATGGCACTCGGTGTTGTCTATAGTGCTCTATTCTTTGTCTTGATGAAATTGCAATTCTCCTTGGCTTTCAGTGGCTCCTACTGAACAAAAGCCGGAGCCTGTGAATTGAACAGAGAGAATGATCCTTCCCCGGCCCGAAACAGAAAGCTAAAGGTTTGGCCGCGACAGCTTAACAAGAGGAACCAGATATCCCTGGTTGGATTGACGGCAGAACCCTCACTTTGGATCCCTTTTACCATTCCGAGGCGCGTTGCGTTAAAGCAGGCACTCCGGCTGATCTGCTCACTTTGCAGATCTGTTTGCTCAGCCATCTGTTTCAAGTGACTTTAGTCAATTTAAACACCGTTTAGCTCAATGGCATCTTATATTCTGCAAACAATGACATAACATGCATGTAAAGGCGATTAATGAGACCTCGGTGAATGTAAACATGCTTATAGTCCACTAAATAAATGTCCCATACATAAAGATCTCATATTGTCTAATGGCACTTATGCAAAGTCACATACATTATAACATTAAAGCTCTCCTGCGTGGATCTCTCGTGTAACGGCTCTGGAGAGCCTAACAATGACACTTCAAATAGAATTACAGCTGCCGCTCTATAAGCCGTGATATTTGTCAGCGTTGCTTCTGTTTTTTGTATTAAAAGAATGAATGGCCTATTACGTTATTATGGGGACTGTCGCCTTTTGAGTGCGCGAATGAATGAGAATGAGCAAAATATAGAGCCCAGGAATGCCAGACGATTATAACACACGATGCATATTTACAGTTTAGCAGATCTGTCCGTTTAGTCATTTTCCATAAAAACAAACCTGAATTTTTTTAAAAAACATTTTCAGTTTCCGTGGTAACAGCCTGGATAGTGATTTTGTGTCCCTGTAAAGGTAATGAATGAGGCACAATTGTGCACAAATTATTTCTGCTAAAAGTACTGGCAATGACGTTTTTAACACCGCATTTAGTTGAAATGTCATAAACTCAGCCGAGTAGGTGAACTTTCTGGGTTTGACCCTGGGTCTCAGGGTTTTTGCCCCAATCTTAGGGTGAAGGGGCAGATTCTTAGGGTCACGCACATGTTTAACATATCTGGTAAGCCAACTATATAGAATAATCACAAAGAGCTATTAAAGGGTTAATATTTCACAAATCTCATGGTCAGCTTATATAGAAAGTTCAGGAGTCAGATTCAGACTGTAGGACCCCAAGAATCTGCCCCTTCACCCTAGGATTAGGGCAAAAACCCGGAGAGTTCCCGGGTAGGCAGGTATTGCTGGAGGTAGTGTATGCGCGTCTGATGTCACCATCTCATTCATACACCAGTTATAAAATAATTTAAAGTGAAATCATAAAGTATTGGCGTTTCGGTTGTGCCATCAAACTCCGTAATCAAATGTTATTTTTCTGTTTAAGCGAGAAATAAATGTATATATATATATATATATATATATATATATATATTTGATAACACGCCTTATTTAATTAGTTAACCGTATATTTAGCTCATCTTTCATAATAACAATAAGCCTATGGAATTTAATATGTTTATATCATAACATTTTTCTGACAACAGCCATTTCTCCTAATAAAGGATCCGGATCACGATCGTTTATCATACTTTAAAGGGCTGGTAGATGATTTAGCCGAATACATACTGTGGGAGGAGAGACCTTGATTTAAATAAATGGTCCTAGTCAATTGGAACTTTTGGCTTTCATGCTGAAGCAATAATCATTCGGTTAAGGAGACCCGCTGACTGCGTGGTTATCCACACCTAGTATCTGATTATTATTATTTATTGTTTTATATAGCGCCATCATATTCTGTAGGGATGTTCAGTGGGTAGACCGGACATAACAAGTAATATATAGAATAACAATTTGACATACGGAAAGAAGGAAAGCCCTGCTCAAATGAGCTTACAATCTAGAGGGAGTTAGGGTACGATCTTCTGGATGTTGGATACACTCTGAGGCTCAGCAAGACCCGAGTTTCAGCAAGTTCAGAACATGAAAAATGTTTGTATGGGGTCTCGTGAGCAGTGCTGGGGCTTTAAGGCCAGCGGCTGATAAATGATGTGATATGTGAGTGTTCAGCTGGCGTCCTCACACTGCAAGCCTGATCTGCTCCTGGAGCAACTGTATGGGTAAGCATGGGGTGCTGTCTGCTGATGGCCAGACAGGACCTGCCAAGGAGGACCAAATGATTAAATGAAAGCGAGGGTTTGAGGCAGGTTGGCTCCAGCCTACACTCTCCCAGTCTTGGCCAAGCCTGGAAACCCTTGGGCTTATCCTAGAGACATCAGTTATCACGCGTCTCCAGGACAGTAAATCTGGTGGGAGTGAAGCTTGGCAATGCCGGCTCTCCATCCCCTTTCTAATGGAATTAGTGCTACCTACAGCCCTGTGTGTAGCCCCAACTCGCCTCTTTTCCATTCCGTCAAATACTGTAGAAACTCCCAGCTTCATATATAAATTACAACAAAAAGGAACTTCCTGAACTTCCAGACCAAGCGAATATCTACGATAAGAAAGCGAGTAAAATTTATATGGCTCACCCAATTAACCTTTAATAAGGAGCTCAAACCAAAAAAGGGATCAAGGGGTCGTTAAAGCTTTTATCAATAAAAATCATTTTGTAAGAATGGAAAGAGGTCGGTGATACCTGCAAACTTTCAAAATGAGCTGACCCTGAGACTCATTAAATAATAACCCTTTAATAGTGGAGATTCTATGTAGCCACTCATCAAATGTGTTATCCAAATGGCTCTAATACCTTCCTAACACTTATTTGAGTCACCTGTACTCAAGTAGGCATATCAACCATGACACACAGGTAGTAAAAGGAAGGCTCACGTATGATCGGAAATGTATAGAATACGGAGTCAGCTCTGGATTGCGTAACCTTGATATTACCCTGAGATTAAGGTGTAAATTCCGAGAGTTTGTTAGTGACACAGAAGACCACATCATGCCACCCATAAGCCTGCCTACAATGTGAGGGACATCCAGGAGAGTTGTGTTTCAGCTTCACTATGCATGATGAAGGTCCATCTCCAGTTAACGTCTTCTCTAGAAAGAGCCTGGTTGGTTTTTGAAACTAAGCATGCAAGGCTGCCACCTGTCCCTCTGGTACATTGGGTCAGACAACTGAGACAAGTTCAATTGTTGGTACTATGCTGACATTTTCTGGTCTACTGGCACCTATGAGAAAAAGGAAGGGAAAGAGATACAAACACAATGAAAGACAAATTGTGTGACCCACACTGCATGGAACAGAGATAGAAGCTTTGGGACTAGTAGCACAAGCCCCAAACTACATCTGCCCTTATCCTTTGTGCCCTCACTTCCTAATTCCTAAGATATGAAGAATGGCACCTCTAATGATACCCAGGCCTTTTAGCAGATCCCTAGGATATGATGTTCATGAAGTTCAAGAGATACTATGAAAGTCAACACTGGATACGCACAGGCCTCAGTAGTTACATGGGAGATCTCCCAAACCCACTCATTGAATTGAAACTGGACCGGATCTGCCTCCATAGGTAGGGTTGCCCCCCATTCTGATTTTCATGGGACAGAGCTTACTTTAGGAGATCTGTGAAAAGGAGACAGATTTTCCTGTAGTTTCACAGTTACCGTGTGTATGAATGTGTATGTGTATGAATGTGCATGTGTATGAATGTATGTGTACTGCGCCACAAACCTCCCTCAGCCACACAAACTACACTCAAGCATAGGCACCTCGCTCAGCCACTCAGATCACACTCCACCACAAACCAGTGTCAGACACACAGAACTGTCTTGGCTACACAGATAACACACAACACCACACTCAACCACACACTGTTGCCAGCCACACAAATCACTCCCCAAACATACAAAGCAAGAAACAGTATTTATAGGGATAGCACAATTTGTTTGCTAGCTTACATCTCATCTCTCTATTCCATTTCTGTGTAATGACAAATAACAGACA
The DNA here is from genome assembly GCF_027358695.1 of Spea bombifrons. Classification (NCBI taxonomy): domain Eukaryota; kingdom Metazoa; phylum Chordata; class Amphibia; order Anura; family Pelobatidae; genus Spea; species Spea bombifrons. Next base: position 8,528,078 of record NC_071090.1, read on the forward strand.
AGAAGTAATCAGGAAGAATCAATGTGATTGTGAATCTTAAACATTTGTTAGAAATACGCCGGTACACAGCATAAATTAATCAAGTCTGTGGTCGTTGCTGTTTTTTGGCATCAAACTACAGGAGTAGTCGCGGGCTATTTTTTCTGGTTTATCTCATGAATTAAACGCTTCTAGACGCAATATGGTTTCTCTTGCATTTGTGTTTCCGTCATTTATGAAAACAAACAGGTTGTGTGGCCTCCACAGCTGCTCATATTCAGAATTTACTGCCTTGCATTGTGATGCATATTTTATATGCGGCTATAAAGTTACAATGTCGCCCTCTAGTGTCACAAGTGCGTAGCTACAACCTTTTGGGATCCTCATAGATTACATTCACGGCCGGACTGGGGATGAGCAGATGGCCCGATCTCTTGAAGGACGATGACTATTCTTACGCTGTGTGGCTGTGCATATCCAGTCTAGTGAATATGGGGCACTGTAGGCCAATGGCAGGCGGGGCATTTGCACAGATGTGTATATATATATATATATATATATATATATATACACACACTATCTCACAAAAGTGGGTACACCCTCACATTTTTGTAAATATTTTATTATATCTTTTAATGTGACAACACTAAAGAATTGACACTCTGCTACAATGTAAAGTAGTGAGTGCACAGCCTGTATAACAGTGTAAATTTGCTGTCCCCTCAAAATAACTCAACACACAGCCATTCATATCTAAACCTTGGCAACAAAAGTGAGTACACCCCTAAGTGGAAATAACCATATTGTCAATATAACCAAAGTGTCAATATTTTGTGTGGCCACCATTATTTTCCAGCACTGCCTTAACCCTCTTGGGCATGGAGTTCACCAGAGCTTCACAGGTTGCCATTGGAGTCCTCTTCCACTCCTCCATGACGACATCACGGAGCTGGTGGATGTCAGAGACCTTGCTGTCCCCCCACCTTCTGTTTGAGGACGCCCCACAGATGCTCAATAGGGTTTAGGTCTGGAGACATGCTTGGCCAGTCCATCACCTTTACCCTCAGCTTCTTTAGCAAGGCAGGGGTCATCTTGGAGGTGTGTTTGGGGTCGTTATCAGGTTGGAATACTGCCCTGTTCTGAATTCCTGGCATGTTTGTGGCTCGTGAGACCCTGAGATCAGCACTGGTCTATCTCAATGCAAAAACATAAGAACATGTAATGCCAGCATTAGACTAAGATACAACCTCATACTCAAATAACTGAAGTTTAAAGCTCTTCGCAATAGTTCTGCTGGTAAACAAAAGTAAAAATGGAAAAAAACACAATATGAGACAAAACTTTCAGATTTTATTAAATCACTCCATGAAAAGTTGCAGATCTGCTACATTTAGCAATAATATTACACGGCTGGCTACAAAATACTTGCTTCATCGGAGGAATGTGTAGCGATAAGGGTGACTTTTTCCAAATATAATACTTGTCCCCCAAAATGTTACCGAATCATTTGCCACCCCCTTATTTACAAGACACCCCATTTCGTTCACACAATGAAACACTTTGTTGCCATTCTGTTAGTTAAAAACTGCAACATTTTGAGTTCATTCTATTTGTAAATTCACCAAATCATCTGAAAGTGTAAAGATTTTTTTTTAGCTTTTATGGAAAATACATCAGGAACATAGAAAGCACAAAACCAAAAAATAAACAGAGAATGAGGCAAATAGAGATGGGGGTTAAATATCATTCAAGTGAAACCCCCATTAGGATGAGGTGCCTATTTGCCCCGTTTGGTACATACGATGAGGTGAGAAGTGGCCCACTGTGGAATTCCTTTGGTTCCTGAAAACGTTACTGGTCAATGTCAAAACATGAGGTCCGCTGCCACCCATATCAACCGTTGGTGTCTATTCATGAAGGACCAACCATGGTGAGTCTTTCCAGCTAGGAGGATGATACTCGTCCTTCATAACGAATATTTAATACTGCAAGTTAAAATCAGGGGGGGTATTCACTAAGATGTTTAAAGGAGAGATGAACTTATTAACGTCACCGCACATGGCCAAGAGCCAGACCGCACACGGCCAAGAGCCAGCTCTAATGATGATGTGTTCTGCTGGGCAAGCTTGGACCTTCTTGAAGGGAAGGCTCGCTGTGTTTGGCGTTTTTATAACGCATGGTGAAGTTAGGGAGATGAATGTTCACCTGTCCCGCAAACTCACACTTTAGTGAATACACACTAAAATGGTTCAGCTCACCACTACTCACTTTTTGATTAACAAACCCCAATTTTGGGGCACTTCAATTATACAAAACACACCACATAAAAACATAAACCTATACTCTGCTACCATCCTATGAAAATCAGTGAGGTTTGACGAGAGGGAAGATTATTTGTGGGTGCCAGACCGTTCCAAAAAGTTGGGTTTATATTGCTTAATTTAGAAGAATACAGCCTCTTAAAGGTGCTGTTCCACTTAATATTAATGACGCTCTTTAGTGTGTTAATCTGCTGTTATGTTCTTCCTTCTAAAACCAACACAGGACTTTTATAAAAGCCTTCTCAGTTTCTCTCATAACCTACCAGTGCCTGGATTTGTGTCACATGACAATTAGGCATTCCCACGAAAATGTTATGCCATTAAGTGATTATTTCCTGGGAAAGGTTTTGACATTCAAGAGCACGAAGGAACCTTTAGGTACTTAAGGTTCATTCAGCAGACAAAGTGGAACAGCACCCTTAAGACAGGTCTGGAACGAGGAACTATTTGATTTTTGGATTTTTTTTGATGGACAAAATAGTTATAAAGTGGCAAACAAACTCAAAGAATCGTGCAATATGGGGAATGGACCCAATCATTTGCCCCAAAGATTACAGAACTAGCATGGACATCAGGGTGCTGCCTACACAGCCATGATAAAGGCTGGGCATCAAACTTAATCAAATACTTAACACAAGCTATTCTAAAAGACAACACAAGCCTAAACGAGACAACATAGCTAGAAGTAACGATCACGGTATATCGTACACGGATCACAACGTTATCGCATATAATCCCTATAACAGATCATTATTATACCTCAACATAGGGGGTAGAAAGGTCGAGACCGCATGCTTCTCCTAAAAACATATTTTATAGAGGGAATAACAGTTATTGCGGGAAGAAATGATATGTCACTGCACACTTTACAGTACTATTCAAATATTAATACTATTAAACACTACCGGCAATATGCTATCAGTGTATCTAACTAATAACTTTATATGGCGATAATAACAAAAGCCATTAACAGATATTCACAAATCTAATGTAAGATTGGACAAAAAATATTACCGTAACTGCATTTTCCATAAATGTAATCAATTAACCCTTAGCTGATCTGTCTTTTTACTCTTTCTTCGGAAGGTTTTAGCACATGAAAAGAGCACTGAAATGTTTAAAACAGTTCTGCAGTTTCTATGGCAACAACATTAGTTCTCGCATTTGCCTCACATGACAATTAAGTGTTGCCGTCAAAAACGGTGATTGAGGCAGGTTTATGGGCAAGTATTTGGGCATTCGGCAGTACTAGAGACGATCTTTTTTAATGGTGCTTAGTGTTAAAGCCAGCAGTGTTGGTGGAACAGCACCTTAAAAATATTCATAGTATTTGTGTCTGGTGTCCGTGCGAACGCCGTAATGGCAACGCAGAGTAAGCTTTGCGAAGGCTAGCAAAAAAAAAAAAAAAAAAAAAAAAATAAGCAATAGGCTATTTTCAGACATTTACAATATCATTCAAAAGTTTGGGGTCACTGCTTTCACAGGAAACAAGGAACTTTCTGTATGTAACATAATTATTACATCAATTGAAAAGTTTTTTCTAACAATCAATTAGCCTTTTGAACTTAAACTTGGATTAGTGAACACAACGTGCCGTTGGAACACAGGAGTGGTGGGAGTGATAAAGAGCCTCTGTACGGCTATGCAGAGATTCCATTAAAAATCAGCCGTTGATTATAAATTATGATCTCATCCGGCAGTCCCGGTGGGAAATATATTCTGCGGCTTCTACTATAATGAATGACTAATTATTTGGCATTGATGTCCTTTGAGGGCTGAATTGTGGTTGTAGGTTATATATATATACACACACACACACAATTGCATTTCTTCAATTCTGGTCGGCTATGTGATTATTATCCTTTTCACGCTCATTGCCATTGAATATCCAGCACTGGTCAGGGTAAGACTCAATGATTATCTCCCATTGCTGTTTTGGGGAGCCACCCTCTCTGCATGCACACATATGTAGCATGTGGACGATTGTTCTGTAAGCGAAGTATGTCATCATACATTGATGTGATGTCATGCACCTCCTCAATAAAAACTTTAAAAAAAGCATTTCCAGCTACAATAGTCATTTACAACGTCTGCGCTGTATTACTGATTTATTTCATGGTATTTTGATAACGACAAGGAGATTTCTAAGTGACCCCAAACTTTTGAAGGACAGTATATATATTTGTGTGACGTCAGTTTTTTCCCTACATATTAGCTGGCAGACCAGAAGATTGATTATTTGTTGAAAGTTACCCAAGTTATGCTACAAAATGTAACAGATCCTTCCAATTAAACACTAGCTCTGTTGAGAGGAAAAACAACAAATGTGACAGACAATGCAGTAAGATAGAAATAACATTAAAAAGTCAATCGACTGATTACAATGCGCTGCAGCAGGAATAGCAGGGAGTCCGCGAAATACGATAAGCTGATCGAGGCGGTTAATGCCCTAATCATAAGCTGAACTAACACAAAACACATTGCAACATCGTCTGTACTTTCACCTGGGTCTATAAACCAATCCTTAGTGATTTTTGGTCCCTGTTTGGAAAACGTTTCATCCCCCCCCCCCAATAGCACAGCTTTGGGTCACCATCGAGAAACATAAGTATTGAGCAAGATTTGAACAGCTTCTTGCTTCTTGGAACGTCATTTTATTGGCTAGCGACTTTGCGGTAACAAAGGGGTTACTAATTACCAGGAGTCATCTTTATGGCACATGCTGGAAGATTCTGGAATACTACATCACAGCGTCAGAATGGCAAATGTTAGCCCATGGGCAAAATTGGCCAGATGACCTAATAATGTAACTGCCCCAAAGCACACTGAATGTATAATAACACATCCAAGCCCCTGTCTTACTCCAACGTGAGCCGCGTTTCAAAGCTCATCACTTACCTGCCTGGCTACAGTTTTGGGGATATGATTCCTGAATACGGTTTAGACCGATCATGGTTCACTACAATATTATTGGCGACGCTGGCATAGGGCTTGTTGGCACATTCAGAGGCTAAAAAGGGGGAAATGGACTAGGCCCAAACTCATATCAACCCTGTATGTTGTAGGTGAGTTCCGGCATTATGAAGAGACACCAAAGCCCATCATCATGAACGGTGAAGAATATTAGATTGAATAAACTTGTGTGCCAGTGGGGTTTGGAATTGGGTGCAAGCTCCTTGGGTTCTGACTTGGGATGACATCGACCTCATACATGATCTTCTGGTGTGGTCTCTGGATCCAACATGGCCACAACTTCCTCAGGACCAGCCATGGGATAACTGTCCTGAGAGTTATGCGTGTGGATGCTTTGCGTTTCGCACTGTGGGTGGACAGACACATTTACAGCTATCTCCTGCCCATTGATACAGCTGTCTTCAGAGTCTCCAGATGGGGATATGCTGCGTGGCAGAGGTGGGCTGATTGTGTAGATACCCAAACTATTCACCTTATCAACCTGGTCTGGGTCATCTAGCCTCACGGCCTCAAACATCTCCTCCATGAAGGCCCTGCAGTTGAAGATAAGTGGGGGAAGCGGGATGCTCCTGGCCAGCTCTTCTATATAACGAGCGAACTCCATGGTTTTAAACTGAGTGACTTTGGCCAGTTCTAGAGTCTTGGCCGAGGTTATAATCGGGATACGCTTGGCGATCTCAAAAGCTTTTTGAAGTTTCTCAGCTCCTTCAGTTCTGAAGAATTCATTAATGGCTTTCTCAGTCTTTCGTAAGTGGCTGCTCATCATGCAGAGGCGGGTGATGTTCAGGATAAGAGTGATGGTGAAGGTCACCAAGCAGACAATCACATAGTAGATGCCCATATCTCCAGAGGTGAAGGTGACCCTGAGAGTAACTGTATAGAAGGACGTGCCATTGCCAACAGGGTACATACAGGTGTACCTACCACGATCGGCAAACGTCACGCTTGTTATGTTCAGAGCACCGCTTGATGAGATCACCCATTTACCTCCTGAATGAGTCAAAGGAGATAAGAACTGGATTAAAACATGGCAACTCTTTGTGCGTCATTCAAACAAGTCATTATAATGATGGCACAGAATAAAAATGGGAATGCATAACGTTAACATTTTCGATTTTCAAAATGTACCAATTTCAAGGGTGAGTCAATTAGGAAACCCACTATAATCACACAAACACCCATTTCCATCCCTACCAAACTCTAAAACCGTGGGCTGTTGACTAAATAAGTAGGTTCTTCACATAAACATACGCCAGTTGACTAACTAAGACCATTGGTCGTAGTAGCTTAAACAAAACTGACCAGGACCAGTGCTTGACCATCTAAAGATGAGACTCTTGAGGACCTCAAAGCTCATCTGACTGCACTTTGTGCCCAACATATATAGTTGTCAAGCAAAGGGTATCCTCTGACATTCCGGATGAAAGCTGGTATTATATGTCAAAGATAATGCAAACCATTCCCGAACTCATTGCACTTCTCACCTCCTTCCACCTCTCCCAGAGGACGGCCTTTGGAGTTAAACCACATGATGTCTCCATTTTGGGTGGTGTTGAGGTTACATTCTATAACCGTGCTGCTTCCCTCTTTAGCGATCAGGTTGTGGTGTGCGGGCGAATTTGCTGAGAGTCGGAGCTGCGCATGAAAAGACGCATTGTGCGGGCTGAGTGCGTGGGCGCTGGTTGCATTAGAAATGGTTTGTGCGCTGGCGAGGTACACAGCGAGTCCAGAACAGAGGAGGAGAGGCGCCAGAGGAGACCGCGTGGGAAATGAGGCTTTCATTTGGACATCTACAGCGAGAACCTTTCCACCTCAGTCAGCAGAGCCACTGAAGAACATCCATTGGTGAAAGAGATCTTCAGATGAGGAAACCTAAAGATGCGGATTCACATCAGACATTTCTGTAGATACTTCCTCCTGTGAACATAAAAAGAATGTAGTCACAATGTACCATTGCCTGTGTGTATATATAAGTATATTGACATATACACACATACAGTATATATATATATATATATACACATACATACATACACACACACAATTGTTCAAAAGTTTGGGGTCACTAAGAAATGTCCTTGCTTTTGAAAGAAACAAACATTTCCCCCATTAAAATAACATGAAATGGATCAGAAATACAGCGTAGACGGAGTTGATGTTGTAAATTACTTTTGTAGCTGGAAATTGATTTTTAATGGAATATCTTCATAGGTGTACAGAGGCCCTTTATCACTCCCATCACTTCTTTATCACTCCCATCACTCCTGTGTTCCAATGGCACGTTGTGTTGGCTAATTCAATTTTAATCGCCTAATTGACCCTTTTGCATTCATCTGGCACAGCTAGAAATTTCCAGGATCGCCATGAAAACAGCTCAGTGACCCCAAACTTTTGAATAGTTGTGATTATATATATATATATATATATATATAAGATCAAAACAATCATTTACATGCAAATAATTTCTGCTATTCATAAATGATCACTTAATGAAATGCATTGGCCGGCATACGGCGAGACACAGAGAGGCGCGCAGATCGCGCTCCACGAGCCGGACATTGCCAGATTCCCTCGATAACGCAAGCTCAGCGATTTCTAATGCTGCTTTATCAACAGTGCTGGATGCCAAACTGTAGCCCTGTACAAGGGTTAGTTTATAGTCTTATTATGAAGGAGATCTGGACGTGACAGATCACAAACCCACTACTTTTTGCTGTGCATTATTTTTGCACACAAATTGTATTATCGTATTATATTAAACACTAGCGTTCTGTGTAGATGTAGAATGGAGATCTTTGCTATAGACGGTATTATTTTAATGATAGTTATTTATTTAGTTATAGTGCCCATGGGCTATAATGCTGCTGGGTACACCCTGCCCAGCTGCCAGTAAGGGAAGCCTCCCATATACATTATAATATATAGATATATATATATAGACAATGGGGATTCTTACGTAAAGTTTGGAGGAAAGAAGAGAGAGGGGATGTGATAGAAACATTTAAATACTTAAAGGGATTTAACTTATAGGAAGTTTATTTTGAAGATGGAGAAATGTTAGGACAAGAGGCCATAATCTAAAACTAGAGGGTCAAAGGCTTAGATGTAACGTAAGGGAGTTTTACTTTACAGAAAGGGTAGTAGATAAACAGCACAGCCTACCAGCAGCAGCGGTATTAATACAGTGAGGCGATTTAAACACGTATGGGATAGGCATTCAGCGCCTGAATCTAAGACGAGACCAACGACTGACAGACAGGCTACAGGGGCCAAACGAGTCACAACTTCCGTCAGATTCTAAGCGTTATGGCCGAAGCCTCCAGCAGTTACCTACCGTATTCCGAGTTATCCACACACTCATCAGCAGGGACATCTACCTTCCGCAAAGCCTCCTCCGCCTCACATCCGGAAGCGTTCTGTTATGACAGGCCGCTTCCGGGTCGCGGGTGTGGGACGGGGAATGCTCAACTCTCACTTCCGCCTGCACGGTTGTTTGGCTTCTGGACTTGACAGTGACGTGGCGGCGCGTGCTGTCACTGCCTCGTGACGTCATCGGGGTTTACCCCCTTCCCATCTGCTCCGAGCAGCAACAGTAATATTACCCCGTCATAGGAAGCTGTAGACACGGACACCACGTCTGCCAGCACGCTGGGTGTATGTATACATTACTTCACAATGCCTTCCTGCATATATATATATATATATATATAGGGGCACGGGCTATATGCGCCAAGCAGGAAAAGAAATATTACTTTCAATTACCCGCTTATATAAACATATGGTGTCATGTGGTATAATGCATGGGTGTATATATATATATATATATATATATATATATATTATAATATGTATAGCACATATCTGTGTGTATATATGTATATTATAATATGTATAGCACATATATGTGTATATATATCTATATATTATAATATGTATAGCACATATGTGTGTATATATCTATATATTATAATATGTATAGCACATGTGTGTGTGTGTGTGTATATATATATATTTATTTCTTAATAATAATCATGTAATTATTATAAGTAATCACATAATGCTGCTGATTGTAAATAATTGCATATATTGAGAAACATAAGATTGTGATCTCTTGTGAACAGAGCCCTTCTTTCCATTACTATTACTATTAAATAACACAGCCCCAATATAAGTTAATAATAGTAATGGATACGCAGTTGTGATCATGCTTTCATGTGTAAGAAGGGTACTTGTGTTACAATAGACACCGATGCCTTTAATGTGCAACGGCTCTACACGCAGCACCGGGCTCCATGCCGTTCGCATTACAGTACGGCTCCTGTGTTGCTCAGTGAAGGACGATTATAACTTGACTCGTGGGGCCACAGCTGGACAGCTGTGAAGTAATCTGGTAGCCTCTCGGAAGCACCGGTTGTAAAGCCGCTGGGACAGAATGTATACCATGACTTAGGTTACTCCCAGTAGTCTGTTGCTGAGCAAAATACAATAAGCATGGCTGCTTTGACTGTTGTGAAGAAACATACGTTGCTGAGACAGAAGGCTGTCCTATGAGCTTACCTGGTTTTAGGAGGTAGAGAGTGCTAGGAGTTTAGGAGGTAGAGAGTGTTAGGAGATACGGGGGCTACGAGGGTAATGCTGGACACGGTGTGTGGAGAAGAACATCCTGGAGATGTTGTAGAGAATCTGGCAGACCAAGGTCAGGTGCAGCAGTAGAGGTCCTGGAAGTGTTAGTGGAAGGAGGTCACGATGGAAGGTCAACGAAGAGGACAATAATGTTTGAAGGCGATGCGGTGTTATCAATCATTTGTCATTTAGGGTCAGATATAGTGGAATTTGTTAAAAATACAACTTTTTTTCTTCCTCCCAGATGCTTTAAACATGTCTGATAAAGACAGCAGTGAAAACACTACAGATGATATCTTGCCTCAGGAAGGGGAAGAAGATGCAGCGTCAACGGAGAACGTCTCCAAAGAGGAGCCCCGGCCAGTCGCAGAACCAGTGGCTGTAACCCGGAAGCGCCCGGAGTCTAAGTCTTACAGCACATCAACAGATGAAGAGGAGAAGCCCCCAGAGAAGTCCGAACCAGTAAGGCCACTTAAAATGATTATTTATTTATTCAGAGGTGTTGAAGCTGAGCTTGGATCTAGTTTGCATTATTCCTGGGGAGCTGATCCTGGGGAAGTTCATCCAAACGTAATTATGGTTATCCATGTGAGAGATCGCAGTTTCTGGTAATAGATTTTACTGGCAGAGAAGAACCGCCCGGCCCTTCTAGTCTACCCGTTTTCCCCGATGCAGAGACTCAGACCTCAATCAGTCCTTGATCTTGTCTTGGATTCAGGAGCTTTACGTCTCTCCCGTGCTCTCGCTGTATTAACCTCCACCATTTCCGTGATAAATAATGTTGCAGAAGGAAATAGTAAGGAGGGTTTTTCAGTAGACCTTCAAGTGGGTTTCCATCAAACCTTAATATCTAACGCTAGTAAATATATTTGCTGGGGCATTTCAAAGTACTTAAGAGCAACCTGTTATTTTGCAATACCCTGTAAGATATCAGAGACCCGCGATGGAAAGCGATGTGTCACAGATCAAAGGTTGGCTTGGAAGCCATTATCCTCCTTGCTCTCGGATAACACAGCCCCGTGCTCCAGTAGCAGAGCCCAGGGGCTTCCAGTGCTACAGTAATAAGGCAATAAACCAGGTCCCACCTAGAAACATCCAGCACAGTCTGCCTGTTCTATTCCCGGTTACTTTGAGCTGAGGCAAAATTAAAATATTCGCCATTAAAAAAAAACAAAAACATACATCCATTATATTAAAACAGTGTGATTCTATAATCTCGTTATTTCTATAAATGTTCTTATGTGTTTTGCATGCAAAGGCTTTCATATAATGAAAGACCAATCCAGCAGCGAGTGTCTAGCCACTTTAATTGTGTTTATAACATTAATTGAATGGGAAAAACTGTAGCTCTGGACAGTAACGGTGTTATTACATTTACCATTTTCCTCTTTTCTGTGCATTTTTGGATCTCCGTGTTAGAAGACGTGGATGCATTGTCCACGTCTTTACCTTAGATCACCTAAAAGTGGCTATAGCAGCAATCGCCTTGTTTACAATTGTAGATAACAGTTCCAGTTTTGTTAATGATCAGTTAGTAACATAAAGTTCATCACCCATTCTTTTCGGTAGGCTTCCATTAATGTATCATTTTTTGTTTCTATCCCCAGAAGGATTCTGATTCCAAATCGCCATCGGGATGGGGTTACTGGGGAAATTGGGGCAAATCATTAATGTCTACAGCTTCAGCCACTGTGGCTACTGTGGGTGAGTAGGGATAGCACATGTGGGAGTTCTTAGTTACCGTAAAGATTTTGAATTATCATCGGTTTGGCTGCGCATATCAAACCGTTTGTTTACAGGGTTAATTTGAGTTCTTATCTAACTCCAAATCATCCTATGTAACCCAGTTAAAGAGACCAACAGCCAGCTGGGATGGGATATCTGTTCTGGCTGCTCGGTGTCAGTTCCTACATTAGAAGTCCGCCGTACAAAGGGTAGACAGAACATAACAATCAGTATATAACACATCAAGATAACATACAGAAACAACAGGTAAAGAGGGCCCTGGTCAAATGAGCTTACACTCTTACAGCCAGCAGCCCTGGTTTCTTTATTGCTAGACAGAAACTAAGCCATGGAATAGAGACAATACAAAAATCACATCTTCTAAACCAATTTGGTGCAGGAAATGTATGCAAATAATATATATCCCACCTAGCTGCAACTATTTCATTTTCTGAACATAAATGCCCATCCCGGTGTATTTTTTTTTTTTTGGACCCCTTGAGTATTTTTATACCCCACTCTGTTCTTGCAGGTCATGGGATTTCTACTGCTATTGAAAAGGCTGAGAGTTCCTTAGGGGTTCCCAGCCCTGTTGAGCTTTCATTTAGAACCCGTGAAGAGCCAGCAGAAGGCAAGTACCATACCTTTAATCTTGTCGTATGGCAGAAGGAATTTATCAATGAGATGATGGTAAATGGAATGCAAATTGTTTATACGAGAAGTGTTTTCTCCCATTTATTTATTGTAGAGGCCATTTCTGGGGAGAGCGGTGGCGCCAAAGAGAGTGAAAGCTCGTCTCCTATAACGGGGGCATTCGGTTTTCTCTCCAGCATCTCTACAGCAGTCCAAAGCACGGTAAGCGCTCACTGCAAATCGCTTCTTGGAATCTGAAATGTTTGTCTGGGCTGTAATAATTTCCTGTTACTCTCTGTAAACACAGAATTGATCAACATTTGTAAAAAAAAAAAGAGAATTTCACTGCCGATAAGAACCATTCAGCCCATCCAGTCTGCTTGGTTTTTTCCCCTCTGCTTTACAGACATAAACCTTATTTGTTGGACTCGTTTTAGATTCAGGCCATATATTTATGTTTTCCGTGTTTAAATTCCTTCACTGTATTTATCTCTACCACCCTCTCAGTAAAACTCGAATATATTACATCAAAGCCTCTGACCCGTTTGGATTATGACCTCATAATTCTCCTCCTTTTAAATAAACTTCCCTCCTGTACTTTGTTACTTCTGTTTGAGTATTTAAACGTTTCTACTTCTTCCATTTTAAAAGAAAATCAGGATTATTCATACTTTTCTTAGCAATTTTCCATAGTTACCGGCTATCATAAGGTGTTTATAAGAGAGCGCATATAGACTGCCTTCCTGATATTAGGCCCCTGAGCTTTCTCTTCATATTTGGGATGCTAATATGACACTGGTGAGCGCGTGTGTTTGTACGATGTCTTAAAAACAATATCCCGTTTTGATCTGTGGATGTTTGTTTAGGGGAAGACTGTTCTCACCGGAGGATTAGATGCCCTGGAGTTTATCGGGAAAAAGACCATGGACGTCATTGCAGAGGGAGACCCAGGATTCAAGAAAACCAAGGGACTTATAAACAGAAACTCAACCTTATCCCAAGTAAGTTACGGCTTTATCCCTCAAAGACAGAACTCTCGCAGGAGTCTGTGGTCCATTGCAGTATTACACCCCACCAATGATCGGCAAATGTGTGAATTGATGAGGCGTAGGGATGGACGTAATGAATAAATGTAAATATTTTATAGATGTACGAAAAAATATTTTGCCCCAGCTTGCCTAAGCTTGGCTGTTTAGAGCCAAACCACACTCTGCTTAAAGCAGGACACACTCCGTCTTTATACGGCAATTCCGTGCTATACCTTTTACAATCACACCGCCACTCCGGCAGTCGATACAGACCGGCTGTGGACCGTTACTCTTATTCCTAATAGTTCAACAGCAGGCTTAATTAACTAAGCTGTGCTTAGGGCAGTCTGATTATAAGTAACCTATAAATCTATACATTTGCGTAAGTAATACAAGCATTCTATTTCCGGTGGCTGTAAGGCTGGGGGCTGATTCATGACATTCCCTTTGATTTTTAATGTAAATCTGTGCATTTAGCTTTGTTACGTGTCATTGCCAGCTCTTGGTTGTAGGGTAGGAAACCTCAGGGCCACCTAATTGTATGGAAGCATGAAATATCAGCTGTTACAGAAACAATAATTTGGCGCTATAGCTCAAGCGGATCGCTGCGTCTGCCAAAGCTCTACAATCAATTTAATTGTGTATCGGAGTTCTGGTGGTGAGTCTTCCCGCCGCATCCAAGCCAGAAAGGAGATTTGTTTCTATGATATCCGTTCAGCGCAGATGGCAACAGAATAGAAATCTGGAACAAAGGAGATGACGTGAACACACGCGCTTTAAAACAACAATAGCTATTAATGATCCAGAACTTTTTCTTTCTTTCTGGCAGGTATTGAGAGAGGCGAAGGAGAAAGAAGAACAGCGAGTCAGTGGCGCGGTTACCGCACAGACCGATGGAAAGGCCCATTACGGGCTCTTATTTGATGAGTACCAGGGTCTCGCACACCTTGAGGCTTTGGAAATCCTCTCTAAAGAAAGTGAAGCGAAGGTTTGCTTTATATTTCGCATAAAAACAGAGCTTGGTATTATTAATGCTTAAGGAGAATAGGTAAATTATTAGCTTTTTTAAAGCCTTTATGATGAAAATAACTTTTATTGTGACAGATTTAACAGACACTTTTAGGTCTTCTCAGTTGTTCCTGAATCCCGGGCCTTTAACGTATGTTGCGGTGATTAAGAAAGGTTGATATTGGACCTCGGTAATGGTAACTGGGGTCATCGTATGGTTCCTCTTGCTTGTGTTCCCAGGTGAAGTCCGTTCTTAGTGCGCTGTCTGGGGACCAGCTCGCCACGGTCAAATCTGAGCTGGAGCCGTTAAAGGAAACCTTCTCTCTGGAGGAATTTGATGATGAGGATGAAGTGGAAAAAGGTAAAAACGCAGTGCAGGAATCTATGTGGAATTCATTAATTGTGTGCTAAGCGGTGAAAAGTTGAAGGTTGCTTGATACTCAAGTTAAAATACAGGCATCATTCTGCGGAGACTCCTTTTTTTATATTACAGGTGGGTGAGCTGGCCAATGCTGAGCCTGACTTGCCCACCTGATGTTGAAGGTCCTCGCGAAAGCCCTTCCAGACGCACATGAAGACCAAAGATGGAAGGTGGTGATTTTAGCTGGCTCAGTGCTGATGTGCTGGGTCAAGTCAGTTCAAGCGCACAGCACCGTCTGTACCTTTTTACTGTACCTGACAACTATCCCAAGGACCTATCTCCATTCTGGCAGCTGGAGCGGCTGAGATTTAAAATAGGAAGAGATCGGTGGATTTGGGCGCATCAAAGGACTGACCCATAAACCCAGCAATTAATTGCCATATTTGTAGTCTCTTGAAAGTAGTTGGAAAGTATGATTCCATATATATATATATATATATATATATATATAATTAATGGACACACACTTTTACTGAAATGTAGTTTAATTACAATGTAAATGAATGTAAAGTCTGTATAGTTCCTGCATGGGAACATGGCATGCGAATGCATTAAAGCCATGTCGGTGGGGAGAAAACCAGAGAAACTTATTTTATCAATAACAAATAAACATGGTGTATCAATATTTTTAATAATATTTTAACTAGTTTTTACAAAAAACTTTCCCATTAGGAGTATCTGCCAGAATGTATCTCTCTCTCCTAATTGGCTGATTATTTTGTATATTTTTAAATATTAGGGTTTTTTTGTACATTGTCAAAAGATTGTAAATACCCAATGGATTCTTAGACCGAATAGTCGTCTTACCTCTGCTAATGATTTTCACGCAGGGGATGAAGATTTCAGCCAGGAGGTAACTGCGTTATTCGAGGCGTTACAGATCTCAGCCAAGCCGGATAAACTGACCAGAGTGAGTGCGCTTGCCCCGGTCCCTATCATCAACGACATCCTTTTACTGTGTGACCTAGCGTTTGGTAACCAGACGGTTTTGTGACAGTATTTGATGGCAAAGGTCCAAATCGGGGGAATTGTGTTGGGGGTGTGGTTAGAGGTGGGGGTGTGACCAGACAGGAAGGGGTGTGGTCAGGGCAGGGCCACCTGTTCACCATACTTGAGGAACCACCTTGCAGTGCCCAGCTTCAGGGCGTTGGAAGATGACCATGTGGGAGCAGCCGTGAAGGTCCATGCTGGAACAGCACAGACCACCATTAATGTTACAGCTCCCTGGGCCAGTCAACGGAGATGGGAGGACCAGCTATGAGGGCCAGTGGGGCAGCTGTGAGGGCCAGTGTCATTGTACTTAGGGCTATTTCATTGTTATCCTCAATTATTTTCCATACTAGAATGTAATGGGAACCAAGGGCACCGAGTATTCCTTGGCCTTTGTTGCCAAAATCCTCCTCTGGTCCTTGGATTAATAGTCAGCTCTTTTGGCTTAATGCCTCGTCCCTTTGCTATATTGTTTCCTAATATTACAGACGGCACTGGTCTTATTGGTTGAACAAAGGGGCGCACTTTATTAAGGAAACATACAGCACATATATCGCTAGACCCACAGTGCAATATCTGCAGTTGAATCAGTCAGCACACAGTAGTGGCAAGAGGCGGCCAATCAGCTTTGCCGTTAAAGCACCTGTGTCCCCTCTGAATCCATTTAACTCGGGGACCAATCAGACGAGGAGGACATAGTGACGAATGAGAAAAGGGCCTACTTTGCTGCCTATTTTTACTAGTCCCAGCGGCCAGGCTTAACCTTTATTATAGCGGCCGCTTAGGTAGCGTTCTCAGGAACAAACCGTTAACAGCAACGAAAAAGCGGTGTTTAGCGCGGTGGCTTCCATGACTTAGAACGTTACTCGCTGTTGGCCACACAAGTCATCTACAACATGTTAGTTATCTGTCCCCTGCGGCTCCTACATAACACTACACGCTAACATCTCAAATTTTGAGCACTGGCCGGTACATGTCCAGAATCTAGAAAACCCGACACATTCTTTAGATGTTTGACTTTTTCTTTGCTGCAATGCCATGCGTGGCCACTAGGTGGCTGCCGCAGCTTCTCAGATCTGATGCATTTAATTTCAGAACTTAGTTGGTAAACTTTAGAGGTAAAGTTTAAGAAATGCAGGAGAGTAACCGGTGTGATCAACGTGCAGATAATGCTTTCAACAAATGGCTTTTCTACATCTTTATTGATTTCCTGGTCAGATGAATTATTCCCATATTCTGCCATCTATTCCCCTTTCAGGCGCGGAAAGCGGCTTACAGTTGGGTGGCCGGAGTGGCGGCACAGCAAACAAAGGGAAGCGAGGAACAGACTGACACAGAGGTCACGGAGGTCACAGAGCCGCAGAAGAAAACCACTGTTGAGGTGAACAGTCTGGGAAAATGCTGCAATGATCAGGGGATGAATCAGGGGATGAATCAGGGGATGTGATCGGGGAATGATGGAGAAATGCGTTTGTTTTGGCACATGGATTATATAACATCTGCTTAAATGTGGAAGCCACATGGCTTCAAAGGTTCTGGAACATTGTATGTCAGAAACTCGTATTGTGTCCGAGCCCTTCGTTTAAAGTGTTAATGGCTCTGTTCTCTGATGGCAGGAAATCCATGACCTGGCGATTCGCAGTCTGGCAGAACTATCCGCCTGCTCTATGGAAATGTTCCACAAGTCGGCTACATTAATCCTTCACGGAGAGACGCAAGTGCCTGCCGTATCAAGGGGAAAGGCCCTGTCCCAGTAAGTGCACGCGGTCTTGCTGCTCCCCGATTCTCACCGTACAGCTACTGCGTGAACATCGGCCACTGCTGACCAGCACAGGTTACAGTCAGTGACCCCTGATTAAGATATTTCGCGAGGGGTGCAGCTTCTATCACTTTTCCCAAATCCTATATTTTACATTCCGGTTCACTAATCAAACCCAACAGACGTCCTGATCTCGGTATATACATAGTTATGCCTCCCCATTAAGTTCTCTGTCCCCTCTTGTTTAGTCGCTGGTTATTGTTGATTGATTCAGGCAGCCGTTTCGGTACGGGTGGGGTAAGGAGAAAGGCCAATGATTTCTCATAGACTCGAGTCTGTAATTAAATCATTTCCCAATGGCTTGCAGTGGTAAGTATCTGCTTTTGAGTGTAACACAAGGTGTATTTCATAGCAGGGACACTATAATAATACCTTTTGTAGTCTGTGGGTAAGGATCAGTTGACCCAAAACACGTTTTATTTTGTCCCCGCTGCTACATAAGGTATCCATGCACTGAATTTAAATGGATGGGTGGTATAGAGATACATAGACTGGTCTGGAGTGGAGATGCATCTGAGTGGGAGCCATAGGGCCAGTAATTGACCGTTTGATGTTATTGTGGGCTACTCGTTTGGCTAGTGGCCCACCAATAGGACCCCCAGTTCCTGGTTTAATTTTGCATTCTTTTTTTCTTCTAGAATGACAATTACGTTGTGCAAAGAACTCTCACAGCTTTCAAAGAAGGTAACGACTTTGCTGACGACTACCGGGGTAAGTGTGTGCTGGATATGTAACATTAAATCTTTTATTACCCATTCCAATGCCCGTTTCTTTCACTCCCCCGATGTTGGAAAACAAATTTTGAGCACTTAATGGATTTATGGCTTGGAAGCGATTGCTGAAGGTTTATGAAAGTTTGAAGAGGGTGTATTTTGTTGCGCATCTTTATTCTTATGGCCAGAGTTTAAATTCAAAATTTGTTAATCCGGATTCATCGACGCTATCAACACAAGTCAGGCCTCTTCACTATTTTATACCATTTCATATTTTGAGTGCATCTGTTGGTTAGCAGAGAAGGAGGATATTCAGGCTAAGTTTATATTTAATGGTTTGTCAAAGTACAGAAAAGTCGGCTTTAATCAATAAAACAATACAGGAAATTATTATTTTCTTTGCTATCCAACGTATTAATACGTAATAACATATGTTATTTTTTTGCAGGCTTCAGAAAAGTCTGATGTTTTGAACCCATTAATTACGGCCGTCTTTTTAGAGGTGAGTGTGGTTCAGAGATGTACCTAATCGAGATCAGAGAGTAGAGCATGTGCGGATCCACAGGACGGACATGCTAACACGGCTTCCCATTTCAATCAACTTTATTTAGACAGTTGACAAAAAATAGAAGAACTGCTCATGTACACAGCTTGATGCATGTCACACAGGTTGTCGGGTGTTGTTGGTGTGTGTTTTTGTGAACCTCTATTCTCTGAGTAACTCCTGGCTCCCACATGTTCATGTCGTGACTCTTTTAATGTCAGTGTTTATGTCAAGGGGGCATCTTGTGAAAGGTTCAGCTCTTGGAAGATTTGAAGGTACACTGCTAAATTAATACTTAAAACAATCCCCACACCTATCACATAATAATAATAATAATAATTCTTTAATCAAGTGAATTGTGCTTCATTCATTCATTCATTCATTTCTTTTTTAGGCCTCTAACAGCGCTTCCTACATCCAGGATGCTTTCCAGCTTCTGCTGCCAGTCCTTGAAATATCCCATATCCAGAGCCAGACATAATCCACGTTTAATTTATCGGCCAATGCTATTTTCTGCTCTATTGCTTCCTCCTCTGTTGACTTGGACCATCCTTGGCTGTCACCACTGAGATTAAAACCCAGTTTCCCAATTTCTGACCACAAAACTATCTGCTCAGAGGACGTCTCCCAACCCGGAACCAAATGAGAATCCAGAAAACCTCCAGTCGGAGTCAGCAGGGAAATAACAACAGCCGTGCATTGAATTAAACCAGTCGGGCGGATCGAGAGCTCTTTTCTTCTTGTATTTTTCCTTTATGAGTGCCGCCATTGTGTGCGATTCCGCAGGCAGCCAACGGATACCAAGGTTCAACCCGGATGTCTTTCAAAATGTAACCTAAACATCTATACCTGTAGAGATGTCCTCGCAGGGCTATTGTGCCCAATATATCACGTTCTCGTGCACGGTCCGTGGTTCCCACTGATTAGTATTAGTTATACTGCTTCCGGACCTGGTGCCTCGCAGTGTCAGGGTGTGTTTCTTGATGCTGATGTGTCATCCCTCTGTTTGTCCTGTAGATAAAAGCTTGTCTACCGCCCTACTGTAAAAGTATGTTTTAAGTACTCTTATAAATGCTAAACTCTGTATTTTTATCTTTTTGTAAGCATCTATAACCCTAAAACAGGGAAAATATACACATAGCACCTCTTTGTCCCAAATCTAATAATCTTTGGGGAAATGGTTAAGCTGTTGGAATTGGTGATGCGTTCCTTTTTAACCTTATTAAAGAGTTTGCGTAATAGAGAAGGAAAGAAAAGGGTTTTGAAAGACTTAATTGTGGATAATTTTGTTGTAGTTGCAATGTGACCAAAACACAAATCTGGCACTTTTTCAACCGACGCTTCCGTGAAACTTCAGCAACCTGAGGATGGCATAGAGTACCTGTCTTCATTAATTCATTAATTAATTCAGCACAAGACCCGCTACAAAGCAGGTGATGCAATATATATACATTTAACCTATTTTTTTCTTTAAAGAGCCAGCAATGTGGTTCCAGAACCAATTATTAAACATGCATGTGGCAGGCGTAAAGCATATTTTCACTAATGGGAGTTTATCCCTTTGCAAATCACTGTAAGGCATATAATGTAGTTATTGATTTTGGGTTATAATCATAAGCAAGACCGGTCCTGCGTAACAAGACAACTTTTTAGAAGTATTTCCATGTTAACAATGCATTATACAGGGTCAGTTCAGCAAAGGCAGGGCGATGCGATTTTAAACTTACTTTACAGACTCACGCTTTAGTGGATATGCCCCGTAGTAAAGTATGTGAATTGAAATGCTATTTAGCAGTTAAAGCACTTTCAGTGTTTGGCTGTTCAGTTATTCTGGGCCATTAGGTAGAAGACGTTATGCTTTGAATATTATCTAAGTAACAGTTTGTACTTCTTTATGTATAACGAGTGAAACTATGTATTTCATGTTATTTTCAAGTTTTTCTAAGCCCGGAGGGAACGCCTTGCAGATCAGGATTTTCTGGGAATTTCCTTGCTACACGACCTAGCTGAAAACATAAGTAAATAGCTGACCTTTCAGGGTTCATCGTGTATGAAGAAAACAAGACACGTTACAGTATAGTATGATCCCCCCCCCGGATTTCAAATGCAAAATGGGGGTCTGGGTCTTCCAAGGTTATGACTGGACCTTCAAGCTGTGACTTTTTTTCTTATGAAGGGTTTTATTTACTTAACAATATTGAAAACCATTGCCCAATGTTGCTGTTTAATTATTTGGAGCATATTAAACTTTGAATATTACCCCAGGGTGTTGTGTGAGCATCGATGAAATGTCATGTTTGTAATGGCCTTCTCTCGGTACCGCAGCATATCGCGCAGTAGTAGATCTTGCTAGGCACAAAGCAGACTTCTTTAGATCACCAGTCCCAATAGACTAAAGCTGTTTTTGTTAACTGAACAGTATTTTTTTAATGTGAGATACTCTGCAGCGCGGCTTCCCCCCCCCCATTCCTTGATATGGCGGGATAATGTGCTAGTGGGGTGGACAAGCTGCAGCTTCATTTGGACCCCAACATGGCTAGTATAGGAGAATGCATTTGGAGTGCAAGTCCCAGATCTCGTTGGGTCTGCATGTTTTTTTTAAAGAGGCCATGCCCCCTATAGAGATCTACAAGCCTATGTATAGATCAAGAAACATTATTTGCATTCACTGCCGCCTATGAGATAAGGCGTTATTATATACAAAGGAGCAACTGCAATATAGAATAATACGGTGTACATGGTGATAAACATGTTTCCTCTTTGTGAGATCCTACACATTTAATAGCATTACTGTATAGGTAATTGTTCTATGTAAACCTTGTCTAAGTCTTAAAAACATTACTGACCGATCAGCTTATACCTGCTTTTATATTTATGGATATGAAGATTTCTCCAGCACGGCCCAAATATACTCGCCCTTTAAAATCTGGAACAGAGCTTAGACTTTAGCTGTAACAGTTTACATGTTGCGCAACAGTAGAAGAGAGGGTGCGGTAAAGTTATATATACATATAGCCGTACCGGATCCAGCCCGCAACAAAATACAGACAAACCCTGCGTGTACAGACAAGAATCAACAAGGGTTGATCTAGTATTAAAAATGACATAATAAAACAACAACTATGCACCAGATCTCGCATGGCCTCCGCGCAGGGTTGCCCGCAAACATAAAATGCTACTAATTTAAAAAGCTGGTGAGCAAGTTCTAGAAAAAAAGAATGAAAAAGAAAAAGTAATGTATTTTTACTAATAGATTTTTTTTTTAGCTAAGAAGTTGATTACTTTTTGTTTGTATAATGGTGAAAATATGTGTAAAAAATGAAATAAATGTCTTTGATCCTTTGCCGAACATGAAGTCCGCTTAATGTCCAGTACTGTCCGGTTGAGGACACCTTGCAGATCAGGATTTGCTGGGAATTTCCTTGCTACACAACCAATCTGTCGAAGGTCATTTAAACCAAGGCACATTGGAGTATATTAGAATTCTCGCCCCCAGGCCTTCACATGGACATGGAGTCTGATTCCTCCCAGTTTACAACTCTACCTTCAGGTGGGGAAATTCCCTTTAGGGTTTATTTTCTTAACAGAGATTTGCTGGAGGAATAACCAGACGTATTCAGATCCGGATCCATGACATGATGTCGCTGAAGATGGCCACATGATCTATGTCACCTTGGTATGACGGGGCCTCCACAGTGATATAAGTTTTATTTTTACTTAATCCCTTGACCGGATGTCCGCAGGGGGTCGAGATCTGGTTCGGTAGTAAAGTTTCCTAGATGGCTCTACGGTATCCCTAGATCTTGATGGTCGAAATAATGAAAGGTCGTTGAGAATGTTATTCCTGTTGCGTTCCGTGGACTTAAACGTTCTCATAAAGTTTCTTCCACGCACCGCTGTTCAGTGCACTAAATAAAACGCATCTAAGTATAACTTAACCACATGCATTAAAGGGAAATGCCTACCAAGCTTATGGCATAGTCCAGGCTTGGGTAGTCCTGTTTCTTCTCGAATGTCTTCTTCAATTTGTGAGCTGGGGAAAAATCTAACTTGACATGACTTTGATACCCAAAGAAAATGTTGGATTAGGAACGGCAAGTGAAAATGATCTGTGACAAATAACTTGAGATCTCCGCTGTTATTCATTATTAGTGTTGTGTAAAGATTACCGGGTATAAACATTGCACATCTATACCCAGATCCAAGCCGACAAAACATCACCTCTAATAACTATACATGGTCACTGGGTGCCAGAGACAACGCTGAAAGCCGAGTTGATGAGGACTACTCCCTATATTTAAAGGAATGCTGGCATATGATGCAAAAGTGTGGAAAACCGAGTCTCTCGATGAACCCGACATACCGGTATTCTCGCTTTCAGTGGGTGTTGGCTGCCTCTTCCTTATAATCACTGTTAGTGCCGGTTGTTCATTGAGAGCTGCAGCCGTGGATGTGCTAACAAGGTGAGAGCAGGAGATCTCTGCTGAACAAAGTGAAGTTGAAGTCACTACCTCACTGCAGTTAGGTAACAAAATGATCTTTTTCTGATGATGTATTATTGTTGGTTTTCTGGATTTTTTTCTTCTATATGGTGCTGTGTCCCAAAATCCTCCCCCACTGTCTGACTCGTATTGTACTTTTGCAATTTCTTTTAATATTTTATAAATTTTATAGTTTCGATTAAGTATGTCTTAATGGAAAATAAGATTAGAGGGTAATACCCACCATCTTTTTCTTTTTAACTAGTTTTAATGTTATTATTATTTAATGTTTTCGGGCAGCCATATATTAACCATAGAAATGTGTTCTAGCTGTGTTATTTTAGCCCGATCTATGAACAAACACCCCGACTCCTTATTATACTGCCTTGTAGTAACCAATAGAATGCTTCAGTGTTAATCGTTCCGACTAATGAAAGTTTATGGAGGAACGGACTTCATTAGCATTGCCATAAAGCATCAGCTCAGTGTGGTGTTTGAGCAGGGAAAGTGGCTCAAAATATCACATGACTGACAACAATGGCGGCCTCCAGGTCTGCAGATAAAGGGAGTTGCATACATGATTTTATGCACAAGTAAAAAATATTTTTGCCATGAGACTCCCCCTTTAAGAAAACCAAGAATTTAAAATAACAAACAACCAGTTAAACTCTGCAATCAGTCCTTGGTCTCATTTTAGATTCAGGATAGCATTATGCCCATCCCATGTATGTTTAAATCCCCTCGCTGGATTAGCCTCTAACACCTCTCATGGGAGGCTGTTCCATGTATCTACCACCTTAGAAGGGTCAATCCATGTTTGAAGAATTACACAAACTCACAGTGACGCTTGCCTTGCAATCCTACTATGAGTGGAAGTAGGGGGCCGTAACACAATAGCCCTACTCTTCCTGCGATTAAATAAATGTCTTGGGAAGAAGTAGCAATTTAAAAAAAAAAGATGTGATAGCAAGATGGCAGCTTCCACATAGAGCACAATGAAAGATAACAGAGATATTTTTTTCTATTTAAATAGTAGTAGTAAAACACCAGAATTACATGTTTTAAAAGGAAGAATTAAAATTTCTGTTTGTTTTTTTTACACTAAACACTAAAAGGAGTTTAGGAATTACGGATCATGAATGAAATGATTATTTGCTTAATAATTTCTTATAGTATTCATCTCAGGAACCAAGAAATAGTTTCTTTCTCACCAAGGTTTTTCTTGGCTTACTTGGCTGCGAATTTAGCACGTTGTTTTCTTCTCGAAGGCCATGAATGACTCCAAATACCATTGAAATGGTAAAAGCCAATGCGTTTCACGATGGGTGTTTATCAATAATATTTATTAAGCAGTTACAGGTTTCAGAGACAGGTTTCTAAAGATGGGTTTCTAAACATAAGAGTAAACATTACATATAGTTAAATATTTTTAAGTAGTAATGTCTCTGCCCCCCCCCCCCCGGAAGGGGTTTGTTGAGTTAACCACAAGTTTCCATCATTTCAAATTGCTTCAAGGGCATTTTGACACAATGACCTCACCACAATGGGCCAACGCCAATCATCTTCTCCTGCAAGAAAGTCAGCGCCGGTCCCGTAATAACACATAGTTATTGGTGGGAGTGAGATTTCTTGAAAGACACCTCACTAATCGAACTATGCATTGTACAGGGCCAACTCGACTCTTCTTGCAGAAGAAGCTCATTGGAGTTGGCTCATCATAGTGAGGCCATTTGGTGGAAAATATTCAGGTCTCCGGCAAACTCATGGTTTAGAAGATGTGGCCATGAGAAAACTTCTTTTACTTGAATGGAACCATAACAGGCCTACATTTTCTCTTGCAGGTTTTTGCTAAACTGGAAAAATGTCGGGTGTAATGAAATGTGAGTAAATCTGCTAATGTTTTTCTAGATTCTAAGCTTTAACGAGCAGGGCCCTCCTCACCATCTGTAACTTCAAATGTGGTTGAAAAAAGATTTAATCCCTACCTTCCCTCCTGACACATTAACCCTTTTATAAGAACCTCTATAGGGTGCTTTGAGCAGGGCCCTCCTTGCCTATTGACTCTGTGAAGTCCAGACTGTTATGTGATTCACTTCCTGTTTACCCATTGTCATTGCCTTCCCTCCGAAGTCTCCGGTTCTCCAGGTCAACACTGAATCCTCCGGTTCGCGGCAGCTGGGTCTTGACAGGCCCTATTCCCCACCCATTTACCCTTTAAATGGGGGTGTATCCCACAATGCGGGAACGCCCAATGACATCGCCCTGATGCCCCAACGTCAGCGGGACCATCCCAAGTGGCAGTCCTGGCTACCTCCCGCAAGGGTAGGCTTTGGGTAGCTTGCTGCCGGGCAAATCCAGCCACTGGCCACGTGCTACAGCAGCAGATCGAGTGATAGTGTGACACTGTCAGCCACCAGCCCACCAGGGATCTGCCTAGTATGCCATATGGCCAGTTGGGGGCCTGGGTTATATCTTATTGAGTGAACGTTGCTAGGTTTGATCTCAACATGCATACTATAATTTTAGAATGAATTGCTTTGCTTAATGAATGTTCCCCGAATGTTCTAGGGTTTGGAAAAGACGACGATAAAGACAAAGACAAAGATAAACACCAAGAGATAAAGGGAGAGGACAAGAAAGACAAGAAGAAAAAGAAAGACAAGAAGGTGAACATATTAACTTCCTAATATCCTATATCCTTACGGGTTAATTTGCTAAATAAACCTGTGAAATGGTGTTTACATTTTAAAATATGTACTTCCTGTTCCCAGGTTTATTCCTCCCTGATTTGTAATATCTACTCCATTGTTTAATCACTGATTTTTGTTGAATGAGGCGGGATAGCGTAGCGGGAAATAATTTTAAGACAGAACATGGATTAGTTTAGCCACCTAGTGCCACAAATGGCAGCTTTCCTAATTTCCTACCTTTAACCAAAATGTCTCCAAAAGGAAGCGTTTTCTGCTGTTATGACTATGAAGCATTTGCGTTGCCTCCTACGCATCTCCAGTGACCATAGGGTGGCAGACTAAGAGGTCATGTGCCTAGATTCTACTTTACTGAAAGGGTACTACTCTACAATAGTACCCCTGGGGGGTTACACATAGCACAGGTTCAGGTATTCTGTTATAGAGCACTGGGGTAAACTACAGAACGGGGCAGTAATCTGATCTTTGCATCTTTTCTTCATTCCCAGGAAGGAGATACGTCCAGTTCCAGCTCAGACAGCGATTCTGATGTAAGATGGTAACTGGCGTTGGTTGGTGTAGCATGCGCTAAATGGGCAACACATTAACAAACCTATACGGAACGAGCTTTCCTACTACCGCAGCCAAATAGCGGCATGGTAGGAAGGTATCTTCTCTGACTCATGGGGAGGACAATACTGGCTATTTCATTTTTTTAACCGACACATTTGGGCTGGCACCGTCTGGCCGGGGGGGGGGGGCAAGCCAATTCAATAGCCCTGTGATATAATTGCCTTTAATAAAGATGGCAAACGATATGTTCAACGCACCCGATCCAGTCGTATCCATAACACTGAAAGCAGGGCCGGCCCTACAATGGAGCCGACTGGGGCAATTGCCCCAGGCGGCACTTTAGAAGGGGCGGCACTTTGCCGCCCCAAGCGCTTTTTTTTTGGTTTTTTTTGAAGCGGAGGAGAGAGAGAGAGGGGCACCGAGTGGTTTTCGCTTACCCGCTCGGCGCCCCTCTCTCTCTCTCTCTCCTCTGCGGCGAGCCTCCCTGTTCGGTCTCGGTGCCAGCTTGTAATGCAGAGCGCCGGAAGTGACGTCAATTTCCGGCGCTCAGCATTACAAGCCGGCACCGTGGCAGAGCAGGGAGACTCGCCGCAGGACTGTTTAAAGGTAAGTACCGGGGGGGGGTTAGATTATGGCGTCGGCGAAGTTTAAAATGAAGCCCCCCCCGGCGTCGGCGCGGGGGGCAGCATTTTAAACTTCGCCCCAGGCGGCGTTAAGTCTTCGGCCGGCCCTGACTGAAAGGATTGTGTGTTGGAATGAAATGCCACAAGTGTATGTGGTCATGGCCCCCAATATGTCCAAATCAGAGCAGCCCAGCCCCTGTTAATGACCCCCTTCTGCTGCAGATGACAAAGACGATAGCAGACTTTTAAACATCACATCATAGTGAGAGATAAAAATATTATTATTATTATTAGTAGTAGTAATATTGATATAATAATAATTATATTGTTACAAAAATGTAACGTAGTGCAGGCTCCCTTTCTGGATTTAATAACAAAAAATGGATACAGCTGTATTAGCCCAAGAGAAAATGGAGTCCAATCGTAGTTGATATTTGGATCAACATAGAAGTAAAGTCATGCAGTAAGAAAAAAAAATATATATAGCTGTATTATTCCAAGAGAAATGGAGCCGTTGGTCAATTGATACATTTTATTAGGGTGAAATAGAAAGGTCTAAAGAGGTCAGATGGAATTGTCCTCAGATCACGTCTGAGGAAGAGACCTCTGAGATTTACGTCACTTATTTTAATATCAATTTCTGATGTATCTTACAGGGAGGAAAGAAGAAAAAAGACAAGCATTAGAAGAACAAAAGTGATACAATGGAGCTGGAACATGCATTTAACAAACCTCCATTATACTTAGTAATGCGCTTCTGCATGTGTGTTTGTAAATGGTCTGCAATGTATATACTGATCTTTACTTAAAGGTCATGGGTTTTCAGAATAAAACCTTAAACAAACTTGTTGAAGTATTCCAATATCTTATGAAATATACTGAGTACCTGTATATATACACTCTATACAATCGTCTACGGCCTAGGGCTGAATATTGAGCAGCACCATAGGCTGGTACAAATGATCTATCAAAAAAAGACTGAGGGATCTATCAGGAAATAACATGGGGGCTCAATATAGAAAACAGAGGGGGGGATATTATAGAAACATTTCCATAAATAAAGGCATTTCACAATGTATCAGAGGGAAGTTCGTGAAATCAAGGAGCTGAAACCACAACTCTCCTGACGAGTCTTCTGTTGGTGAATAACTACAAACAGCAGACTAAAGTAGAGGACTGCATTGGGATGCGGGTCCTGCGGGACCCACCAAAAAACTCGGGTGGTCTTTCGGTCGCTGCGGGCGGTCAGGCACTGTACCTGCGGGTCCCAGCAATCCCGTGCACTCCCGCAAGGCTGCCTTCGCGTTGCTCCCTCACAACATCTCTTCTCTTGTTCCGCCAAAGGAAGTCAGCGGAGTCACGTGATTTTACGTCATGTCACATGACTCTGCTCAGCTCCTGGGTGGAACAAGAGAAGAGATGCTGTAAGAGAGCAACACGAAGGCAGCCTTGCGGGACTGCGTGGAAAATCTGCAGTACAGGTAAGGGGGTGGGAGTGATTGGCCACATATGTTGCAGGAGCGGGCGAGAGTGGAACACACACATTGCGGGAGCGGGCAGTAATGATCACAAAATCAGCGGGATTAAAAAACTAAAGGCCCTAACTCTAAACAGGATGACAAACTGGCTCTGGCACTTGAAGGCCACCAAATAACATTTGTGCAGAGATCAGCAGGTTATGTTTGGCTGCGCGTAACGTTATTGTAGTTTTGAAGTGTGCGGTCTCGCGTATCAATCGGGCAGTCACACAATAGTGGGATATAGGTTATGGCGGTATGGGTAATTATGAGGCCCTATGGGCCACTGGGACACCAGCATTTGCTACCCCCACCCATTGTTTCTATTACCCTTCATTGAACCAGTTCCCCACCTTTGTGTATAGAATATTTTTTGAAGTTGCCAACTTGCTCTCAGGTCCAGGAAACCTTTTATAGTTAAAATCTGCATATTTTTAGGTATAATCGTAACGCAGAAGGAAACATAACAAACCTGATGTACAATTGCTGAGTAAAGATACCACAACAATTAAATAGTTAAAAAAAATCCCAGGCTGAATAATTTATTGGTCTTCCAGCGCCATCTAGTGTAAAAAAAAAATCACTACACAAAGAAACAAATTCATTTTGGAAATTATTGCAATACTGTATTTTTCATATTATTTTGAAAAATGCCAAATTTTGTTCCAGGAGGAATATACAGACTTTATTGCATATCCGAGGCCTTTCAGGCAAAGTTTTTGGGGTAATTCTATCTCTTAGATCGGCAGCAGATCTTTATTCCAGGGACTTTGTTGACATTAAAGACATAAAGCTCAAGTACAGGTAATTTATTGCAGCTAACAAATTGCAACTGGATAACACGGGCTTGTTAGGGAGTCATTGTTGGTCCTTGTGATCACCGAATAAATAGCACTGTGGGTTGTAGTTTTGAAAGCAACTTCCGATACAGCGATGGGCGAGAGGGGCAGTAAAAGCTACTGTCCTTCCACATGTTATTTTATTTTCCAGCAGACCCTACCACTTCTCTGTGGCTTACCTTTGGAGGCAGTTGTTTTTGTTCAGTCCCACAGGCCACGGTTCCAAATAAATATTTCCGAGTAAAGGGACACTTCTGTAGTAGTTGTCAATGTACATATGATACCCATTATTAAGACGGGTTGAGATGAGGTTCCAGGCAATTTTTACCACTTATCCCCACAGAGCCGGCATAGCCTGGGTAATTTAAGTGCAAGTCACCCCCCCCCACCCCATAAATCCAAAAAGAAAAGGAATGTCCGTCTCTTTAACAAAGCTTGTACAGCTTGACCGTTACCTTGCCCTCTTGGAACTTATATGTTGTTTAAATATCAGCTTTCCTTTGTATTACATTAACCCCTTAATGACAAGACTGTACACGTTTGGGCAAAGGCTGTTTTAACATTTTTGCGGTCATTTTGTGCATCCACACACATTATATACACATTATACCACAAACATTACATATCATATATTATATATTTTTGAAAATTAAACCCCAGGGTATTTCAAATACTGATATTTTAATTTTTTCCATGCACACATTTTATCACCAGCCTTTCTCAACATTTGCAGTAGTATGTTTTGTGTTTTTTTCCACACACATTTAGGTATGAATTTGCAGCTCGTGGTATATGTTACTGTCAAAAAACAGCACAATTTGTGTTCAGCAACACTGAGTACAGTGATACCCCCATGCATAGGGGTTTGTTGGGCTGTCTGGGAGGTAAAAGGCCATCTTGGCAAGGTTTGCATTTTTCTTTGAGTTTCAACATCAGTCTGTGCTGCCAGGCCCAGTAGACTTGGTTTATTGTGAATCTAGTGATAAGCCAATATGTGTGTGTAGTAGATACATGGATCGGTTACCCTTTCAGTCAGAAATGGTACGAGGGTGGAGTGGCGAGAGTTAACGGAGTTTAAATAAGATGCGGTGTGAACCCAATGAACCGTACATGAGGTTTACTCCAGTCGATTAGTATCTTTGTGTTATTATGGGAGTCCTTTTGCCTAAACCATTCCAAGTTGGCAGATGTGACACCTCTCCTAGCCAGAAATGCACCGTTATAATCTCAGCCCCTTTTCTACTAAAGGTTATATTTAAAAGATTAAATCTATATTAAGGGATCTGGGGTCCTCATATGTATATTTGAGGTGCCCACATTTTTCCTAGCAGCATGACAAGGTTGGGTTATCTCCAATCATTTAATAGATAAACTAAAGTCTTTTTTTTAACTCTTTCCATGTGATAATGTTTGTGAAGATATAGTGCTAATTTTAGGACTTACTCATATCTGCATGTATATGGAGAATATGGAGGCAGAGACACAAACAGTGTGCCATGCAGTATACATTTATCGGCCAATCACAGTGATTGTATGACATAGGTGGTTGCTAATTGGTTCCTACAGACTGCCTTGGCTATGAGACAGTCTCCTGCAGTGGATTCTATACCATCAATATAGGTTTTTGGGCACAATTTGTGTGTGATAACATAGAACATGATTGATATTGTTACTGTTTAATAACTATGATTAATAACTCATTGTTAACTGAAATAAACTATGTGAGAAGTGGCACGTGGCAAATAGATAGAAAAATAGTGGCTCTCCAGCTGTCATGGGACTATGATTTCCTTGAGTTCAGTCAGTATCTTTAAGGAAGAGAAGCATGCATATGGTCATCTGAGATTATGAGCTTTGTAGTTCTACAACAGCCAGAGGACTGCTGTCTTTCTCAGGTAAGCATACAGCAGGACAATGTCCTTTTCTAAACTTTGCTCATACCTCTTCTACTCTTTGTTTTCTCAAAAACTGTTTTATTTGTGTTTTTCTCAAACACTATCTTGATTATTTTTGTATCCTATAAATTAAATCCAATAATGATCAAAATTACCTGATTCCATAATCTCACTACACAAAATAATCTCCCTTTTTAATGTAAACAAATTGAGTAAATGAGACAAATAAAACCAACATTAGACAATATAGAATTAGAAACTTCACATTTATTTAGAAAAATTAAACAGAATAAGAAACATTTTGCAGTTTCCGGATAAGAACATTAGGAAGTTAAGAGACAACATGACAGTCAGAAATATGGCCAAAACAAGGGCTACATCTGGACTCACAAAGGGTCATCCTTCAGCACTCAGGAGAGGAAAAACCCCCATTATGGAGGAAACCTCTGGGGAACCATGGCATGAAGGACTGCCCTTCCCTCTGGGCTTAAGTAGTTAAATGTAAAATGCCCTTAATTGTTCTTCAATTAAAATTACCTTTAACAGTGTGTTTCTTTCAAATTATTATTATTATTATTATATTTTAGATTCTGCAGCGCTGAAAATTTTACAGATAACGACAAGTACAATACAGCAATTGACATACAGATACAAGAGAAATAAAGGGCCCTGTTCCAGCAGGAACTTACAATCTATGCTTTAACAGAATGGAATTATTTGACAAGTTTATGTTCCCTTCCTTACCATCTGCACCCCCACCAAAAAAACAATAATGGAAGAAATGTTGAGACCCCTTGCAAAAGATTTGTCTACACATGTTGCTGTTATAATCATTTACAACCTTGTGACATAACCACCAACTGACAAGGTCACCAACAATGAAATGGATCTTTTGCAGAGGCACAAATGGTACATGTAAATCTAATCAGCTACAACCCCCTGAGCTAGAACCCTCAAATTGCAAGGTAAGCATAAATAGAAAGGATGTTTGGCAGAGGCACCAGTCTTTAAAAAATGGTACATGAGTCAATCCTCTAATTCATTAGAACATTGTTAGCTAGACTCCTGAATCTCAAGGTTAGCAAACAATGTTGATACCCTTGTCTGAGGCACCATACTGAAACATATAGTACGTTAGTTAATGCTCTAATTAAATAGACCCTACTTAGCTACACCAATAAATCTCAAGGTCTTTGAGAGGCAATAGTCTTACAAAAAACAATCAAGAGTTGCTACTCATATCAGATTTATCCTCCTGAAGTAAGACCTTCAAATCGCAAGCTTAGCAGCAATGGAATCAATCATGACACCTTTTGATGAGGCATTTGTCTCTAATAAACTACATACAAGTTCTAATTTATCAATTAGAACCTAATTTGCTACAGATATTAAATCTCAATATTGGAAGCAATGGAATAACTTATGATACCCTTTGTGGAGGCACCAATCTCTAACAAACAGTACACAAGTTCATGCTCTAATTAATTAGAACCTCCTTAACTAGACCCCCAAAACTCAAGGATAGCAACGATGGAGTAGATATTGATACCCTCTGAGAGGCAACCTTCTCCACCAAAAACAGTATGCCAGTTGCTGCTCCTATCAGGTACAACAATCTGAGCTTGGACTCTCAAATTAAAAGGTAAGCATAAATGGAAGGACTCATGTCATGCTCCAAAAATGGTACACAAGTAAGTGTTCTAGTCATTTACCAGCTCTTTAGCTAGAAACCCTTAATCTTAACGTCAGCAACAACTGAATGAAACTTGATGCCCTTTGAAAGTCAACAGTATTCTCAAAAATGGTACATTAGTTGCTGCTCCTATGAGACACACATCTTGAGGTTGCTTCTTAATGTCAGAAGCAATGGAATGACTCATGATACCCTTTGTGGAGGCATCAGTCTTTAACATAGGGTACACAAGTTAATGCTCTATTTAATTAAAACCCACTAGCTAGTTGTCTAACTCTCAAGGATAGCAACAATGGAGTGGATTTTGATACCCTTTGAGAGGAAAAAGTATCCACAAAAATGTTACAAAGGTTGCTGCTCCTATCAGATACAATGTCCTAAACTAGGACCCTGAAATCTAAATGTCAGCAGCAATGGAATGACTGATGATACCCTTCATGGAGGCATAAGTTTCCAAAAACTGGATCAGATGTTGCTGCTCTCATCATTCAAAACCTATGTAGCTAGAATGCTTAAATCTCAAGGCCAGCAGCAATTGAGTTGATCGGCATACCCTTTGCAGAGGCACTCGTCTCTAATAAATGGCACACGATATGCTGCTTTACTCAGACTAAACCTCCTGAGCTAGAATCCCCAAATTTGAAGATCAGTAATAATAGAAATAATGTTGATAAAGAAGACTTTTGCCTCTGCCAAGGTTAACAAGTGGTACATGACTTAATGATCTAATCAACTATACCCTCCTTAGCTAGATCCCGAATTATAAAGGATAGCAACAATGGATTGGATAAATGGTACCTAATTTGCTGATCTACTCATTTAGAACATTTAGATAGACTTCCTATCTCTCAAGGTCAGAAACAATAGAGTAGATCATGATACCTTTTGGTGAGGCCCAAGTCTAAGACTACTGATGGAGATTGCATTAAACATGGGCATAACATTGAACATGGATATATAATTAAACATGGACATAACATAAGACATGGAGATAGCATTACACATGGACATAGCATTAAATATGGATATACCATTAAACACGGATATACATTAAACATGGACAAAGCATTAAACATGGACATAGCATGGACATATCACTAGACATGGTTATAGCACTAAACATGGACATGTCATTACATGCACATTGCATTAAACATGGATATAACATTAAACATGGACATGTCATTACACATAGAGATAACATAAAACATGGACATTGCATTAAACACGGATGTAGCATTAAACATGGACATCACATTACACATGGATATTGCTTTAAATATGGATATAATATTACACACAGAAATAACATTAAACATGAACATTGCATTAAACATGGACATAGCAATACACATGGATATAGCATTACACATAGAGATAGCATTAAACATAGACACAGCATGACACACAGAGATAACATTAAACATGGACAGAGCATTACACATGGGTTTAGCATCAACTATTAATTATAGCCTTACACATGGACATAGAACGACTTATGGAGATAGCATTAAACATGGATATAGCTTTAAACATGGACAGAGAATTACACATTGACATATCATTACACATCGACATAGAATTACATATGGATATAGTATTAAACATGGAGTTACCATTAAAAATGGAGATAGCATTAAACATGTAAATAGCACTACTAATGGAGATAGCACAACAAATGGATATAGCATTAAAGATGGGCATTGCATTAGACACAGAGATAACATAAAACATGGACATAGCATTAAACATGCACATAACATTACACATAGAGACAACACTAAACATTTAGATAGCATTATACATGGACGTTACACATAGACATAACATTAAACATGGACATATCATTACAAATAGAGAAAACATTAAACTTGGACATAGCATTAAACATGCATTTATCATTAAACATAGACATAGAATTACACATAGAGATAGAATTAAACATGGACATAGCATTACACTTGAAAATACCATTAAACATGGAGATAACATTAAACATGGATATAGCATTAATCATTGACATAGCATTACACATGGAGATAACATTAAACATGGACATAGCATTAAACATGGATATAGCATTAAACATGGACATGACATTCAACATGGAAATAGCATTAAACATGGATATAGCATTAAACATGGATATAGTATTACTCATGGATACAGCATTAAACATGGCCAAAGCACTACTCATGGGGAAAGCATTAAACATGGACATAGCAATAAACATGGACATTACATTAAAAATGCATATAGTATTAAACATGGGGATAGCATAAACCATGGGGATAGCATAAACCATGGACATAGCACTACTAATGGAGATAGCAGTAAACATGGATATAGCAATAAACATGGACATAGCATTAACATAGAGATAACATTAAACATGGACATAGCATTAAACATGGACATAGCATTACACATGGATATTGCTTTAAATATAGATATAGCATTAAACATGGACATAGGATTAAACATGGAGATATCATTAAACATGGATTTAGCATTACACATGGACTTTGTATTACACATGGATATCGGATTAAACAGAGATAGCATGACACATGGATATATCATTAAATATGGACAAAGCATTACACATAGAGAAGCATTAAAAATGGACGTAGAATTACACATAGAGATATCATTGATATAATGGATATAGTATTAAACATAGAGAAGGCATTAAACATGGATATAGCACTAAACATGGACATAGCATAACATAGAGATATCATTAAAGATGGACATACTATTAAAAATTGATATAGCACTACACATGGACATGGCATTAAACATGGACATAGCATTACACATGGATATAGCATTACAAATTGATATAGCATTAAACATGGATAAAACATTCAATATGGAGATAGCATTAAACATGGACATAGCGTTACATATGGACATAGCATTAAATATAGAGATAACATTATACATGGACATAGCATTACACATGGATATAGCATTACAGGTGGAGATAGCATTACACATGGATATAGTATTAAACATGGATATATCATTAAACATGGACATAGCATTAAACATGGATATAGCATTAAATATAGACATAGCACTACTAAAGGAGATAGCATTAAA
This sequence comes from Spea bombifrons, assembly GCF_027358695.1. Classification (NCBI taxonomy): domain Eukaryota; kingdom Metazoa; phylum Chordata; class Amphibia; order Anura; family Pelobatidae; genus Spea; species Spea bombifrons. The sequence goes on from NC_071090.1 coordinate 8,564,271, forward strand.
TATGAACATAGCATTAAACATGGACATAGCATTAAACATGGACATAGCATTAAACATGGACATAGCATTAAATATGGATATAGCATTAAATATGGATATAGCATTAAACATGGACATAGCATTAAATATGGATATAGCATTAAATATGGACATAGCAATAAACATGGACATAACATTACACATAGAGATAGCATTACACATAGAGATAGCATTACACATGGATATGGCATTAAACCTGGATATAGCATCAAACATGGTCAAAGCACTACTCATGGAGATAGCATTAAAATGGACACAGAATTACACATGGATATAGCATTAAACATGGATAAGGCCCCTGGGAATCAGCGTAGCTAAGAGGACAGGGAGCATGTATGTGTGTGGGTGAGTTCATGCTTGGGGAATGTGTTTTTAATTGGGGTATGTAAATGTAGGGGCAGGAGTTCCCTCCTCCTCTGGTGAGGAGGCTTTTTCTACTCCCCCTTTTATACGGCACCTGGGGTTGGGGCCCCTGCCGGCGGTCCATGGTCCCTCTGCTGTCCAGGGACATCTCATCTCCCCTCTTTAGTCTGCGCAGGCTGGTGCTGGTGTGCTGCAGGAAGATTTTTTGCTGCGGGGAGTGACTCGCCGACGGTAGTGGACACGGAGGTGGAGGTAGCGGATGTGGCTCGTGGGGCGGCCTACATGTGCTGGTTGGGCCCACTGGGCCCGCACGTGAGGCAGGAGACTAAGAAGAGGATTTGGAAGTGGGAGTTCCTAGAAATGTTCTCCCTTTTGCCATTGGAGGAGGCTACTCCGCCAGCTACGGATATAAGGACCGGCAGGCTGCGGATGTTTAGTTGTAGGGTTTTTCAGAGAGTTTTGTATACCCTTTGTGGATGCCCCTTTTTCAGTTAATTATAGGAATTTGCGTTCTGTTGCAGAGATTCCCGATGTCGTGAGAGAGGTGGAGTTGGGGCGCATGGCGGGACCTTTTGCTGTTCAGCCTTTGGCGAATTTGTGAGTGTCCCCGCTCAGGTTGTCAGTTCGACGGGCAGTTTTATGTTGATATGAGCCTCCCTATGGGTTGTTCAATATCATGTTCTTATTTTGAGTGTTTTAGCACCTTTTGCGAATGGGTGGTGTGGGAGGAGGCAGGTTTGGCCTCTGTCCTGCATTATCTGGATGATTTCTTGTGTATTGGGTCCAGGGATTCCGGGGACTGTCTTCATCTCCTGCGTACTGTGCAGGGTGTGATGCGACGTTTTGGAGTCCCCCTTGCGGTCGATAAGATGGAGGGGTCGACTACTTGCCTGAGTTTCCTTGGAATCGAGACCTATTCTGTGGCAATGGAGTGCCGTACCGAAGAGGGGGTCCCGTGTCTGGTGAAACTGTGGGCCCTTGGGTTGGACGAGTGACGGAGTGGATCCGTGGTTCAGTTTCAAAAGCCACTTGGGGGAGGTATGGTAAGGTGTGGGACGAGTGGGCAGTGTTTGAGGGAGACTGTGGCGGTTTCCCGTCTAACGCTGCTCGGGTCCGCGGTTTGCTTTCCCTCCTGTGGCAGTGGGACTCGGCTGCGATGTCCCCGTTGGCGGCAACCGCTCGCCTGTCGGGTCTTAGTTTTTTATGTAAGTTAATGGGGCTAGCGGATTTTACCAAGGATTTCCTTGTTCGCCAGGCCGTAAAGGGCTGGCGGAAGGGTACGGTGACTAGGGATGCTCGGAGGCCGGCTGGTCCAGTTATGTGCGGTGTTGGGATCCGTTTGTGTTTCGGATTTTGAAGTTCGGTTATTTAGGGCGGCTTTTAGTTTGGTGTTTTTTGGGGTCATGCAGATACGGGAATTAGTTAGCCCTAGTAAGCGTGTGCCTGGTGGAGTTTTGGTGGACGATGTGGAATTCGGGGCCGGGGGTCTGTGCTTTCGCATTCGTCAATCTAAGACGGATGTGTTGGGGAAGGGGGCTTTGGTTCGGTTCCATTGAGGGCTCGCCTATTTGCCCTGTGTCGGCGGTTAGGGAATTTCTGTTGATCTCCTGGGGGCCCGCTTCTGGTGCATCGTGACGGGTCCTATTTGTCGCATTTTCAATTTGTGGGTGTTTGTCGGAAATCGCTGGTGGCCCTGGGCATCCCTGCCGGGTCTTTTGGGGGGCATTCCTTCAGGATTGGGGCAGCCACTGAGGCTACCCAGGTGGGTTTGCCCGATTCATCTGTGCAGCAGATTGGGCGTTGGCGATCAGGGAGTTTTCGGTCTTACATTAGTTTGGATATGTCTGTTTAATCTTCTCTGTTTCTTGTAGGTATGGTCCTTCCTCAAGTTTGGCTCATCGGACATTCATTCGTCTTCTGGGCCAGGAGGCAGGCAGTGGTTCTCCCCTCTGGGGGTTGAGGTGCGGTGGTTTGGGAAGCGGGGGATGCGGTGGGTTCATCTCCTTCCCAAACTGGTTCGGTTATCTAGGCTGTTGGGTTCCCCGTCTGTTCTGGTGACTCACCTTGGGGGGAATGAGCTTGGGGTGGTCCAGGTCTTTAGGGGATATGATTCTTGGGGACCTGGCTAGGATTCTGGTGATTTTCCCGGAAGTCGGTTGGTGTGGTCCGAGGTGGGATCTCGGAATTTTTGGCGGCAGCCCACTAGCCAGCGGGTGCTGAAGCGGTCGCGGGTTAAATTAAATCGTTGGGTTTCTAAGTTTGTGGCTAGTGTTCATGGTGTGCCAGTAAGGCATAGGGTGTTTGAGAGTGACGCCGCTAATTAATTAAGGAGCGATGGCGTTCATCTCAATGATATCGGTTTGGATATTTTTAATTTGGCGCTGCAGGAGGCTATCGGTCAGGCCATGGCTTGTGTTGGTGAGGGCCCCCTCTGATTTAAGGGGTTTGTGGCGGTTTGTGTGTCCTTGCCGGTCTGGTTTTGGTAAGTGATGGAGTTTGGAAGCTGGTGTGAAGGAAGGCTCAATCCTCCCCTGACTTCTTGTGTTTTTATTGGACGTGCCCACCAAGCTTATGGTCGGCTGGTGGTTAGCATTGGTTGCGGGACAGCGGAAGGTAGCTGTCATTTTTGTTTGGACGAGGGGGGGGGTACCTGTGGTCTGGATTGTACAGTGATGAGCGGCCGGCAAGGACAGGGTTAATTCTGTTCCTGTGTTGGTTATGTTTGAATGGATTATGGATTATGTGTTATGTATATTTTTATATTTGTATTTAGAATATATTGTGCGGTTTATTGTGTATTTATGTTTATTGTTTTATGGTGTTTAGGCCAACATAGTGTTTGTGGTTATTGTTAATAAAACATGCGGTGGCCTGCTTTATACAGTTTCAATCTCCGTGTTGTTACCGGGTGGGGCTTAGGTGGTAGTTGGTTTGCGGTGCACGGTACACACTACCTACATGCATAGCATTACATATAGAGATAACATTAAACATAGTCATAGCATTAAAAATGGACATAGCATTTAACATGGACATAACACTACTGATGGAGATTGCATTAAACATGGGCATAACATTAAACATGAATATATAATTAATCATGGACATAACATAAGACATGGAGATAGCATTACACATGGACATAGCATTAAATATGGATATACCATTAAACACGGATATACATTAAACACGGACATAGCATTAAACATGGATAAAGCATTAAACATGGACATAGCATAACCCATGTAGATAGCATTCCACATTTACATGACATTAAACATGGACATAGCATTAAATATGGATATAGTAATAAATATGGATATAGCATTACACATGGATATAGCTTTAAATATGGACATAGCATCATTGAAAAATCACTACACAAACATACTAATTTTTTAGCGTACATGCTGTATAACTTAAGTCTTCCAAAAACATTTAAGAGAATGAAAATGGAAGATTTCTTCCTACCTCACTCTATCCCTTGTCATCCTACCTAATCATAAGCCAAATTAAACAACCCAGTTTATGTTCCCTTCCTTACCATCTGCACCCCCACCAAAAAAAAACAATAATGGAAGAAATGTTGAGACCCTTTGCAAAAGATTTGTCTACACATGTTGCTGTTATAATCATTTACAACCTTGTGACATAACCACCAACTGACAAGGTCACCAACAATGAAATGGATCTTTTGCAGAGGCACAAATGGTACATGTAAATCTAATCAGCTACAACCCCCTGAGCTAGAACCCTTAAATTGCAAGGTACACATAAATAGAAAGGATGTTTGGCAGAGGCACTAGTCTTTAAAAAATGGTTCATGAGTCAATCCTCTAATTAATTAGAACATTGTTAGCTAGACTCCTGAATCTCAAGGTTAGCAAACAATGTTGATACCCTTGTCTGATGCACCATACTTAAACATATGGTACGTTAGTTAATGCTCTAATTAATTAGACCCTACTTAGCTACACCAATAAATCTCAAGGTCTTTGAGAGGCAATAGTCTTACAAAAAAAAACCAATCAAGAGTTGCTACTCATATCAGATTTACCCTCCTGAAGTAAGACCTTCAAATCGCAAGGTTAGCAGCAATGGAATCAATCGTGACACCTTTTGATGAGGCATTTGTCTCTAATAAACTACATACAAGTTCTAATTTATCAATTAGAACCTAATTTGGTACAGCTATCAAATCTCAATGTTGGAAGCAATGGAATAACTTATGATACCCTTTGTGGAGGCACCAATCTCTAACAAACAGTACACAAGTTCATGCTCTAATTAATTAGAACTTCCTTAACTAGACCCCCAAAACTCAAGGATAGCAACGATGGAGTAGATATTGATAGCCTCTGAGAGGCAACCTTCTCCACCAAAAATAGTATGCCAGTTGCTGCTCCTATCAGGTACAACATTCTGAGCTTGGACTCTCAAATTAAAAGGTAAGCATACATGGAAGGACTCATGTCATGCTCCAAAAAATGGTACACAAGTAAGTGTTCTAGTCATTTACCAGCTCTTTAGCTAGAAACCCTTAATCTTAACGTCATCAACAACTGAATGAAACTTGATGCCCTTTGAAAGGCAACAGTATTCTCAAAAATGGTACATTAGTTGCTGCTCCTATGAGACACACATCTTGAGATTGCTTCTTAATGTCAGAAGCAATGGAATGACTCATGATACCCTTTGTGGAGGCATCAGTCTTTAACATAGGGTACACAAGTTAATGCTCTAATTAAAACCCACTAGCTAGTTGTCTAAATCTCAAGGATAGCAACAATGGAGTGGATTTTGATACCCTTTGAGAGGAAAAAGTATCCACAAAAATGTTACAAAGGTTGCTGCTACTATCAGATACAATGTCCTAAACTAGGACCCTGAAATCTAAATGTCAGCAGCCATGGAATGACTGATAATACCCTTCATGGAGGCATCAGTTTCCAAAAACTGGTTCAGATGTTGCTGCTCTAATCATTCAAAACCTATTTAGCTAGAATGCCTAAATCTCAAGGCCAGCAGCAATTGAGTTGATCGGCATACACTTTGCAGAGGCACTCGTCTCTAATAAATGGCACACGATATGCTGCTTTACTCAGACTAAACCTCCTGAGCTAGAATCCCCAAATTTGAAGATCAGTAATAATAGAAACAATGTTGATAAAGACTTTTGCCTCTGCCAAGGTTAACAAGTGGTACATGACTTAATGATCTAATCAACTATACCCGCCTTAGCTAGACCCCGAAATATAAAGGATAGCAACAATGGATTGGATAAATGGTACCTAATTTGCTGATCTACTCATTTAGAACATATTTAGCTAGACTTTCTATCTCTCAAGGTCAGAAACAATAGAGTAGATCATGATACCTTTTGGTAAGGCACAAGTCTCTAATAAATGACACAAGAGTTGATTTACTACTCAGTCTGAACCTCCTGAGCTAAAATCCCCAAATTTGCAGATCAGTAACAATAGATACAATATTAATACCTTTGGCAGAGGCACCAGTCTTCAAAAAATGGTACATGAGTCAATCCTCTAATTAATTAGAACATTGTTAGCTAGACTCCTGAATCTCAAGGTTAGCAAACAATGTTGATACCCTTGTCAGAGGCACCATACTTAAACATATGGTACGTTAGTTAAGGCTCTAATTAATTAGACCCTACTTAGCTACACCAATAAATCTCAAGGTCTTTGAGAGGCAATAGTCTTACAAAAAAAAAACAATCAAGAGTTGCTACTCATATCAGATTTATCCTCCTGAAGTAAGACCTTCAAATCGCAAGGTTAGCAGCAATGGAATCAACCGTGATACCTTTTGATGAGGCATTTGTCTCTAATAAACTACATTCAAGTTCTAATTAATCAATTAGAACCTAATTTGCGACAGCTATCAAATCTCAATGTTGGAAGCAATGGAATAACTTATGATACCCTTTGTGGAGGCACCAATCTCTAACAAACAGTACACAAGTTCATGCTCTAATTAATTAGAACCTCCTTAACTAGACCCCCAAAACTCAAGGATAGCAACGATGGAGTAGACATTGATAGCCTCTGAGAGGCAACCTTCTCCACCAAAAATAGTATGCCAGTTGCTGCTCCTATCAGGTACAACATTCTGAGCTTGGACTCTCAAATTAAAAGGTAAGCATAAATGGAAGGACTCATGTCATGCTCCAAAAAATGGTACACAAGTAAGTGTTCTAGTCATTTACCAGCTCTTCAGCTAGAAACCCTTAATCTTAACATCAGCAACAACTGAATGAAACTTGATGCCCTTTGAAAGGCAACAGTATTCTCAAAAATGGTACAATAGTTGCTGCTCCTATGAGACACACATCTTGAGATTGCTTCTTAATGTCAGAAGCAATGGAATGCCTCATGATACCCTTTGTGGAGGCATCAGTCTTTAACATAGGGTACACAAGTTAATGCTCTAATTAAAACCCACTAGCTAGTTGTCTAAATCTCAAGGATAGCAACAATGGAGTGGATTTTGATACCCTTTGAGAGGAAAAAGTTTCCACAAAAATGTTACAAAGGTTGCTGCTCCTATCAGATACAATGTCCTAAACTAGGACCCTGAAATCTAAATGTCAGCAGCAATGGAATGACTGATGATACCCTTCATGGAGGCATCAGTTTCCAAAAACTGGTTCAGATGTTGCTGCTCTAATCATTCAAAACCTATTTAGCTAGAATGCCTAAATCTCAAGGCCAGCAGCAATTGAGTTGATCGGGATACCCTTTGCAGAGGCACTCGTCTCTAATAAATGGCACACGATATGCTGCTTTACTCAGACTAAACCTCCTGAGCTAGAATCCCCAAATTGGAAGATCAGTAATAATAGAAATAATGTTGATAAAGACTTTTGCCTCTGCCAAGGTTAACAAGTGGTACAGGACTTAATGAGCTAATCAACTATACCCTCCTTAGCTAGACCCCGAAATATAAAGGATAGCAACAATGGTTTGGATAAATGGTACCTAATTTGCTGATCTACTCATTTAGAACATATTTAGCTAGACTTCCTATCTCTCGAGGTCAGAAACAATAGAGTAGATCATGATACCTTTTGGTAAGGCACAAGTCTCTAATAAATGACACAAGAGTTGATTTACTACTCAGTCTGAACCTCCTGAGCTAAAATCCCCAAATTTGCAGATCAGTAACAATAGATACAATATTAATACCTTTGGCAGAGGCACCAGTCTTCAAAAAATGGTACATGAGTCAATCCTCTAATTAATTAGAACATTGTTAGCTAGACTCCTGAATCTCAAGGTTAGCAAACAATGTTGATACCCTTGTCAGAGGCACCATACTTAAACATATGGTACGTTAGTTAATGCTCTAATTAATTAGACCCTACTGAGCTACACCAATAAATCTCAAGGTCTTTGAGAGGCAATAGTCTTACAAAAAAAAAACAATCAAGAGTTGCTACTCATATCAGATTTACCCTCCTGAAGTAAGACCTTCAAATCGCAAGGTTAGCAGCAATGGAATCAATCGTGACACCTTTTGATGAGGCATTTGTCTCTAATAAACTACATACAAGTTCTAATTTATCAATTAGAACCTAATTTGCTACAGCTATCAAATCTCAATGTTGGGAGCAATGGAATAACTTATGATACCCTTTGTGGAGGCACCAATCTCTAACAAACAGTACACAAGTTCATGCTCTAATTAATTAGAACCTCCTTAACTAGACCCCCAAAACTCAAGGATAGCAACGATGGAGTAGATATTGATAGCCTCTGAGAGGCAACCTTCTCCACCAAAAATAGTATGCCAGTTGCTGCTCCTTTCAGGTACAACAATCTGAGCTTGGACTCTCAAATTAAAAGGTAAGCATAAATGGAAGGACTCATGTCATGCTCCAAAAAATAGTACACAAGTAAGTGTTCTAGTCATTTACCAGCTCTTCAGCTAGAAACCCTTAATCTTAACGTCAGCAACAACTGAATGAAACTTGATGCCCTTTGAAAGGCAACAGTATTCTCAAAAATGGTACAATAGTTGCTGCTCCTGTGAGACACACATCTTGAGATTGCTTCTTAATGTCAGAAGCTCTTTAGAAACCCAAAATTATGAAGAACAGAATGGATGTTTATACCCAGCATATGGCACAGGAGTAGTAGTACTATACAACTAAAACTCTCTAACTCTCTAACTACAACCCCCAAATCTAAAAGTCAGATTTTATGTAGTAAACCTTCAAGCTCTCACCCATATCCAAGGATTTCTGTGCTGTGAAGATGAGTATCAGCTCCAAGGGTGTAGGTGTGAAGATCTGTCAGAGACTGTTGCAACAGTAACTATTGGTGACTTCTGTGACATCACAACGTGGTCTCTCTTTGACATTCTTGCTCCAGTCGCAAAGTATAGCATGTTGAACATATTATTAATCTGATAATTACAAAAACAAATAGTTATTTAGATATTTTTTAACAAGCACATTATTTCTATTGTCTATTAGGGTGGAGAAGGTTTTTGATCAATTTTTTAGTTGCATTAGTCTCCAAGAAATGATACACTAATTGCTGCTCTAATCAATTAGGACCTCCTTAGCTAAAACACCCAAAGCCCAAGGCCAGCAGAAATGAAAATGATCTTGAAACCCTTTGCAGAGTCACCAGTCTCCGGCAAATGGTACACGAGATGTGGTTCTAATCATGAGGACCCTCCTTAGCTAGAACCCCCAAATTTCAAGGCCAGCAACAATGAAATAGATCTAGATACAATTCCCAGTCTATAACAAATGTTACAGGAGTTGCTTGGCTAATCCATGAGAAGCTCTTTAGAAGCCCAAAATTATGAAGAATAGAATGGATGTTCATAACCTTTGTTGAGACACGAGGCTTCAGCAAATGGCACAGGAGTAGTAGTACTATACAACTAAAACCTCTCTAACTACAACCCCCAAATCTAAAAGTCAGATTTTAAGTAGTAAACCTCCAAGCTCTCACCCATATCCAAGGATTTCTGTGCTGTGAAGATGAGTATCAGCTCCAAGGGTGTAGGTGTGAAGATCTGTCAGAGACTGAGATGTGACTGAGCACAAACAGAATGTTGCAGCAGTTACTAGTGGTGACTACTGTGACATCACAATGTGTCTCTCTATGACATTCCTGTTCCATGCTGGCACCCAAGTCTAGTTATAACCTCCTTAGTTAGAACCACCAAACCTAATGGTTTTTGATCCATTTTGTAGCTGCATTAGTCTCCATGAAATGGTACACTAATTGCTGCTCTAATCAATTAGGACCTCCTTAGCTAGAACACCCAAAGCTCGTGGGCAGCAGAAATGAAAATGATCTTGGAACCCTTTGCAGAGTCACCAGTCTCCGGCAAATGGTACACGAGATGTGGTTCTAATCATGTGGACCCTCCTTAGCTAGAACCCCCAAATTTCAAGGTCAGCAACAATGGAATAGATCTAGATACAATTCCCAGTCTATAACAAATGTTACATGAGTCGCTTGGTTAATCCATCAAAAGCTTTAGAAGTCGAAAATTATGAAGAACAGAATGGATCTTCATACCCTTTGTTGAGACACGAGGCTTCAGCAAATGGCACAGGAGTAGTAGTACTATACAACTAAAACCTCTCTAACTACAACCCCCAAATCTAAAAGTCAGATTTTAAGTAGTAAACCTCCAAGCTCTCACCCATATCCAAGGATTTCTGTGCTGGGATGACGAGTATCAGCTCCAAGGGTGTAGGTGTGAAGATCTGTCAGAGACTGAGATGTGACTGAGCACAAACAGAATGTTGCAGCAGTTACTAGGGGTGACTAGTGTGACATCACAACGTGATCTCCCTTTGACTTTCTTGCTCCAGTTGCAAAGTATAGCATGTTGAACATTTTATTGATCTTATAATTACGAAAACAAACAGTTATTTAGATATTTTTTAACAATCACATTATTTCTATTGTCTATTAGGGTGCAGTCCCCAAATACTGTTTTTTCTTTCTATCTTACATATTTTTGATATCCATCAAACTAAATCCTTTTATACACTCAATAAAAATGTAAATTGTGTGAACTGTATCCACTATTCCCTCTTGTGGATTTAGAGCGCAACAAAATAAAGCTCATCAAAACTTCTTAGAATTTGGTACTGTTCCTTTACCACCCCTACATAAAAGGTGGAGGGCTGTTTGGGGGTCTCTGGTGGTCAAGGATGGTCAATCATTCAGGAGGGGTGATAAAAGCTCATGGTTCATCCTAACCCAGGGCAAGCAGACCCAAGTCACATCACGATGTCACTAACAACAAATAACCAACTGTCTGCTTTTTACTTACAGCAAATAAAATAATTGTATATGATGTTTTACTTAAGAGAACTCATAGACGTTTTCCTTCAAGCAGCCAATCAGTTGCTCAAAACAAATCCGCATGCGCATAGGGGGGGGTTTATGAAAGCCACGCCGGTGCTGAAGCTGGATAGGGAGACGCATTTGGCCGAGCACACCTCTTGCACTGAAAATAACTGCTGGGCAGGGAAAGGGCAGATACATATGGGGTGATTCTGCTAATGCATCTAAAAGGGGACACTATGACAAATTAAGTGCACCCCGCAGGTTTCATACACATTAACCCCTTCAATCCCCTATAGACGTACCGGGACGTCCAAAAAACGCCTATTAAGAAACCCCTATGGACGACCCGGTACGTCCAGACCTTCTTGCAGCGCCAGGGACACATCCCTGCCGCTGCACGGGAGATCAGGCTGTCGTTTGACAGCCTGGACTCCCCACTGACAGCAGAAGCCGGCATTGCCGGCTTTCTGCTGTCCGATCTCCTGTAACAGCTTCCGGTTGCGATCTCTGTGAGGACCTGCATAGAGATCACAGTGTGATCGGTGCAGGGGGATTGCGGGGAGGGGAGTGAGAAACCATCTCTCTCGCTCCCCCTCCCGTCCTGAAACAGAAAAGCTGAAAAAAAAAACACGTTAATTCATTATTTAAAATAATATTAAAAAATTAAAATAATAATATAAATAATACTAAAAAAAAATTATAATGTGAGCTGTGATGTCATTGTGACATCACTGGCATGTTCAGGAGGTCCCTAGGAGGACCTCTAACCATTTCTGTGTATAAGCTTGAATATAAAAGAATTACAAGGACCAAGTGAGATACTTTACTGAATGGGCAGTAGATAAATGGAACAGCCTCCCATCAGAAGTGGTAGATATTAATACATTGAAGGGATTTAAGCATGCACGGCATAAAGGTCATGATTCTCAGACAAGACCAACGACTGATTAAATTCTGAGTCTCTACATCAGGAATAATGTACAGGCTAGATGGGCTGAAAAGCGTTGATTTTGAAAAACCGAAAAATCCGTTAAGAATAATCTGGCATTTATATGTATATTATGTATGTATGTATATATATATATATATATATATATATATATATATATATATATATATATACATATTCTCCCAGAGTGCACTGTATACATACATGTTCCTGTAACACCTGCACATGTTTGGCTTCCCCACACACATGTAAACAGCCTGCGCCTGCCCCCCTCCTCATTGCAGCCCTTATGAAACCAAAAACATGGGCTGTTTCACAACAAGGGAGGGCAGCCCAGAGACAGCCAATGGGAGGCCACCCCTGGGTCACGTGAGCACACACTTTATGTAATGTTGCCGCACATGTTCTGTCAGGGGCTCTTTGTGCTTCTTCTTCTTCCCACTTTGTCTCTGCTGGAGTCCGGATCCGCTCCGTGCCAAGCGGGGTCTGCCCGCCCATCCATAAGGATCTAACCTCGTCAGAAGAGGAGCTCCGTGACATCTCTTCTCCCCACCTATAGGACTCTGATCAGCTGCTCGCTGTCACTGATGCCGGGGCAAGGACTCCCCTCATCAGCTGCTGTGCGGAGGAGGTTATAGACTTTGTATAATATGAGCCTCTGATTACCCGCCCTGTGCTGTTTTATGTTCTCGGCTTTATTGTTCTTGGGTGGAGAGTTACCCTCCTGTGACCCATGGATGTCTTTAACTGCCCCTCCTGCCAGCAGGCCCTCTGGGACCCTGTAACTGTAAGATGCGGCCACTCTTTCTGCAAAAGGTGCTTGCGGGGGCCAGCAGTGGACAGGTGCCACGTTTGCAAGCAGAAGCTGAAGACCAGGGGTGCCCAGGAGCTGAAATGTAACACCCTTTTATGCAACTTGCTGGAGAAGTGCCTGCAGAGCGAAACCAGACTGAACAGGGTGAGAAGCGACCTGCGCGATCTGCTCTCACTCCAGGACCACGAAGAGGCAGCAAAAGTGGCCTCCAGAGGAGTTGCGATGGGTGAGCTTCTGTAGGAGGTGACATGGGGGGCATTTAAATGTCTATATGTGATCCTCATGATGATATAAGAGTAGATCATATATCACATTATATATGATCATTGCTATTATATACCGGGATTAACTCTTCCATAGCCAGCGTGTATTGAGTTTTTGTAATAGTGTGGACTGTGATCATTATCAATGCGTTTCTGTATTTTAATGGCCTATTGTAGTATTATTATTATTTATTGTTGTATATACCGCCATCGTACTCCGTATCCGTGGAGAACCCTGTATATGCTGCCCAAATGATGTATCCAATGAACATTAAGGACTTTACGCTGGTGGCAGCATGTTAAGCGCCCGCCGCCGTCGCAGAGGACGCCATCCTGAGATTGGAACCTAAAAACCTTTTTTGTTATATAAAGTATTTTTTTCTGGTGGTTGATCTGTGCCCTCCTAAGATTAGATTGGGCTTAGAGGGTCTTTCAGGTATTGAAATGTCTGCCCAGAGCCCAGCAATGCATTAAAGTGCAGAACCTTCTTAGATGGAGAGGGGGAAAGACGGAGGTAGAGGCGCATGTCCAAGACTGGACTCATCTCTGATAGCCTCAGGTCAGTTGATGTAAGGAGCCTCCACCAGGCCTTGTGAACCATCAGACGTGACATCAGTGCCTGTTAGGCGTACCTTGGAGAGCTTCCTTAGTCAGCTGACACTGAGACTCTTTAGGTATTAACACTTTATTAGCACGTCAAGAAGATTCTTTGGAGTGATTCGCCAAATTGCTCCAATATCTGCCCGAATGGAAGCCATGACTTGCCATTTTTTTAAAGATACGCTTAACTGAGTCACCTGCATTCAAGCAGGGATATCAACCATAACATATTGGTATCAAAAGCACCAGGTAGGGGTCTTATGTATGATCACAGCAGTGTAGAATAGGACAGAGTCCGTTCCAGACCGGGTGATCTGGAGATTTTGCTCCTTCGTCCGGAGACGCTGATATTTGGGCAACAAACCGTGGACTCCGGGTCAAAGCCTAAGAGTTCCCAGCTAGGCTCTTACGAGAATTATGGAGCTCACGTATTTTTTGGTGCAAAATTGTACGTTTGGGTGGGAGAGGGAAAGTTCCTTCTCTCTCACCCTGCTCTGCGGACGCTGACGTATTTAGATTTACGTATGTTTGCCATGTTGACATCATAGCTACCTGGGGAGTAGGAGGTACATAAACCAGTTCTGGGCGGATCGGGGAGCACCTGTGAACGCTGTGTGTCTGCTTATGACACGGCTGGAGTAATAAGCAGCATTTAACGTTAAGTAATTGGCGTGATCTTTAACCTGAGCGCTGTTGGTAGCTATTGAATACTTCAAAGCAGTCTGGTGACACTTTCCCGAACATCCAAGAGGGAGTCGCTGGGGTCTGTCTATTAAACGCATATAGTGCTACATGTAGTATGGGAGATCAGACCTACTTCCACATACTGACATCATTTTCTGGGTGACAGATGGTGCCCTCCTGTGGCACCTGGACCCAGAGCCGGAGCTAGCTCCTTTTGAACCCGAGGCAAGAATGGAAAATTGTGCCCCCCAGCTATTTTTTTTCTACAGAGGTTGTCTTATTTACACTGCCCTTACACACACCTGTCCATAAACACACAAATACACATACATGTTGCCTTTACACACACCTGTCCATTATCATGCATTTACGTATACACTGCCCTTATACACAACTGCCCATAAACACACATATATGCATACGCTGCCCTTATACACAACTGTCCATAAACACAGATACACATACACTGCCCTTACACAAAACTGCCCATAAACACACATATACGCATACACTGACCTTACACACAACTGCCCATAAACACACACATACAAATACACTGCCCTTACATGTGACTGCCCTTGCACACACCTGCCCATTAATACGCATATACACATATACACACACACCAGCTTACAAACATACAAATACCTGCACTGCCCTTACACACACACACACACTGTCCATACACATACCAGCTTACATATATACACATACACTGCCTTTACACACACCTGTTCATAAGCACACAAACACGCTGCCTTTACACACAACTGCCTTTACACACACATACACACACACCAGCTTACAAACATACAAATACCTACACTGCCCTTACATACACACACACACCTGCCCATTAACACATGTATACACATACACTGCCCTCACACTCCTCTGCCTTTACACACACACCAGCTTACAAACACACAAATACCTACACTGCCCATACACACACACACACACACATGCTGCCCATACACACATGCTGCCCATACACACACACACACGCTGCCCATACACACACACACTTCCCACACACGCACGTTGCCCATGCACACACACACGCTGCCCATACACACACACGCTGCCCATACACACACACACCGCCCATACACACACACCGCCCATACACACACACACACTGCCCATACACACACACTGCCCATACACACACACACGCAGCCCATACACACACTGCCCTTACAGCTGCGGTGGGAGCTCAAGGTGTGACACTCCAGGCCTCTGCTTGACGTCATATCCCGGCGCTCTGCATCATTTGCCGTCGCATAGTGGTTAGGGAGTGCCTCACTCGCCTCACCCTTGCTACAGCCCTTCCTGGACAAGGAGAATGCCATAAAATATGGTGTCCTCCAATGAAAGTAGGTCCCAATGTAATGTAAGAAAATGCCCGCAAGTAGGTCTGACCCCCCCACACTAGGGGCCACAAAAAAGACCCTTAATGCCTGGACATACACAGAAGAACTCTACATTGGCATTGAGAACATTCGGACCGGCAGCTGTGTTGCTGAGACGGCTTTTTATGATCAGGCAGCTCTTTACCGGTCTGGAATAATAGGTTGAGTGAAAATGGCAAAGCACTTAATATCCTCTCTAAAATGTACATATCTTATTTTCCTGTAGCTCCTGAGGATGTTCCCTTGAGAATACTCCGTTCCCAAATTTATTTGGCTTTAAAGCAATACCCAGAGGCTCTACGGGAAGCAGAGGTGATATGCAATTTACAGAAACACAATCCAGAGGTGAGTCTATTACGGCTTAAGCTACCATTGGCAGAAGGAGGGGGACTCACTGAAATACACGGGCGTTTATTTAACCGCGGGATTGTATTTTCTGTGTTTTATTCCTTCCGTAAACACAGGTGCAAATTTAGTCGAGTACCCAGCCTAACGGCAGGAATCTATTCATCTCACGAACTAACTTCTAAATGTTTGCCGCTGGGATTTCTTGCAGTGACAGTTATGTGAAACCAGTCAGTCCTGTTTAGATGATTCCATTACTAGAAGTTATAGAGAGTTATTCAGCAGCGTATTTCTTTCTGTGGCTTATTATGGATGTGTAGCGTGGGAACCACATGCAATGGAGACTGTGTGGGTTTGGCACCGTCCTCCATAGCGTAAGTCGGGCAGTCAGAGATCTCCTTTGTTACTGGCCTACACCGTGTGATAGGTGGTTTGGTGTAGAACCCTGCGCGGGACTGCTTTTTTAATCCCGCTTACGCTGATTTTTTGCCCAATCCTGCCCGCAATGTGGGTGTTCCACTCCCGCCACATTTGTGGCCAATCATGCCCACCTCCTTACCTGAACTGCAGATTTCCCGCGCAGTCCCGCAAGGCTGCCCTCGAGTTGCTCCCTCACAGCGTCTCTTCTTGCGGAGCAAGAGAGGAGACACTGTAAGGGAGCAGCGAGAAGGCAGCCTTGCAGGACTGCGGGGGATTACCGGGACCCGCAGGTACAGTGCCTGACCGCCCGCTCCCGCCCGCAACCCCAGCAAGACTGCCCGCCCCCGCAAGTATTTTGGCGGGACCCACCTCCCAATGCAGTCCTCTAGTTTGGTGGACAAGGGGCTTTTGACCCCCTGAACATGAAGCCCTACGCTAGGTCGGTCTAGCCAAGTATATGCCACTGGTGTTGTGTACAAACATTGTTGTGGAAGGGTTGAATAATCTTATCACCATAGCGACCAATAGACTTTGCCAGTCAGCAGAAACATTCTGGTGCAGCGTGGTAAATCTTGTGCAGTCCACATAGCAACCAATGGAATGGTCTTGTCAGCAAGAACATACCATTGTTTGTTAGTGTGTTAAGATCACTTACTAATCTTTCTACAAACGTATATAGCCTTAGATTATGATTTTTCAGGATTAGTTATTGCTACAGAACTCTTTTACTCTTACTCGGTAAACCAACTTATCTGCACATTTATAGAACCCCATAGAACAGACATCCTGTCAGACTATTGGGTGCTAATTGTGCAGCACTGCAGAATATGGTGGTGCTATATATATATATATATATATATATATATATTTATTTATATATATTTATTTATATATATTATAATATTTAATATGTTGTTCAATTGAAAGTCAACAATGTGACTCCTGGTCTTACAGAAGCATATGACTTAGAATAAACTGATGTGATGTGAGCCCTCTAGTGGTTATAAACTGTAATTACACATTCAGCAGGTACATACAGGAACAATACTAAACACAGCTACATAAAAAATACAGAATACTGAAGCATAACATTTTAACCTTATAAACACATTGGTTCAGTGTAAATCACACTTATTTTATATTTCAGTCATTTTTACCATTAGTGAGTAAATACCTTGTGTAGAATTTATAGTATAGGAGACTGACTTTATAGGCATAAAGTATAGGAAACTAGTTTAAAAAAAAACTAGTTTTTCAACATCAAGCCTTCATTTTATATACAAGAAATTTTATATTTCAAGGAAATAATCATACCGTGGACAGAGCAGATAAGAAGAGGTCACTTAACAAACGTAATAGCTTTTTTTGGCAAGAGAGGGTTACAATAAGTATTTTACTGGTAATAATATTTTAAAAACTGTTGATTGTTTTGACAATTTGGCATGTGTTCAAATTTGTTGTTGTTATTATTATATTATCTGGATCCATACAATAAGGGATATCAGGAAAGGATGAGTATTGGTGTTTTCTTTCATCCTTACTATGTAATTCTGAACGGCTTATTTATTACTAGCCTTTTTTTGAGCCATGTATCTGGGGGAGAAAGCATTGGGGTGTTAAAATGCGCAGTGATTACTATCTTCTAGGTGATGAATATCAGCCACTTTTAACGGTTTCACCTATGTACCTGTTTCAGCTTTGTGTCACTAAGAATGCATAAACTGATCTAATAATGTATGTGTATATATATATATATATATATATATGTATATGTATATGTGTGTGTTTTGAACAGGGTTTCTACAGAAAAGGAATAGCTCTGAACCATATGGGAGAAAAGAAGGCGGCTCTGGCCCAGTTCCATTACTGCCTGGTGTTAAATCCACAGTTCTCTGCAGCCCAAAGCGAAACTGAGCAGGTGACGAAAACATCCTCGCTCTATGCTAATAGAAGCTGTGACTCTTACCTTGCCGTACCTAGTCTAAAAGGTGTTCTGGTCAACATTCTTCTAGCTTAGCCGTAGCTTAGCCGTAGCTTAGCCATAATGGACTACATACATTGGGAATTAAACAATTATATTGCCATAGCAACAATTAATAATAATTATTATTATTATTCAAGAATTATTTCAAAACTGTATGTATATTTAGTTACAAAAGTACCGTATTGGCCCGAATATAGGCCGCACTTTTTTCCCCCACTTTAAGTCTTTAAAGTGGGGGTGCGGCCTATATTCGGGGTCTAGTGCCGGGCAGGCTGCGGGGTTTGGATACAGATCCCCCACAGCGGTGCAGGGGACCTGCATCCTACTGTCTGATACGCTCAGACAGCCTCCCCTGCCGGCACTTTCCACGGGGGGAGTACCGGCACGGGAGGTTGTCTAAGCGCATCGTCCGAACGTCCGCACGATGCATTTTACACACACACCCCCCCGACTTACCAGAGCAGACTCCCGGGTGTCTTGCAGGGCCGGCGGAAGACATCTACGCAATACGCGTATACAACTTCCGGTGCCGGCACTTCCGCTGAGTGCCGACACCGGGAGTTGTATACACGATGTGCATAGATGTCCCCCTCCGGCCCCGCTCTGCTCTGGTAAGTCGGGGGGGGGAGAGGACAGAGTGGCAGCATATCTCGGGGGGGGAGGACAGAGTGGCAGCATATCTTGGGGGGGGAGTACAGCGTGGCAGCATATCTTGGGGGGGGAGGACAGAGTGGCAGCATATCTCGGGGGGGAGAGGACAGAGTGGCAGCATATCTCGGGGGAGGGGAGAGGACAGAGTGGCAGCATGTGTTTTGGTGCTTTTTTTAAAGAAAAAACTTTTTCTTTAAAAAAGCACCAAACTTTTAGGGTGCGGCCTATATACGGGGGCGGCCTATATCCGAGCCAATACGGTATATTGAGTAGAGTACGTTGAATATCGACACATGTAACGTTTAATGTAATTATGTTGTAGGCGCAACATATTAAACACTGGCTGAATTTTCCTCCATATAGCTGCTTGAAGATCTTGGTTTTCCGGTGCCTTCATCTCCTGAAGAGCTGTTAGACGAGGTCTCTCATTACTTGAAGTCGTCCAGTCCAGACGCCGCTACCCTCATAGCTCCTCTAAAAGCTGCATCCATTGATTCATGTGACACAATAGCGAATGTGAAGGTAACGTTACGTTTTGGTATGATTGGGATATAGCCATTGAAATACTGCAGGTTTACCTTACCAGGAGACATACGAAAATCATAAACAGTAGGAACCAAATTCATAACTTACCTCTGGCTCAGGGGGCATAAGATTGAAATGTTGAGATAAATCTGAAGTCATCAATACAATGTGAGCCAGGAGAAAGAGTCAGAGCAAGATAGAAAAAAGAAGCATATAAATCCGTAAACAATTAACATTAATCACATTATCATTTATTTATAGAGTTCCAGCAACTCCAAAGTACAATTAAAATAAGAGAGTAAAAATTATCAATGAGATTAAAAACTACAATACCATTAACACATGTAAAGACATACTGCTATAGAAGAAGTAAAGGACCCTACTCTTGGCTAACAATCTATTAAGAGGTTGAGGGTAAGGGACTGCTTGGACGAAGATGATTGTAGTAAGGGTGGTGTGAAGAACTGGTTGAAAACAGAGGTTTTTAATGAGCGTTTACATTTGGAATAAAAAGGAGAAGTCTGACAGAACGATGTAGGGAATAGGTACAACATGTGTGGAGTTGGAGCATTTGGTAACAATTTGGAGATGAGGGCAGAGAAATAGGAGTTATTAAGAACTCGATAGATAAAGGGCCACAGTTTAGTTACATAGGGTATGGAGAGCTAGTGGAGGGACTGACACAGTGCGACAGCTAATGATATGGTAGGGACCCTTTTCCAAAATTACTAATACTCATTGTACCCTGATCAAAAGAGATAACTCCAGTAAACACAAAATGCAGTTTTTAAATGAAGATTTTATGTATGGATGGAAAAAAGCTATCCAACCCTACCTGGCCGTATGTGAAAAAGTAATTGCCCCTCACTAAATCAACTAATTAACAGAACTGAATAGATAATTGGGTTCAATTTCACTAAAAACACCAAGACATGATTACTGCCAGTCCTGCTGAATCTAAATATCAATTAAATAGAATGTTTTTTGCAAAGTGAAGTAGGCTTGAAGGCCTCAAAAAGCAGCACATGATGCCACGATCTGAAGAAACTCAAGAACAGAGAAGAAACAAAGTCATTGACATCTATCAGTCTGGAAATCATCCAAAGTAATTTCCAAGGCTCTGGGACTCCAGCAAAGCACCGTGAGAGCCATTATCTACAAATGGAGAAAACGTGGAACAGCGGTGAACCTTCACAGGAGTGGCCGGCCGACCAAAATTCCTCCAAGAGCGCATCGCCGACTCATACAGGAGGTTACAAAAGGACCCAGACTAACGTGTAAAGAACTGCCGGCCTCACTTTTTGCCTCTCAGTGTTCACGGTTCCACAATAAGAGACTGCAAAAAATTGCATCCGTGGAAGAGATGCAGGGCAAAAACCACTGCTGACCAAAAAGAACACAAAGGCTTGGCTCACATTTGCCAAAATACATCTTGATGATCCGCAAGACTTTTGGGATAATATTTTTGAATGACATGGGTCCTGTTACATCTGAAGTAAATCTTAACATAGCATTCCATAACAAGAACATCATACCATACATCATACCACGGTGGTGGTAGTGTGGTGGTCTGGGCCGCTTTGCTGTTTCAGGACCTGGGCGACTTCCCATAATTGATGACGCCATGAATTTTGCTCTCTACCAGAAAATCCTGAAGGAGACTGTCCAGCCATCAGTTTGTGACCTAAAGCACAAGCGCAGTTGGTTATGCAGCAGGACCATGATCCGAAGCACATAAGCAAGTCCACCTCTTAATGGCTCAAAATAAACAAAATGAAGGTTCGGTGCTACCAAGTCAAAGTCCTGACTTAAATCCGTAGGTAATGCTCGAAAACCTTCCAATGTGGCTGAATTAAAACAACTCTGCCAAGAAGAGTCACCAAAGTTCCTCCAGCGATGTTTGATTGCAGTTGTTGCGCCAAGGATGGCAACCAGTAATGGCATTATTTTTTCACGTGAGTGATATAGGTTTTGATGAACTCTTTACCTTCAATAAATGAAATAATCATTTAAAAGCTGCATTTTGTGTTTACTCACATTGTTTTATATTAAAACTAATTTGGTGATCTTAAATATGACAAATAATCAGAAAGGTAATCACTTTTTTCGAGCACTGTACGTTGTCCTTTGGATTTCTTCAAATAAACCCAACTTGGAAGTGAGATCTGTTCTATATTTGAAACCATTTGCTTTTTTTTTTTCATTATTCTGTAGCTTGAAGATGATGAAGAGATAAAAAATCCACCTGATCTTCCAGAGAAAAAAACAACATCCTCCTTGAGCCAAAATCAAAGGAAACGTAAGGAACCCGAAGACCAAAGTCCCCCAGCCAAGGACAGAATAAGTAAGCATTTAAAATTAAAAGGTTAGTAGTAAGATGAGAATTAGAAAATTAATTTCTCTATTTGACCACCCTGATTATAAGATGACCCCCCAAAATGTGAATATTAAGGAAAGAAAGAAAAAGCCCCAATATAAGGCTACCCTATAGGAAAAATATTTTGCTAGTAAATATTCATTCACATGCAAACGATATTTTTTTCATATTTATTTTGGAATTTTTTTATTGGGTTTTCAAAGAGAAAAAAAAACAAAAACAAGAAAACCAGGGTACAACATAATAAGAAACAAGTTGCATTGCAAAGTGACACAGTACCCCAGTAACGTCCCCCAAATGACCATCAAAACTATGATGGAGAAATGTTTTACCTGCTGTAAGGACCTCTAACCATGGAAACTGTTCGGCCCAAATCCATGGACAGCTCAGTTGGCGTCGAAACACCATCCCCAAGTATGACGCTGTAGCTGAGTGACAACGTAGGTAAACTATTGGCGCGTTCATTGTTGTTAATGTCTTTGACAGATAATCCAGGGGAAGAAGAAAACATGACATGTGTGAAGTCGACCACTTCATTGCGGGACCTCATCAGCCTCTCTGACCTTGAGTGTTCTTTGTGCATTAGGTGAGTAGTCCAAAAATCAATGTACAAAACAAAATAACATTTTAAATCCAGGGTTCAATACTAAAATTTACAAGACAGCTAGGGCAATTTTGTAATCTAGTAAGTAGTTTTTCTCACTAAAGTATACCGTATAACTGTGGCAGGGCTGGACTGAGGGTGACTAAGCGGCTCTGGCACTTTAAGGCCAGTGGCCACCCTGCTGCACCTTTATACTGTTTTAGAATTCATCCTTGTGTATCCAACCAGCAGCCACACACTGCAAGACCTTATCTGCCACCAAAGTGTCATTATCGTTAGTTATGTGGCCCTGTCAGCCACCCAGAGTTCAGAAATTACTTCAGCCAAGCAGGTACAGCACGTCATCCATATTTCCATGATGCGAGGAGAAGAAACACAAAAGGGTAGATCTGCTAAACAAGATTACCTTTAAGACACGCTGCACCACCTTAATAATTTGTGGATCATATGAAATTGCTGGACACCTCCTATTCCTGTAAAAGCATGTTAGTTCTTAGGTCAGGAACATAACCCTATTTATATCATTTCTACCTAACTATTAGAAGATGCATCAGTTCAATTTTCCTTTCCTGAAACCAAACCTGGTGTAAGTGTGAGAGTTCCCTGAATGGCTCTCAAAGTGATCTGCATTATGAATCTGGTTGTCTTATTTATAAGGGTTGCTAACATATGAGTCGGTTATCCTCAGTGCCAATGAAAGTGTTAAAGGTGGAATAGCTGATGGAGATACCTTTTAATAAAGTGAGTCTGCATTTGGAAGCTTTTCAGTCTATTTAGAGAAACAGTCAGTGGGATTCTGAAAGATTCAAATGTTTCCCTGGAAACTTGAGGCTTTTCATTGTTGCTAGAAACACAGTCGGAATCCACAGAAAGTGGGAAACCATGGGGAACGTGCCCTTTTGTACGGCCGTCTCGCACCTCGGAATGTGACACAAAACAATTATGGTCACCGAGTTCTTGACTTAACCTTAGAAATGTTTGCAGATACACAGTATCTCACAAAAGTGAGTACACCCCTCACATTTTTGTAAATATTTTATTATATCTTTTCATGCGACAACACTGAAGAAATGACACTCTGCTACAATGTAAAGTAGTGAGTGCACAGCCTGTATAACAGTGTAAATTTGCTGTACCCTCAAAATAACTCAACACACAGCCATTAATATCTAAACCTTGACAACAAAAGTACACCCCTAAGTGGACATAACCAAATTGGGCCCAAAGTGTCAATATTTTGTGTGGCCACCATTATTTTCCAGCACTGCCTTAACCCTCTTGGGCAAAGAGTTCACCAGAGCTTCACAGGTTGCCACTGGAGTCCTCTTCCACTCCTCCATGACCACATCAGGGAGCTGGTGGATGTCAGAGACCTTGCGCTCCCCCACCTTCCATTTGAGGACGCCCCACAGATGCTCAATAGGGTTTAGGTCTGGAGACATGCTTGGCCAGTCCATCACTTTTACCCTCAGTTTCCTTAGCAAGGCAGTGGTCGTCTTGGAGGTGTGTGTGGGGTCGTTATCAGGTTTGAATACTGCACTGCTGCCCAGTCTCTGGGAGGGGATCATGCTCTGCTTCAGTCACAGTACATGTTGGCATTCATGGTTCCCTCAATGAACTGTAGCTCCCCAGTGCCGGCAGCACTCATGCAGGCCCAGACCATGACACTTCAACCACCATGCTTGACTGTAGGCAAGACACACTTTGTCTTTGTACTCCTCACCTTTTTGCCGCCACACACGCTTGACACCATCTGAACCAAATAAGTTTATCTTGGTCTCATTGGACCACAGCACATGGTTCCAGTAATCCATGTCCTTAGTCTGCTTGTCTTCAGAAAACTGTTTGCGGGCTTTCTTGTTCATCATCTTTAGAAGAGGCCTCCTTCTGGGACGACAGCCATGCAGACCAATTTGATGCAGTGTGCGGTGTATGGTCTGAGCACTAACAGGCTGACCCTCCACAACCTCTGGATATGACACTGAGCACGTGCACTCAACTTCTTTGGTCGACCATGGCGAGGCCTGTTCTGAGTGGAACCTGTCCTGTGAAACCGCTGTATGGTTTTGCCTACCGTGCTGCAGCTCAATTTCAGGGTCTTGGCAATCTTCTTATAGCGTAGGCCATCTTTATGTAGAGCAACAATTCCTTTTTTCAGATCCTCAGAGAGTTCTTTGCCATGAGGTGCCATCTTTAACTTCCAGTGACCAGTATGAGAGAGTGTGAGAGCGATAACACCAAATTTAACACACCTGCTCCCCATTCACACCTGAGACCTTGTAACACTAACACCGGGGAGGGGAAATGGCTAATTGGGCCCAATTTGGACATTTCCGTTTAGGGGTGTACTCGCTTTTGTTGCCAAGGTGTTAGGCATGAATGGCTGTGTGTTGTTATTTTGAGGGGACAGCATACACTGTTATACAGGCTGTACACTCACTACTTACATTGTAACAAAGTGTTATTTCTTCAGTGTTATCACATGAAAAGATATAATAAAATATTTACAAACATGTGAGGGGTGTACTCACTTTTGTAAGATACTGTAAATGTATGACTGGGTCTTTCTTACAACAGCAGAGTGATTTCCAGGTAGGCATCATAGGGATTATCTTTTAAAGACCAAAAATAACCCAGAGCTAAATTGATCCAACTACCATCAGCTAGGTGAAAATCTAACAATGTAATTACTTTAGTGTTTTCTTCCCATTTTCCAACCATGTTGCCACCAGGATATACCTGAGATGATAATACTCTGGCTATTACCATTAATGTCTAACACCTTGTCTGCGTTACATTCAGGCATCAAACGCAGAACTGGAATAAAGGAAAAGACTTGAATGTAAAGCAGACATTGCTTGCTTTTTCAAATCACATCAATTCAACTCTTTTGAGCGGACGTGATGCAATTGTTGTTTTTTCCGAGTGCAAATGCTAGTCAGCAGTAGTGAATCTGTGAGTTGGTCATTCTTTAGTGCATAAACCTCATTAGCTTTTATTTTTCCGTTGCAGAATGTTCCTGGAGCCCGTCACCACACCTTGCGGGCACACCTTCTGCAGAGAATGTTTGGAGCGCTGTATGGATCACCGGCCTTATTGCCCCCTTTGCAAACAAAGCCTCCGGGAGGTATGAATGACTACTAGTCTAGCTTGTTGCTAAAATGCTCAAACTTTGATAGACGCTACACTTATTTTAGGACATACTGCATGTTGATGTTTTTTGATGTGCTGTTTGGGCACATGGACCTGTCACCTGAAAAAAAGAACCTTATGTTAATTATTAAAGGGACAGTTAGGTATAACTTAAAGAAGCATCATTCCAAATACTGAATTCCCTTACTGTTCCCACAAATAATTATTTTATTAAGTAAATGCCTTATAGGTTGTTGCAAAAGAAACTGAAAAAGCTTCTTAAAAGCTACTGTTTGTATGTATTTGGTTAAACCTTTGGGTGAAAGAATGAAAAGACAGATTGGCTAAGGTGTATTTGTGTGTCATTCTAGCTTCTTTTAATGTGTTTTGTTTTTTGTTTTTTTTTTACTAACCATGCCTATGTGAATTGATATCTTGCTTATTTCAGTACTTGAGGGTTGGCTCCTACCCAGTCACTGCCCTTCTTCAGGACCTCATGTCAAGAATATTTCCTTCAGAGATGGCAGACCGGAAAGAACTTCATCTCACAGAGATTGCTGAGCTGTCTAAGTATGTCATCGTTCAGTTGGCTACTTGTCAGTACAGCCGAGTGGCCCCAGCCACCTTGCCCTCCCTAGCAAAATGCATACTAGCACACGCACCCACTATTATACACACTAACATTAACACATTCACTCAAGAATAGTACTCATTCGATGGGCTTACTGAGAGGTCATGTGCTAGTGACTTGGTGGGATCCAGGGCAAAAAAACTTGTAAGCGATGCCTTCTGCCCTGGTGGAAAAGGATATGATAATTGACAAAAAAAAAACTAGTACCACTGCTACCTTGTCTGGTGGGCAACATCATAGTAAAGCGTGGGGGGCGTTTGGGACTGTGGCAGATGAATGCACTGCAGGGTGGGAGTTCTGTCGTAAGGTAGTGAGCCAGGTAATGTGAAAAGACATCTCACTAATTCTGGGAGGAATCAACACGCCACAGTGCAGCTTTGCTTCAGCGGGGAAACAGGCAACAACCGCAATCCCACAAGAGCTGCCGCCGGCATCAGCTGCCAGAGCTAAGAGTGTGGTGAGGCCTCAGCCTTCTCAAAGAGTGTGATTCGTTTCCAGAGATGGGTGGGGCAGGAACATCCATCAACCTACCCTTGAACACTTTGGGGCTTTCCATCCAAAGGGACATCCATGTTTGAGAGGGAGCCCTTTAAGAATACTACCTTGAAGGTCCTTTTTTAATCTTACTCTCTAAATCCCTAAAATTATCTTCTAGGACACTCCATCTTCCTCTTACTATGTCATTGGTGCCAATGTGCACCAAGACAGCTGGATCCTCACCAGCCCCTCCCAATAATCTATCCACTCTGTCCGCAACATGCCGAACCCGGGCATCCGGGAGACAGCAAACCATGCGGGAGCTGTGATCAGAGCCACAGATTACCCTGTCTGTTTTCGTAATTATATAATCCCCTACCACCACAACCTGCCTTGGCTTCCCTTCCTTCCGGATCCCCTGCACATTGGATGAGCTGCTCTCCCGGCTGGTAAGGAGAACAGCTTTTTCTAGAAATCCCACCTCTGAGTCTGTCTCCCCAACGTGCTCACTTAAATGGGCAAATACGTTGGGATGGAGAAACTCTGGACTGGCTTCCCTCTTCCTCTTCTCTCCCCCCACTGCAATCACCTCTTACTTTCACCCAGTTATGTGCCTGACTCCCTTCTGACCGATCTCCTCCCTCATTGCTAGGGGCACCATCTAAACTCAGCTCATTGAGCAAGAGACTCCTCTCAAGATTGCCAATCTCTCTCAGTGTTTCAATGTGCCTCTTCAGAGCTCCAACCTCAGCTTCCAGAGAGGCCAATTGTTCACACTTGCCACAGCGATACGGACCCAGGAACTGCTGTTCCAAGCATGCATACTTATGACATGATATGCACTGAGTGAGAACTCCAAGCTTGCTCATACTTTATGGAGGGACGTGCGTATTTACAGAATTTAAACAATATCTAGCTTACCTTACTTTCTCTTTACAACTCAACTGATGTGGGTCACTTACAGAAAGCAAGTCACATAAACAATGCAAGCCCCTTACTATGAGCTTAACCTTGAGTGAGTGGTCTCTAGAGAGTTAGCGGCTTGCAAAACAATCCATTTTACGTTTGGATACAAATGTCCTGAAAATCTCATTACGCTGAACATTTAATAGTATAAGTTACCTGTTCCATGTTACATTTAAAACATGTATACTTAAAAAAAATAAAATAGTCTATGGACCTGGAAGAACAAATAAAAAATGTGTATGTGCAGATATTAGTATAGATACGTGATAATTAAAGCAAAGTTTAATCGTGATGTCTGAGGTAATTACTTGTCTGCTGACATATGCACAGAGTAGGCGGAACGAGATTTTTCTGCTGATGTTGGATAATTAAAATTGTCTAATCTAATAATTTATACAAAATCCATCACCACCGTCCCAGTGACATACGCATAAATATAAAGTTTGCAAATTTGGTGGAAATTTGTAATGGATTTGTAAATATAATCCCACAAACAAGTTAAATGAATTTGTAAACTAAGCTAGTACCTTTTCCTGCACGCTTTTGGGGAAATGTTTGTGGGAAATTTGGGGCAGCCACCATTATGTTTTGATTTCAGTTTTCATGCATATATTGATTTATGAAGTTAGATGTTTTTGGGATGTAACATACAAATACCATTTTGTCTTCCCATAGCCTGGTCAGGAACGTACCGATATTTGTTTGCACGATGGCCTTCCCCGACATGCCCTGCCCGTTGCATGTCTTTGAACCACGTTACCGTCTTATGATGCGACGTTGCCTTGAGACTGGAACCAAGAGCTTTGGCATGTGTATCTACGAAAGCGGAAAAAGGTACTGATTGTTTAACAACCGCTGAACGATCTTTTGAAGTCCGTGTTAACTACTTTGTCTACTTTTTTAATCTACACTCATTTAAGCAATGGTGACCTAAATACTTATAATCTCCCTGATTTTACTCCTCTACTGTTTGTCCCTTCCTAGTTTTGCCGACTACGGCTGCATGTTAGAGATCTTGAATCTGGATTATCTACCAGATGGGCGCTCACTGGTGGAGACTATTGGGAGGAGACGTTTCCGAGTACTAAAGAGAGGGCAGTTGGATGGGTACCACACTGCAGAGGTAGAATATCTAGTGGACAAAAGACTGGAAGGTGAAGAACGGCAAGAAGTTGAACGTCTACATGATATGGTCTATCAGCAACTTGAGGAATGCTTTTCCCAACACCACCGTGTCTTTTTGCCTCATCGTACTCTACCTCCCAAAGACGAAAATATGCAGGTTAGTTAAATGGAACGTCATGTGAGATTAATCAGAGAATTTTAAAAACATAGAAGCAGAGCCTGATGGTAGATAAGAACCATTTAGCCATCTAGTCTGCCCATTATCCTGAGGTAGAGACTCAGATCTTGATCAGGCCTTGGTCTTGTCTTGGATATAGGATAGATTTCTGCCTATCCCATTCATGTTGTAATTCCCACACTGGATTAGCCTCTACAATTTCTGATCAGAGGCTGTTTGATTTATCTATCAACCTCTTAATTATTGGAAATCAAACCTAGGCGAATACTTAACCGACTGTGATAACTCATTATCCAGAACACTTTTCTAGATTCTGAAGGAGAAAAAGAAATCCAAGCATATTAAAATCTGAATACAGGGATACATTATTCCACATTAGCATCTATTAAACCTACATGGGTTGGACAGAAGGTCCATCTTGACCGTAACACAAGGCCAGGCAAAAATGGAAGACTAGACTATGGATATTACCTGCGGTAACATTATTTGTTTTGTATCATTGTTGTAGACGTGAACTCGGTAGCGGCAGGGTTAATGGCAGCCGTGTGTGTAGGTAGTGCTCCTTGCAGCATCTCTCTCTGAGGACATACTGCCGTCTCTCTCCCCACTTATACTGGTGGGTTTGGAAGTGAGATTAATGCTTCTATCCATTAAGAGCCGCCAGGTGCTTCTCGAAAATGTTCTTGGCACTAAAATAGCATATTTAAAGACCCCAATGGGACTATTCCCTAAATAGAAGATCGTAAGCTGCTGCCTTTTATTTTTTAATGATCTGGGAAGAGAAGGAGAATACATGTATATACTTCATACTCTTTTTTTTAACACAGTGCACAACACCGTTCCTCTATAAAACAAGGGCTCGCCATATCTCGCGGCTGAGGTCTCTTACCATAGGTGGGACCTGCTGGGTCTGGGTCTTTCATGTATGGTTTTTAACAGCTAGGATCTCACGGATATGTTACAGAGGCTACACAATAAAATGGTGATAAGCTACACAAACCTAACATTTTAGTTGTGTGGCCTGGCATCCCCTTGTGAGTTCTAAGCTAAAACTCTGAAAAACTGTGTTCTCTCAACATCGGAAACACCATTAAAAATAATGGGAAAAGACACCCAGACTCTACGCGTGTTTTGTTGAGGTTCTCTGAGAGAACTTGTCTAAAATAAGTGATCATTATATATGCTTTTCCTTTTTTTGTTTTGTACAAAGTATTTTAATGCAGAACCTGCAAGGCTCATGAACAGCCAATGAACTGTGGGGTTACTGAGGCAAGTTACTGATGCTGAAATGTAATGGTTTCTTTGCATAATGCATTTTTGAGATTACCTTAGATGGGTAATTGGATCAGCCCTGTTTCCGGCAGTATGCAGTATCTAAAAAAAAGAAGACTTAAGATTTAAACACTGTGTTAGTAAGATATCGTAGTGTAAATCTGTTATCTTACTGGCTTTACCCTGAAAACATAACTTGTTACCATTTCTACTTTTTTTGCAGGCATCTCCAGATGGTCCATTCTGGTGCTGGTGGCTTCTGTCTATTTTACCGCTAGACCCAAACTACCAGCTGATGATCTTTTCCATGACGTCCTTGAAGGACAGGCTTTTACAGCTGAGACAGATTCTGTCTGTGTTCCAGAGCCGGTCATAGTGCGATCAATAATTGCTGGTAATTGTCCTGTAAAAAAACAAAACAAAATCATGAAGCACAAACACAGAGACATACATTTTTAGGTCTCTTTAGATAAGGAAACGGGAGGAGCACAAGCTGTTTTAATGTGTTCTTGCCCTAATTCACACCTCCCAATTTTTTACAACCAGTGTATTTAAGATGATGATTTTCAAAAGAAATCAAGCAAAAAAACATTAACCTGTTTCTACGGGAAGGAGACAGTAACTCACAATGACGTTTATTGCCGTCCATTGGAAAGATACTTTTGCCTCAATCCCCAAATTTTTAATTCCAGCATTCTTACTATTAAGCAAGTTTAAGTATCGTAACAGAAATGATCATGGGGCTAGTGATATATTGGGAAATTTCTCCTTTTTTGCGTATCTTTTATTGGCAAAGTGTGTGCATTTTGATGGTAGAAAGATGTTTCTTGAGTTAAATTAGACTTCATGAACCTGATTTTCAGCAGACCACCAGGTCAAGTTTTTGCAACAATTATATGGAGTGCTGTGTTAATCTTTGTTGCTGCTCCTAGGCCTAAACCGCCAGCCGCCCCATTCCCCACCAATATGCTTCTTCTGACCGCTTCTCCCCCGGACCTGCCACTCAAGGCCTAGTCAGCCGAGGCCAGAATTGGCCAATGTATATGAGCTAAACCTCGTGGACTATAAACGCAGAGCATTCTAGCCTTTGGAAGGCTGTGATGTTGCATTTCGTGGGGCCAAGTTTCTCCTCCTGGAAACACAGAGCCATTTTGGTGTAAGGAGATAAAACCTCTATAATCAACCATATGTTACCTCTGGCTTGGCACAAGCCCAATAAAAAGATTCCCCTACAAATCTACGTTTTAGAGGAAGTGTTGATGCCGTACAGGCCTAGCATAATGCCAGCATCATCCACTCCAGCAAATCCCTCACTCACTTCGAGTGTTCACCAACAATCTCCTGCTTTTATTCATTCTCCATCCACATGCCATCCATACCCCATCCTGGAAGCCTTTCATTGCATTTTATGTGAAAAGGAAGGGTGCCTTAAGTTTCTGGTGCACTCAATGGCTGAGCATAATGGGCATTTTAGTCCATAGGGCGCCAGCTGAGTAAAATGCCAGCTCCAGTCCTGTCTGGCTTTGGGAAGGCCCAGGCTTCCCTGAGCAAGATCAGCGTGGTGGTGGTGAACTCCACAACTGGACTGCCAGACGTTGCCTATCCCTTCCTTCAGCTGCCTTCAGTGGATGTTTATTCCTTATATACGCATCATGTTTCTAATGCTGCTTATTTAGTTTCTTCGGTTTACCGTAAAGTTGGTAGACAATTAACTCATGGACTTGTTTACAAAAAAAGTAAACTATAAAATATATTGTTCACTTGAATGAAAACTGCACCTCCTCCAGTGCCATAAACCCAGATAGCCTGTAATGTACAGGTTACTTTTATTTATTTTTACTATACCTAATGCATTACAAAGGTAATGGTCTGGTTTAATTTAAAAGGCAAATTAGCTACAATGAGGAACTGACCCATGACCAGCACTGCGGCTCACTGCGGAGATAATCGAATGCACCAAGTGTCTTAAAATGCCCGCAATAACATTTGATGTTAAAGATAAGTAATATGTTTCAGTTCAGAGACTGACAGCTAGGGGGCGCTGTATACGCCTTGCACCATGGTCTGATTTCTATGGGTCTGCCTGTGCTGCAGTAAGTTGTCGTTTCATTTGGTCCTAAAGTGTCTGGCACCCTCGTCATCCACCATCAGCCTATGGGTCGTGCGACCCAACCTTTTTTATCTATTTCATGGTTTTATACCAGCTGAATATACATATATATAATTTTTTTACAGGTTGTTTCTCAAGAAGGGACATACATAATCTGCTGGATAAGTACATACATATGATTTAAAGATGCTGTTCCACCAACTCTTTTGAATTTAATACTTATGACGCTAAATGCCACCTTGTGATTAAAACGTCATAGTCAAGAACTAAAAGAGCACCTTTAAATGAATTGATTTTTCTTTTGGCTCTAGAGGATTTACAATTAAAACCATCACATATAAGGTGTAAAAGCACTGAGCTTTAAAATAAGCACAACTTTGAGCTATAGGGTGAAATAAAATCCCTTTGCACTATGTATGGGTCAAAGTACTCGTATGTAAATATCTGCCTTATTTTGATTAGATCTGTGGTATCTATGTATATAAATACTAAGCAAAGTTCTTTGGCCTTTTGGAAAACGAAGAGCTACACTTAAAGAATTCCCAATAATTGGCATTATATTATCTCGCTCACTATTACTCGCAGGTCATGGAACGCAGGGTATTTATTATAAATGGCACATTACGCTTCGCCACCCTTTTAATTACATTATCTAAAGAAGTGCTAAACTTTAAGCAGGATTTTGGCTCAACACCCAGAACACTTTTTTTGTCCTTATTATTAATAATTTATCTGACTCCGATTGATTACAGACTCCCTTAACTCTCATTCAGCTGCTGGTACTGGGAGTTGAAGTCGTATCCGACAAATGATCTGACCTCGATATATTCTGTGCATTTTGGACAAAGCGTGGGTTGCGTTGACCTGTAGATTTTTGACAGGGTAGGTCTCTCTTATTTTTAAATCAATATTCAGATAATCAAAAAGTAGTAAAATATTTGTTAAGAGAAAAAATAATTCATCTGAAGAACATAGGTCTGAATGCCTGGGACGAATGGACATCAAATAACTCCTTTACGTATGTTAATGTGAGCATTGTTATGTCAAAGGAATAGATGGAATTTCTTGGATGACTCAATATTTTTGAAACTTGTCGTCTCCAAAATGACATTGTTTCGTCGGATCTGTGAACCAAGGAGCAGCTTACAAGTCACCGCTTTCTGTAATAGCAAGATGTAAAGCATTGGATCACTGCTATAAGCACACCATTGCTGAGGCTACTAGGACTCCTTATATATCTAAATATCGTGGCTTTTGACTTCCCGTTCTACTAGAAGAATAGTAACAGGATGGTAATTAAACAGATCTGCCACTTTATTAACCTCAGCATTAAAACAGCACAGAAACTTGAGCCTTTTCTGCTGCTAAGACGTACTTTTTCAAAATGTATAAATATGTAGGATGTATATTTTTAATTAAGCCACCTCCTCTTAATATAATGATTTAAGTAAGGGGGGATGAGGTCTATCAAGGTGATGAGACACCACCTGACGTCTATCCAGCCATCTGGAACGGTAGCCTTCAGGATCTGCTCCAT
The DNA here is from genome assembly GCF_027358695.1 of Spea bombifrons. Classification (NCBI taxonomy): domain Eukaryota; kingdom Metazoa; phylum Chordata; class Amphibia; order Anura; family Pelobatidae; genus Spea; species Spea bombifrons. The sequence goes on from NC_071090.1 coordinate 8,598,081, forward strand.
CAAACACCAATCTTTTGGTCAATGGGTCCTAGCCGCCTAAAGATAATTTTGTTTGTAAATTCTTCCTTGTAAATAGTTCCAGTCCCAATAAGAACCCACATTGAAATAAAAAAAGTCCTTAGAAAGTTAGGTAAATTGCAAAACTTAGAGTAATGTATCCATTGGGATAAATTGGGTCAGATTAATATCGAACTTTTAAATAAAAAAATGTTTACCAAAACTGTCAGTTTGTGGCCAAAATCTACCTGGGCAATATTTTATTCTGTGGAGCAATAATTACCTAACTGTGACTAAAGTTTTGCACTTTTTACATGAAAAATGATGTAATATTGGAATAAAGGAAATTTTCGACTTTGCTTTGTACAGCTCTTTAGGAAACATTTCATGAACCTCAGATTCATGTTTCCTTGTGTTTATTTAGAATAAGAAAATGCAAAATGAATAATAAAATATGTTCTTAAACATTAGTATTGTTTATTGACTCGTATATTTGATGACCTACAAAGACCACATTTCTTTCAGTCCAGCACAAAAGTCACATAATTGCAATAGGAAAAAGGCAAACCAAAATACGGTACACACGTATCAACGTCATATAAGGCATAGAAGGTACATTTTTTTTAATAAGCAAGGTGCGGTCGATACAGGTACAAGAAAAACTCAAAGGGATCGGGTACATAAAGTGCAGAAAAGCAGACAACCCAGACGGTAGTAGGGAGGTAAAATACACGGGTATCGGCAGCATACAAGGCACAAAAAGCACAGGTATAAAAATCGTGAAATGAACTGCAGCGACACACAATCCCGACATGAGCTATCAGAACAGCCGCCAACTAAAGAGATAGGCTTAGAAAGGCGAACGGGGAGCTAATAAGGACATGGGAAAAGAAGACCGAATAAAACATAGAAAAAGTAAGTAAACCTGTGAGAACTCAGCCCCAATACAATCCCTAAGACTCTACTCCGACCGTAGCCAGAGCAGGTCATAACCCTGGAGAGGACCCCTTCAGCGTCTGAAGGCAAAACCAACCAGTGGATCTAAACACGTTGTAGAGAGCTTAATGGAGTCATCCATAACAGCAATGAAGGAAGACGGATTTAGGCTTCACTTCACCATGCATGGTGGCTTCCAGCCAGTCCAAGTGAAAAATGCAATGTAACCGGCCCACAGCCATGTCAAGATGTGGCGGGGTAGGCTGTGTCCACTGGGCCAGAATAGCTTTTTTTTTTTTACTAACCGCTGATATGGTAATCAAAAGAGTTTTGTCTCTGGCAGTAAAAGAACGGATACCTAAAGGTGTTAAGATTCCTAAAAGGGCCCACTCCACAGTCAAATGAAAAGTAATACCTAAAACACTGACTATATATCTATGAACGTCTTTCCAAACGTTGATTATGTAGGGGCAGGCCCAGAGGCCATGATAAAGATCCGCATCGCCTGTCGCACATTTAAAACAGAACAATCGCCCAGTCCAGCAGCTACATAGAGCTTCGGAATCATGTACGCTCGATGGAGAATTTTCAAAAACATTTCACTATGGGAACGAGACACCAAAAGTTTAGAATTTAACACCGTGGCTTCAACCAGTGCGTCCAGTTCTATATCTGGGAGATCTTCCTTCCAAGCGGGCAGGCCCTGCCTTAGGGATCCCCAAGTGATAAGCGGTCAAATGTGCCCGTAGAGAAAGGACATTGTAAGGGGGCCAGGGGAATTACGGAGTGTCAGACTGTCGAGAGGATTGTTGTGATCTCTAGGCGACAACATAGCCAAAACACCAACAACAAAACTGCGAAGTTGTAAATAATGTAACCGATGCACAGAAAGGGAAGAGAACTTCTCATGAAATTGTTGCCAGGTAAGGACATGAGAAGTAGTTGGACAGAGAAAATCAACAACGAGGCGACCCCCTTCGATCTCCAGTGTCCCGAAAATGGGAGGAGAATTACCATGCTGGAATCCGGGATTACGTACCAAGGACATATATTTAGTATGCAAAAATCCCAATCCCAAACATTTCCACACCTGAGTCAAGCGGCCACAGGTGTTTAGGTAGATGCAGGAGAAAGTTGTGACTTCAACCCAGTTGTAGCAAAACGGTGTCTATTGTGGTGTGTATTTTGACACGCTACCCATACTGTTACTGTTTTGCTGGCTGCTGCATAACTGCAATAGAGGTGGCCTAGGATTTGTGTGGTAAAGCAAAAATCTATTTATTTTAACATAGAGGTATTGCAAGGATGAGTCTTAACGGCCTGGGTCTGGCCCTTAATAAGACATTAGCTTGCTGAGCATGGACAGGTACCTGCAGAGTTCAATCCCAGGAAAAGTAAAAATGTAGAACCTGCCTGCCGAAAAGACCCATTCGCATACCTGGGAACTTCTTGGCTGCGGGTACCCGGAGCCTTCCCTTGCGGAACGCGGCCAGGTCTGCACACTAACGTCGGTGGGCGGTCCCGATGATGTCGGGGGAGTTCCCGTTGACGTTTGTGGGCGGTCCCGCTGACATTGGGGGCGGTCCCCCTGATTTCAGGGGGAACACCCCCGTGTAAATGAAAAAAAAGGGGCGAGGAGCGGGGGCGTGTCAAGACCCCGCTCCCACGACCCGGAGGATTTGGGTCTTGACCCGGAGAAGCGGAGGAGCAGCGCTCACCCGGCAATCTCCGGGTCAAACCCAGAGAGTTCCCAGGTATGCCCATTTGGCCCAATCTAGTATGCCTTTTTTCCTGCTGTAAATATTAAAACCTTTATTAGTCCTTTGTCTTACATAGTTAAGCAAAATAAACCCTACTAATGTCACCTGAAAGGGGAAAAAAGTTGTTTTCTCTGAAATGGAAGCTGTTATAGCTGCAAAGGGGGGACCAAGTACATGTTAATGTCTATGTATTTAGAATGTGATGTCATAAAAGTCCCTGTTCGTGTAATGGTCAGGTGCCCCAATAATTTTGTCCATATAGTGTGAATAATATTTGAACTTGCAATGGACACGCCTTTCCAGAACCAGATATCAATATCAGAAACTATGTAGAGCCTTGAGGAATAGACAGCTTTGGAAGCCACAGTTAGGTAGACCCAATAAACTCTACAGACAGAACTTAGTTGATTAGTAGATTCATAAACAGGTAGATCACAAAGATAAAAATAAACATACTATACATGATAAGCATATTATAAAGGAACATTTTTGCAAATCTTCTCCTTTACTATAAAACCTTTGTTGGAGCCTTAAGTAAATCGCCTCCCTACTTATTGCTGCATCGGCAGTTATTTGTGGGGGGAGAGTAGGAAATGTATTTCACCTAACTGAATTAAGATTGAAAATATATATAAGATCTGAATATCGATAATTATTCACAAAATCCCATTTTCTCCTTTCTGCTTGATTTATCACTATGCACCACTTTATTCAGTTTCACCTTAGTGTCGAAATATCGTTGATTCATTAAGATTTCATGAACACACTGAAAATCTCGATATGTTTTGGGACTGATAACATATAATGACAAAATAATAATATAAAACAGGGTCTATCGGATGTATCTTGGTGCCTACTCTGTCTTAGATTTAAATGAATGTCAATTTATCATCATCTAATCTTGAGATCATCCTACACCCCTGTCTGGAAAAAATTCTCATGAGCGTTTGCAAAGAAGATACACTGGGAATCGAGTAGAGATATATATCAAATTATGTTCCGGAAAGGAAATTATATTGGTTGCACTGAAAAACACATTCTCCCACGAGCCGTAGACGGTGTTTTCTTACAGATCAAATACAAAGTTTACTTTTAGGTTGGCAAATATCTTTAAAGCTCAATTAGCATTTTGGGTGGTTTTAGGCTAGATTACCTTACACATTCCAAAAACGGTTGGGTAGGTGGGCCGTTGGAAATAAGCATGGATAGCGCAGGCAAAGGATGTGTGGCACATTATTCCTCAAACTCAAGGGTGAGCTCAGGGTTAGGTGCAGTATTTCTTCGGCACTCTCTCAATAGCTAAAACACACACACACACGTTAACTCACAAACTCGTTCTAACACCCACTCACTTTAATCTATTCTCTCTTCCACAAGCCACTAACCCTAGGCTGATCCCAGAGACTTTAACACTGCTGACACACTCATGCAAACACCATACACTAATACACACACCCTTCAACACCATTTTCTGGCACACACTCTCATACACACACATATGCTAACAGTATACACTTACACATCACATGCTCACGCACAATACTAATACAGGCACACCCTATCACAATACAGTAATACACACGCACCGCCATACACTTACTCACGCTGTCCAACACCATAAGCTTAACATTCACTAAAACACACATACTCTGCCTCTCCCATCTCCTGTGCAGCTTACACAGCTTTCCCTCTCTTACCTCGCAATGTGATTATATTACAACTTATATTGGAGCCTGCATGTCTTTAATTCGGAAAGAGGGTGATATGTAATGGTGTAAAATATGGTTTGTGTTGAAGAATTTCAATAAATATTACCACCCCCAAGGCCTTAATAATTTAAATAAATCTACATGCCAGTTTCCAAAATCATATCATTTTAAAGCCTGTTACACACTACACAAGCTATTTTGTAGAGCAGCTTTGCAATATCTCACTGCACCCACTAGGTGTCAATGCAGAACCTTTACTCACCTAAATAGACCATTGTAACCCAGAAGGGGGATGCAGTGAGAACAAAGGGTTAGCATCAAATTAAAGGCATAAACTAAAATGCCAGAATGTTCACCCTTAAGTCGATTTACTACCAATGAAACTGGTTAATTCGATTTGATTTAAATAGGATTCCATTGTCTTTATTTAGAATATTACTTTTTAGAATATTATTATTTAGAATGTGTAAAATTGCACTAGTATTTGTAGTTGGCTGTGCCACGTAAGAGGTATATGAGAGGTGAATAGTAGCAATGATGGAGGTGTCAGTAGCGTTACCTGCCTTGCCTGCCATGACAGATGATTGCTGAGACTTTAGGGCAGACTTTGGATCTCCCGCCTAATTTCTTGCCCCTTTCATCTCCCAGCCTAGCCACACCACCATACCTGGTAACGTCCCAGGAGCCCTTCTTCTAATGGTGAGCAGACATAGCCACATGTGTAGGTGAGGTTCAGGCCTATATTAAATGTTGATTGGACCCCGGACGAGCACTTACTTACCTTGTGTCCCCCCCACCCTGCAATCCCTAGCAGCATGGATAGATGGACCAGGCTTGCTTGCTGGTGTGCCACTTGCCCAACCACACTTTGTATTTATTTATATAATATGTGGCTCTGTGACTGGGGGGCTGTGTATATTGCTGGGGAGTGCAATGAATAGTGCAGGTCCTGCTAGTGACCCTAAACGGACATGCGATCCTCTCAGGTGTTGTTGAGGGCTCAAGGTGCAGCCGCCTGGCTACAAGGATTCAAAATGCTGCCGTCCCACCAAAACCATGCTCATCAAAGCGATGCCAACATCCATTATGTAATATCATGATTATATCCTGATTAATAAATTTACTCATGCAGATGCTGGTGCTCTCACACCGTTTATTTTTCTAATACAAAAGCTTGGCAGCCATACTACCCGACCAGCAATTAGAGGGGGTTGGAGGAGCCCTCACTAGAAGTAGCATCACTAGTCTTCTGCTATGTCTCGATGACGTCTGCGAGCTGAGACCAGACGTGATCTTGCAGACGTGATCCAAGAGCAACAGGTGGTTAAAAAAGCTGCAAACCAGGTTAAGAGAGTGCACCCTGAAATCAATTCATTACAATTTGTAATGAGACCCCAGTGCCATCTTGGCCCCAAACAGCTTGTCAGTGCCATCTTTGTCCCCAAATAGCCTGTCTGTACGTCTTTGCCCAAAAAAAGGTTAGAGCCCCCAAACAGCTTTTCTTTGCCATATCTGTCTCCCATATTCAGCCCATCTAGTCTGCCTATTTTTCACGGTGTAGATACTCAGACCTTAATCAACCTTTGGTCTTGTCTTTAATTCTGGATAGCTTTATGCCTACCCCATGCATGATTTATTTCCCTCACTGTATTAGCCTCTACCACCTCTAATGAGAGGCTGTTCCATTTATCTACCTCTGAAATAATGCAGTGAGAAAATGTCAAGAGGCATGGGACAGACATAAAGATATCCTGGATATAAGACAAAACCAAGGACTGATTAAGGTCTGGGCAGATTAGACGGGCCAAACAAGTCTTATCTGTCGTCAAATTCTATGTTTCTGTAGTTCTACTTTCAGGGTTCTGGAATTTTTGTTTTATGTAGCAGGAAGCTAATGTGCTCTTATTAAAGCTCTTTCTGCCTCAACTCCACTCTGCCCTTTCATTGCAAAATGTAACCTTTCACAAGCGAAAGTACAAAAACATCTGAGCCTTCGAGAGATACAATAGAGGCAATGCGAGGAAACATCTCCCACACAAATCTTGAACAATATCAAGACCGCTGTGCTGACTTTAATAACACTGTAGGCTTGATTGGATATCTATAATTACTCCCATCCTGCTGGGTATGGAGGAACACAAAATGCAGATACCCACACGCGCACGAAAAAGCATAAAACGGCACGCAGCAGATTTCCAGCAGAAATAACGCAAGGTCCAAAATACCTATATGTGTGCTAATATATGGAATTTAAAGAGCTTTGGCCAAGGCTGCATTCTATCCCTGTGTGTATGAGGATGTCATACAGGAAGGGACCATAAAATGTGTCATCAAATACATATATTCCCCCTGCTCCCCCTATAAGACCATCCAGACATCCCCATTAATACAGAAAGAGAAAAGAGACGTAGAAACTACTAAGACCCCCACCTGCCAGCTTACTATGGCCGATGAAGACAAACACTATATGACCAAAACTATGTGGAGTCCTGACCATCAGACCTACAGTATATGAGCTTGTTGAACATCCCATTCCAAAACCATAGGCATTAATGTAGAGCACCCCCCACTTTGCACTGATGTTGAATAAGAAGGTCACAATCGGTTTCCAATTCATTCCAAAGGTGTCCAATGGGCTCAGCGCAGCGACTCGAGTTCCTCCACACTCATTCAACCCTGTCTTTATGGACCTTACAGTCATGCTGGAACAGGTGCCACAAAGTTGGACGCAATTGTCTATAATGTCTTTGTATGCTGTAGAATTAACATTACCATTCTCTGGATCTAAGGTGCCCAAACCCTGAAAAACAGCCCCAGGCCACTTCTCCACCAAACTTTACAGCAAGGGCTATGTATTCGAGTATGTGGCGTTCTTTAGACACACGGCAAACATTTTTTGTCCATCAGACTTTCCGCTGCTTCAGAGCCCAGTGGCGGTGGCTTTACATCACTCCAGCTGGCACTTGACATTGCAAATAGTGATCTTTGGCTTGTGTGCACCTCCTCAGCCATGGAAACCCATTTCATGAAGCCCCCGATGCACAGCGCTTGCACTGATGTTGCTTCCAGAGGAAGTTTGGAATTCTGTAGTGAGTGAGAGGACAGGTGACATTTACATTCAGCAGCCCCATTCTTTGAGTGTGTGTGGTCTTCCACTTCTTCGCTGAGCTCTTAGACACTTCCACGATGACACTTAAGTGGATCGGGGCAGATTTATCAGGGCAGAAATTTCATGAATTGTCTTGTGGCAAAGTTGGCATCCTATGACACTGTCACACCTAAAGTCACTGAACTCTTCAGTACGACCCATTCTACTGCTGCCCATGTGCTATATTTTATACATGTGTGTGACTGAAACACCTAAAGTCAATAGTGAGGAGGGGTGTCCACATACTTTAATTTAGTAATTTAGTGCGCATTGTAGTGTGCCAATACAATTTTTACCTCGGCTACCCCGTTGAACTTCCTATGGTTAGTATTCCAGAGTTCTTTTCTCCTGGAGCGAGGAGAACCAGGCCTAGTGGAGAGGCTTCTGTATCCACAGTTAGACTTTGGAGGGGATGGAAGGAAAATAAGCAGGACTGGGTGGAACCAGGGCAGGAGTAGACTGCCCCCTGCTGCTCCCTTCAAAGTGAGTAAAGACTCCAGTTGAAAACCAGTAAGTTCCCAGGTATGCCAGGGGCCAGGTGTAAAAAGTGATTCTGGTGTAAAGTTTGGAACATTGTCTTATCACTATAGCAACCAAAGAAATTGTACAGTCAGCTAAAACATTTGACTGGTTGCATTAGTGACCATCACTAACAGCGTTAGAGTCCCTTATGGAAGGTCTGTGTGCAGCAAATTTGTTTTCTGCTTACACCAGCAGACCGGTGGACCCTCTTGGGCCTGAGGCTCGGAAACAACTCCAGTCCCTACGCAAATTCTTCATTGCTACATTTTAACCTTTAAAACAAATAATTATAGCGCTGCCCCCTATGCGCTATCTGCAGTTTCTGGTTTCCATGCACATTTTGCGTCGATGATGTTTTCTCGTGATAGATGTTTAACTTTCATCCAGTATTAAATCCTTTATTTTATATTTTTGTGAAATAAACGTGTCGCTTCATTAATGTGTTACTAAGAACGTCCTGTCCCATATTGGCTGCGATCTACACGCCGGCCCCCGCCAGCTCTTTAAAGATATGAAATGTTTAATCCAAATTTAGAGCATACATTTCCTTTCCCAGGCATCTTGATTGAAGTGAGAATATTGCCCTGTTTGAGCTGTGGATTTGCAAGTTTAAACCATCTCTTAGAGGCAGGTGCTTGCAGCGAGATAAGCGAATGCCTGTGCGTGTGTGTGTTTGCCACTAGGATAATGGATGTATTAACATATATAATACTGCTGAATTAAAGTGACAACGCTCGTCTTCAAAACCTATTATTATTCACACACGGTCATTCGGATCATTTATTTTTTGGGCATAAAACAAAATTTCATCTACATAGGAGCAGAAGAATAAAAAAAAGTATAAAATAAAACAGGCTTAGACAGGCTTTTATACTCCAGCTGTTTTGTACTATTATGCCTATCACCCTCAGGCAGATTAGACAAATAGCAAGTCACTCTATCTGTTTTTCTTACCCAAGCCAAATTATGCACAAAGGGTACACGCTTAGGTTTTTCATTAGTACTAGGTAGGTTTTGTTATATTTAAGTCAATGTAAAGCATTATCATAACTAGAATTAGGGGGCCTGGCAATATTGGACATCCTGTTTCCCCTTTATTTGAGGATCTAATCTGACAGCAGAGAGGTCTGTCCCTGTATGGAATGGATTTTACTTGCTGACCCCCCCCCCCCGCAGATTGTGTGCTATAAGGCTATGCAATGCTGTTCTCCTGAGCTCTGCCCAACTACTGCTCCTTATGGGAAGGTTTGAGAGGTAGACAAGGTCAGCCCCCTATAGGTCACTATTGGGGTAGGAAGCGGACAGACTTGGGGTAGGGCATACTTTCCAACCGCTCAGGTTTGGCCCACTCTCCAGGCAGTGGGGATCATGGGCTGGTTGGGAAGATCCTCTGATCTCCCCTGACTTGCCCAAGGAGCTGTAAAATCAATCAAGGTCTTTACTATTGGGTCTCCCACATGGCCATCCAGGGCCGGCCCTACAATGGAGCAGAGTGGGGCAATTGCCCCAGGCGGCACTTTGCCCCAAGCGCCTTTTATTTTTGTAAGCGGAGGAGAGAGAGGGGCGCCGAGTGGTTTTCGCTTACCCGCTCGGCGCCCCTCTCTCTCATCTGCGAGCCCTCTAGCTCGGTCGCGGTGCCGGCTTGTAATGCTGCGCGCTGGAAAATGACGTCAGTAAAGATGCACTCGCCGTGGCAGAGCAGGGAGACTCGCCGCAGGACTGCTGAAAGGTAAGTGCAAAGGGGGGGTAGGGTAGATAATAGGGAGGGAGGGAGAGGAAGGGTAGATAATGAGGCGCCGCCGGGGGAGGGGGCATCATTTTAAACTTCGCCCCCAGGCGGCATTATGTCTTGGGCCGGCCTTGTGGCCATCTTGCGGTAGTGGAGTGGTTGTGGAGCAAAGAAACATGGAGCAATGACGATGCACGCAAGATGTCTCTGTGGCCCCTCTAGACTACGTGGGGCTTTGGTGCCTTTGGGACAGTGGCGGGGTAACCAAAAACATTTCTGTGCCATTCATTGCCTTGTCGTGCCCCTGCCTATTGCTGCATACTCAGAACAACTTTAAATGAGTCCTTAAATATTTAATAATGAAAATACCTAATGAAAGAAAACTCGTTGAGATAAGCATATTCATTTATAATGGTCACGGTCAATTTCAGCAGTAAAAACTAATGTCTTAGAGAGAGTAAAATATATTACTTTTAATTATGCGGTTTCGTTGGAATAAATAATGTTATTATTAACAGCATAATCAGTACGTTTGCACATTCAGAAAATGCGCACATAAATCTAATGAGATTTAGTAGAAATTAACTTGTACGTATTGTATGAAAGTACAAAAAAATATATTTAGCTGCGCTGACTCGGCACAGACCTCAGTAATTTAGGTGGATCGGTTACAAGGGAGATCTCAGATCTTGTTAATTGGACGATTGAACACCAATAGGGTGATGGCTGCTGTCCCCTGGACTTAACACCCTAGGCTTGGACCAACTAACAGTAGAAACCTCCTACCTGACGGCAGATAAGAACCATGTGGTCCATCCAGTCTACCCATTTTTCCTGATTTAAAGACTCAGGTGTTAATCAGTGCTTGATCTTGTCTTTACGACTATCCCATGCATGTTTAAATTGCTTTACTGTATTAGCATCTACCACTTCCATTGACCTACCAACCTCTCAGTGAAGTAAAACTTCCTCACATTAAATCATCTGACCCTCTAGTTTTTAGATTATGGCCTCTTGTTCTAACGTTTCTCCTCCTTTGAATAAAGGAAAATAAACGTCCCCACTGTGCTTTGTTAATTCCCTTTAAGTATTTAAAGGTTTTTATTCACACCTTCTCTTTCCAGCTGCTAAGTGTAGGCTCGAGCCCAGTGCCTGGCTTAGCCTTGCTTACGACACACATGTCCCTCAATGCTTCAGGTGTCCGAATCGGGTATCTCTAGTGGTGGCAAAATGCATGGCTACACCAAGGAGGGGGATCACAAGTGAGCTTCAGAGCTTGAGAGTCTCATGAAAGAGTCACATGGGAGCTGCACTGGAGGTCTACTGTGGGATAGTGCATGAAAATCAAGACCGTTACACAAAAACAAGGGCAGGTGGGAGGTGTGGAAGAGTGGAGTACAAACTGGAGCTGAGCCAGGTCAAACACCTCTTGTTAATTTTTTGATCTTTTGGACTTTCCGTACGCAGCTGGCAAAGCTAGTAAGGTTGCTAGGTTAAATATTCCTCGTTCCTTTACTACAATAAGGTCTAGACGATATTTAATGGACACTCGGAGCACAACAAACCTAAAAGATGAAACCCTCTGTAATTTTTTAGGCACAATATGTTTAAGAAAATCATGCGATTTCACATGAATCAGAGACGTAGTCTGTAGACCACAGATGGTTGCTGTGGCAACAGAATTTGTGATGGTTCTTATAACCATGACAGCAATAGAATGCCCTTCAAACTTGATGCTCCCAGCAGAAATGAAAAAAACAACCCGTTTTAGCCCAGAAACCAAATACTATTTCTATCTACTCATTTTAATTGTGCAATTGCAATCAGAAGCCATTCTGTAAACAAGCACATCCTTTTCAACTACAAAAACATCTTCTGTATGAGCTCTCCGCTGGTTTCCGCTGATTGTATTATGAACTTTTAAATATTTCTTTTAGGCTTCAAAAGACAGTGGAGCAGAATTTCTCAAAATCATATCAGAAAAAACTTGTGCAAGTCGCTTATTGTGGAATTGCTGAACTGGCAAATGTCCAGGGTATTGGGGCTCGTAGCCGCTCAGCAGGCACGGTGCCGCCTCTGGGTGAGATTGAGTAGAGGCATGCATGGTGTCACACTACACTCATGTCCCTGAGCGTTGGAAAGATATGTGATGTACAGACTTACCTTTTACTATATTTTCCGCTATGTTCTAGGGTTACTGGTTGAGGGAAGATGACGCCCTACTTATTGTTTCTACTTATTACTTCTCAAGGTCCTTACCTCTTTGAGAGCCCCCCCAGCCAATATTGTTTGGCTGCTCTGTATCCATTTATATATCCATATCCAAATAAATCGCATCAGTACCTGACTATGGATGTTGAGGGGGCCCGGCACTTTAAGGCCAGTGGCTGTCAGATGACATAAGTGTGGGTGCTGGCTGGATAGGCTTGGCTGCATGCTTATGCAGCATGTTGCCAGTCATCTCCAGCCAGTGAATGCCAGCGAGTGGCCCACTGGGCATTAACATGGTGTACTGGATGCCAGTCCGGACCCCAGTCAAACACAGTTATATAAATTTGAAGGCCAATATATAGCCACCAATGGCGTTTATATGACCACTAGTCTTTCTAGTTTTCCATTCATGCTACATCCTGGCCGATGAAAAGGCACAGTATTAATCACTGTACAATTTTTTACTTAGTATCAATGGCACATTTGGAAAATTAGACAATTCAAAACAACCAATTTGTATAAAAACACCCAATATAGAACCAACACATACCCTGACTTGGTTATTTAAACCCCAGATTCCCCAGAGTGGTTCATATTGCAATGCATGTTGTCTGCATGCATATGACTTTGCATGATATACATCGGGTTAGCATGTATGTCTGTTCATATTTGTGCTAGCATGTTGGTAGACCTTGCTTGTGATTCGGCACATTAAAATGTCGGGCATTGAACGTGCCCCCAGGCAGACGCTTGGAGCTCTGGGGATACAACGTTGCTAGCAGGTTGTTGTATGAGATTGGCGCGTGTAATAATATGTTGTAGTTCAGTTCACATACTGCCCCAAGGGCCTGTCACACACACCAGTAAAGAAATATTTTACCCCAGTGACCTCTTTTAAAGCATAGTGAAGCATGGAGTTTATTAAAGAACACCAAACAGTTATAATACAAACAGGCTCTTAATGTGACCAGAGCCAGAATACACCATGAACCCTTCAGTGAGGTATATAAAAAACATATAAAACACCTAGTGTTTTAGGCTCAACTAAGTTTATTCAATAACAAGACATACATATCATATAAAAGGTGTTTACCAAATATATACAGACATAACATGCGTGTACAGTCAACAATATTAAAAACAGCACACCTTAGACATCAAAACACTCCAACACTCCAACACTCCAACTCCAACACTCCAACACTCCAACACTCCAACACTCCAACTTCAACACTCCAACACTCCAACACTCCAAATTCAACACTCCAACACTCCAACTCCAACACGCCAACACTCCAACACTCCAACTCCAAAACTCCAACTTCAACACTCCAACAATCTCCCATAAATTGATGGGAAACTTAGTACAAAGAAACAACAGTAATTATGACAACAGCAAAACCAAGAAATAATTTCAGTGGTGCAAAAATGTGGTAGGAATGACTAGTAGGGGTGTAGATAAAAATGGGCTGAGGGGACCAGGAAAAAAAAAACAGAACTGGGAATTAGTCCTCGTCCTACTCCGGCTGGTGTTCACTTACAAACATGATAACACTCAAGTTAAACCAGGGTAAAGTTGTTACCCTTGCCCCCTTTAGAGGGGTCCTTCTACACAAACTAGTCACTTTTGGAGGCCCACATGAAGCAGAAAGCTGTCCTGGTGATGGCTTGACTGACTGTAGTCAATGGGGACCACATGCTGCCGCATGGAAGGAATCACATTAAGCAGAACCAGAACTTTCAATTTTTAACAAAATAGGACTTATAACACAATATGCAATATTGTTAATGTCTAATATATCTATTACTCTTTAAAAATCTGCACCCACATACCAATTATTCTTGTCAACTGTGTAACCTTGAGTTTCTTTATAGTCCTTTTGGATCCTTAGCAATGGATGGATGGAATTAATTCTCTTTACCAATAAAACCTAAGGTCTTCTTTAATTACACATCATGCAAGCAAACCTTGGCTTCCTCCATCTCCTGCTTTAGCATAATTCGTTTTATGATGTCTCCTGGACGCTTTGATTAGCATTACAATATAAAGTTAGACAATGTCAAGGAAACTCATTGACTCCCACTTGGTCTCTTGATAAAGGTTGGTTATTATCACATTCACCCTTTTATATTCTTTTGTTCCTGAGAGTCACATATATGGGATATTCATTTTAAGCATGAAGAAAAAAGACAAAAGAACAAAAAGAGGCAAGAGAAGAAGTGGAGCTGTGGGAAATGAGTCAGGGACACGGAAGTGGTCAGCGGAGAAGGTACGGGATTCATCTGGGGCATACTTCACCCCTTGCTCTCTTTACAGGCTAACATATATGGTAATTTCACAAATGCCTCTGGATAAATTAAACCTATGTAACATATTGAAACAATTTTTGTCCATGGAGCTTCTAGACACAATATTGTAATAAGATGTGTTGAAACCATAGCAAAGACCATAAGTTCAGTTTCAGTACCTAAAAAGTGTCAAACCTGTAGGTACTTATAGAAATCAACATATTTTCCTTTCTCTTATGAGTTCATAAGTTGCCAAATGACCCCTGTCAAACCAATGCCCTATAACTTCTAACCCCTTACGCTCCCAGTCCCTCAGATCAAAGTTTAATATTATCTTTTCAAGAGAAGGAAGCAAATTTTGGACAACACCAGGATCCTCAGTGTGGCCTATCCCATATGTCTAATGTTAGTAGCATTCTGGAAAGAATTTGAGGTGTCTTTGGGCCTTACTGACCTCTATAATATTTAACCTGAAGGTGTAGTAAATCCTGTGATGGAAGGATCAGTCTGAATTGAGTTTGCAAGGGGTTCCAGGGCAAGAACAGGGGAGAGAGGGCACCCCTACCTTGGGCCATATGAGATAGAAACCTAGGATGAAAAGAAACCTGCCAGATTCAGAATGTATATCTGGTTGACCACATACCTGCTAAAACCAGTCCAGATTCAATTTCATAATATCGTATAGCTGTCGAGTTAACGAATGCTTAAGCTGAGTTTGAGCCAAGCACTTGGTTGAGTGGAGAAATCGGAGCTGGCTATATCGCCTCCTCTTGTTTTGTAATTTAGTCTTCTGTATGCTCAATGAGTGTTTGGTTTAGACTACACCCTGGCAAACTCACCCACCTGGTGAACAACTCGCCTAGGTGCAGGTGAGTTGTGCTGGGCTCAGCCAAACTTTAGGTTTATAATTTATAATGATTTATAATGGAAGGACCCACAAAAATAACAGATGCCAGATCTTTTATTGACTGCAAAGTACCTGCAATGATGACAATGATACTAACATGATTGTGAAATTGACTCAATGGGCTGCATACCTTTCCTGCACCAAAACAGTTGGAGATACTAAACAAACTTAGATCCCAGAACCTTCTAATCTTTGAGCAAGCGACTTCTTGAAGACTGTTTTTTTCTACTTTTTAAAGTTTGACATGTCATCTGATGACATGTCTTATTTGAATAAGACTGTTCCAAAAATTCTTGCTCTGCCTGTCTAGTCTGATATAAATCTACTTCAAATAATTACATGATGCTCAACAGCAGATATTATTATCTTTAATAATTATTTTTATTATCTTATTAGATCATTTTGTCTGCAAGAAATTAACAATATTTTGTTTATAATAGTACAAGAGAAATTATTCCCTTGTGCATTTTTCCCGTCCCTTGTTACCATGGCACTTTGTAATATATTACTAACACAATTCCACGTAATAGTTCCATTATGTCTCTGACATTCGTGTCTCATTCTGCAATGCAGTAAAATCCGCTCCCAAAGGGAAATCGTCTTGCAATGCATATTAACACTTTCATCACACATCAGTGGTCTCCAGTGGAGAAGGGTGATTAGCTGTTGCGGGATGAATGAGTTTCTTCTTAGTTTGATGGAATACGGTGGCACCAGATTGTTCCTGCCAGCACAATCATCTGTTCCATTTATGTTCAGTGGCTTGGAACATTGAAGGATTTGTAGGTGCTGAGCCACATGCTTGATGCCTCAGGTTACCTTTCTTGTAATCTAAGGTATTCGGAATAGAATGGGCCTCTTGGTCTTACTTGTGTATTCAGAGCTGGAAGCCACAAACCTTCATATTCAGTACATGAAACGCAACAGTCTGTGTACCATGGACAAAAGATATCAAACATTGCTATGTTGGCTTCATGTGCAAGTTGTCTGAATGTGTTTATTTGCATATAATGCTGGTTGTTGATGTTGTGTTTTTTTTTGTTGAGGATATCAAGCAAACTATGAAGGATACCTGGAACTGAGGCATTGGTGTATGTCCCCTTCAGCATACATTTGGGGCCATGCTCTGCTTCCAACTTTCTGGGGACAGTTTGGGGAAGGCCCTTTTCTATTCCAGCATGACTGTGCGCCAGCGCACAAAGTTGCTTAAAGACATTGTAGGATGAGGTTGGTTTGGAAGAACTTGACCGACCGCACAGAGCCCTGACCTCAACCCTATCAAACACCTAAGGGATGAACTGGAATGGAGATTGCGAGCCAGACCTTTTCGTCCAACGTCAGTGCCTGACCTCACCAATGCTCTACTGGATGAATGAACAAGAAATCCCATCACAACACAGCGGAAGCTCTTATAGCTGCAAAGGGGGGACCAACTTCATATTAATGTCTATGTATTTAGAATGCGAAGTCCCTGTCGGTGTAAAGGTCAGGTGTCCACTGGACGTTCTTATATCAGATTAATACAGTGTCTGTGCCATATATTTTTAAATATACATTACTAATTAAATTTAGGGTTTAATTTGACTTGTAAATATTTGGCCTAATTTTACTCCAGACTTGATCAGGGCCAGAAGACTCAAAAGGCCCTACAGGTTACATTTTTTAAGAGCACTCTTTGACATTTTGTCTTTTTTCTCTCTTGCTTTTGACATAAAGGTAAGCTTTATCCAGGCTCATCCTTCTAGAGACCTGCTTCATATGCGTAATGCATTACTTAGTACTTATTAATTACATAATTTATTGTATAGGAAGTAATGAATGGCTCAGGAGCAGTTGGCCTGCAATGAAACCACTAGACACCATTTTGTATTTCTGGATAGAAACTGGTGCGGAAGAATGTTTTGTTTGTGAGGTTTTGATCGGCAGAGACCACCTGCTTTCCATTATTGCATATGGTTTGTGACCTGTCTCGGCATTGGGGATATACATTTGGCAGGAACCTGGCTTATCGGCTATGGTTTGTGGGCTCCTCATTGAATCCACAGCAGGATGGATATCCAAACAGTTGTTTCACACAAACGCTTGGCACAGTAATTTCATACCTAACAAACATGTACGAAACAGAACAGACTGTACCTTCAGGATTATTGTAAATCAGGAGACTATTAATATAAGTAAGAAATTAAAAAAGGGAAAAGCTTGGAAAAAATGGAAATATATATGAAGTGATTATTGTCATTATTTTGTAAATCTTCCAAAATGCATAACAGCCCTATCGTACGCCACCCACCATTATCTTGCTTTTCTATCCTGGTCCACGATTTGTAGGAAACATCCTATTTTGTCCCTAATTTTTGCCTGCACCCAAGCATGAAAAGATTAACCTATTAATGTGCAACAGCACAGATCTCCATCCATGTTTCATCTCTCAGCCAAGGGAGCAGGGAAAGCCAAGTGTCCCTTGACCCCGGTACTTAACAAATGCAGTGGCGCATATATTTCCACACACACTGTTACACTGACACACACTCACACATGATACACACTCATGCTAACACACAAATACACACTAAGGCAAACACACAATTACACATACACACTCATGCTAGCACACATTCTAAACACATTTATATATGTACTCTCATGCTAACACACACACATATATATACTCTCATGTGAACACACACCCTCTTACACACAATTACACATACACACTCATGCTAACACACCGGGGCAGGCTGGCCTGGGTGCAATTGGAATGAAATATAGTTGTTTTGGTATAGAATAGATACGAATACTTGATCAGTGATAAGTGATAACTCTGTTCACACATGTATAGAGGAGGGCTGGCACTTTCTGGTCTGGGGGCAGGTAAAGCCAAGTGACCCCATCGTTCACTTGCCCCACGTAATTAACATACGCACTGGCACACAAATTTAAACACATTCTTGCAATAACACATACTTTAACACACACTTATACACTCATGCTAACTCATGCTTACTCACACTCTCTCTCACACATACTCACATACTCACTCATGCTCACACTCATGCTAACACATGCACATTTACACATAAACATATACTTTAACATATATACATACTCACTCCCTCCCTTAGCCTCTTTCTCTCTCTCCATTCCTCACCCTCTGTCTTACTCTTTCATTCATCCTCCCTCTCCTCACCTCTTTACCACCCTGGAGTATTCATTCTAGCTGCTCGCGCTATACTTCTCCTGCGGGGTTCCCCCAAGTTCCTGCCTCTTGCGAATGGGCTAATCCAAGTTGGACAGGCCCTTTTTTTAAGCGGGGGGCGGGGGCGATTGACCCTGTTCCCCCCTGGGCCAGACTACTCCTGTTTATTGTTTTTTATATACTGTCTGTGGACTATGGCTCTCATATCGTTAAACCGGCCTACTACATCACATAAACAGGCATGAGGCTTTAAGGAGACATGGCTGTGTTTTGTTATACTTTGCCTGTAACCAAAGGCATGCCTGCTGCTTTAAACTACAACTCTAATCATGCTCAGCGATGCCTTTATAATAGGAGCTGTAGTCTGCAGGCTTAAACATTGCCGAGGCTGCTTGTTTGTGATTCTAATAGCGTTCATCAGCCGAGGGCTGCCCTTTATCCCACGCAGGAAATAGTAAAATTATTTTACATAGAAATGTGTTTTGTGCAAATATGAGGTTAATTAACTGCCTTTTACTAGAAAACCAGAATTCACTGTTCTTAGACCTTGACATTTCACAGTCGGTAACGTAGATGCCTCTTCTTCGGTGGTCCAGAGGGGTTGCCTGGCAACAGATGCTTCAAATATCACTGCAGTGTATGCTATAATCCTAGCTGACTGCATTTTACACCAAAATCATTATTCGGTGAAAGAAGCAGGAAAACACAAGTCTATCTTCCATGTAAGGTTTATTAGTTTTTAAAAAAAGGAGTTTTTTATAATGTTTAATCTCATTTTTCTTTTTATGATTCAGACCTTGTTGCTTCATTTTTAGGGGCCCGCCAAGACTTGAATGTCATTTGAAGCCTGTCACTTCAAATATTTAAAAATGCCATTTACAAATATCTGTCATTAGATATGTCTGTAAAAGCCGAGTCCTATTATTTGATACAATCCTTAAAGGGCTGTCTTCAAACAGATGACAACGATCAGTGATACCTTGATGAAAAAAGTAGCTGAACGTTGCAATATCATTAGGTAATGTGAATTGCAAAAAGGGCTGAATAAGCCCTGCATGATGTACAGTTAAAAAACCTCCCAGCATTACCAATGCATTGTTCAGGGCCAACTCTTGCAGGAGAATCTAATTGGGGATGGTCCTTCAAAATGCTTAGTGAGGTCAGGGAGTTCAAATGTTTAAACAAACTCTCAATTAACCACTTGCCCAGCATAGCACTATCCTGTTGCCCCTCTCTTACCCTGTGCAGCTTTGCCTCTTTGCGCATGTTCCTCTGTCATAAGCTGGCTAGCAGTCCGTGTGTAGACTACAGAGAGCACAGATCTCCGCTCCTGGGTGATACAGATGGCAGTTGGGTGACAAGTTTGTTACCTAGACGAAGGGTTACCAGGTTTGGCCTAAAATAGGCCCTAAACGGCTAGTGAATAAATCTGTGCCTCTCGGTGTGCACGTTTCTTGAGGTTGACCACCTTCACTGTGTATTCTTACCATGAAATGGCTCTTGTCGGACGGCACTGGTTGCAGGGGTCACTTCCACATGAAATGAGTCATTGGAATGGAGCCCTGGGCCTTTTATATCTTCTGCACGGGTGCCCAAACACAAGTGTTTAATACCCTTTAAACTTTTAAATGCTTGGCTTACATTATTTTATTTTAACAAAAACATTTACAATTTTCTTCCTGTGTGGCCTTATTCCTCAGTTTAACCTTGAATTAAAGAACTTATTTGTGTTACTTTGACCCCTTTACGTCATCCTTTTGAACTCAGCTGTTAGCAAGACATTCTGGATCAAATAAATATTGTTTACAAATCTGCCTGTAAAACACGATTTTACAAAGTACAGCCTCCAATGGTTTATTCATATAGGAAGCTGGCTAGTAAAACTTACCGCACGAATGTTTAATGGTATAGTCCACATGTCCATGATGTGATTTTGATTCCTGTTAAATATAATTTGTAATAAAAAAATAGCTTGGAACAGTACAACAGACCTGCAAGCCCCCAGCTTACATTTCTAAACAGCTTCCGCCTATGGCCCAACACTTTTCGGAACATCTGGCTCAGATGGATAGCAAGACAAGTAAAAGGTATTGATTCTCAGTTAACAAAATCAAAGAAGATTCGCTGAACTAATACAAATGTATGTTCCAGAATCCACCGTCCCAAAGGAGTGGCAATGGTCCATTAAAACATGGCTCTCTTCCGGGATGCGTTGAGGTACATTTTCAGACTGTGCCTACAAAGGGCATAAAACCTTTAAAATGCAAAATACTTTTATCATGACTTAAAATGTTTAATGCTATTTTACTTCATCAAAAAGAAGAAAAAGCTGCATTTGCTTATTATTGACACCTTTATATTTTTTTCTTTTTCTATGGAAAGCATACAAATATCTATACACTCCACCAGCAGAAATTGATGTTAGTGGTCAGATCAGGCCTCTGCTCTTCTTGTGACATATGGGCATGGGCGTAGGAACCCCTAAAAATCTGGGGGGACAGCATTTTTCCCCATCAGATCCCCACTTTCTCCCCATCTCTCTACCCCCTCTCCCCCTTCTCACATTATCTACCCCCTCTCCCCCTCTCCCCCTTTCTTACTATCTACCCCCTCCCTACCCTCCCTTCTCACACTATCTACCCCCTCCCTACCCTCCCTTCTCACACTATCTACCCTCTCCCTACCCTCCCTTCTCACACTATCTACCCTCTCCCTGCCCCTTCACACTAGCTACCCTCTCCCTACCCCCCATCTCACTGTCTACCCCAGGGGTGTCCAAGTCTTTTTCTGCAGTGGGCCACTTCATCAGAATTGTATACGTGCGCGGACCGCACTCATTTTTCACTGTGAGAAAATATGGCCTTTAATAAAATATGCAGATTAAAATAAAGTAAATTACACAAAACCTTTACTTTTCCTCTCACTGATTTCTGGGCCTAGAAAGTTTTGTGACTACAAATTCAGGACTCAGGATAATTAAAAATGAAATAGTTCTATTTATTCTAGGGATGCACCAAAATGAAAATTCTGGACCAAAACATTCAGGGTCCAAAACCGAAAATGACCCCCCACCTTTAAAAATAATAATAAAAACTCACATTTTTAATACAAGTAGGTAACACGCCACAATTTGACAAAAAAAAATTAGCAATATGACTTGGCATGATAGGAGTCACACTCCTATCATACCCAGGCAGCCAGTACATGCTGGTACAGGGTGGCTGTAAGTAATGTGCAGACCCCATATTGCTGGCAGCATCAATACACAAGGGGGGCAGCTAGCTAGGTGTCAGCATGTACTGGCTGACTTGGCATGATAGGAATGTGATTGCTAACAGCAATCACAGTCCCATCATGCCTAGGCCCAGCACTTACACATCCAACCGGTAAATGCTGGAACCTAGGCATGGTGGGACTGTGATTGCTGCTAGCAATCACACTCCTATCATGCCAAGTCAGCCAGTACATGCTGGTACAGGGTGGCTGTAAGTGATGTGCAGACCCCATACTGCTGGCAGCATCAATACACAAGGGGGGCAGCTAGCTAGGTTTCAGCATGTTCTGGCTGACTTGGCATGATAGGAGTGTGATTGCTAACAGCAATCACAGTCTCATCATGCCTAGATTCCAGCACTTACACATCCATGCTATCACACACACACTCATTCATTCACAGATTCATTCCCTCAATCAAGCATACTCATTCAAACACCCTCCCCGCCCCCTTACCTGCACTGCAGCTCCTCCATGCCGCTCACAGAGTTCAGCAGGGGGCGCGGCCTCCCTCCGCGTTCTCTGATATTGCACAGAGGAAGCAGGATGTGATGTCACGTGAACTCTGCTGGGTTCCGCTTCCTCTGTGCAGTACAGAAGACCCTCCCACAGGTAGGTAGCAGGGTTCGAGGTGCGGACCGCGTAAGATCGGTTGCCCAGGCTGCCGATCTTACGCGGGCTGCACCTCGAGGTCTCGCGGGCCACATTTGCGGTGTTTCTATTGGGGGGCTCCTACGGCCCTGGAGGGGGGATTTCTTCATTATCGGTCCCCCTGCATGAGTTACTGGGGGGATCTGTCCCCCCCGGTTCCTACGCCCATGCATATTGATGCCCACGGGGGGGCCAGCATGGGCTATAGTGGGCCTTGACTGTTGTGCGGAGGAGGGGTAGGCTTTTTTGGCGGGAATTTCGGGGGTGGAGTTAGGGGTAGATTATATAAGTGCCTGCTTTCCCGGGCTCAGGAACCATTTTTGTGGTTAGCTTACCTGGTTGCGTGTCCCACCCTCCCTCCCCTTTTTTCTTTTGTTTGTGGGTTGGTGTCGTTTGTCACAGCCTGTGGGGCGGCAGCTTGCCAGGTATCCAGGGGGTTAATGTGGTGGTAAGTGAATGGTTGGTAACATCTGGTGGTAGGTTCTTGGCTGTCAGTGCTGGGAACCTCAGGTCAGGGTGGGGGCATCTCGGTATGTCCCTTCCTTAAGTGGTATTGGGTTATGCTACCTGGATTACTTGGCAAGCTTGAGTGTTTATTGTAAATATTTACATGTTGGTGTTTGAGTCATTGTCCTTGTTAACGCACCTATGTTTTGTTTCAGGTTTGGCGTGACAATGACTCTAATAAATAAAATTGGCTGTGGCCTTTTCTTATCCATATTCTATGGTGTGGTGTCATTATTGGGGTTTTTTAAGGGGGGAGTATGCCTAGCCCGGAAGATCGAAGCTACAACAGTCAGGGATTCAAATGACCTACTGCAATACACATGCGTGAATCAAAATCAATTTCTCTTGATCCAAACATTTCTTTGCTATTGCGCTACCACAATGTATAGAAAACAGTTGGTCCTCTATACATTCTATGTAGTTGACAAAAGTACTACTTGATATATTTTTTCCAAATAAATAAATACAAACTCTATTTAAAAGTGGAGCTTCATTTCATACTGTTATTTGCTGAATTTTTAGTTCATAACATGGTTGTATGACCAAGAGAATGAATTACCTTTCATGAAACAGGTAAAAAGCATTGGAGTCCTGCAGGTCATCAAAGGAACAGAGCTAATGTCTTTTAAACCCAAAATGCATAGGTCTGCTGCTGGCCTTACCTCCCTCTTTCCATGTCTGCCGAAACATTCGTGTTTTGTCCGCCTGGCTAAGCATTATGGGTGGCGTAGTCCGCCAATAGCTCTAGTATCCAACATTGTCTCAGACGAATACATACAAACAAGGTCAGCACTTAGGGTTCTAATCAGGGGAAGGCTGGTATCTGTTGGCCCCTTGCACCCTCAGTAACTAACCTATGCAATGGCACACATATTTTCACACACACTCTTACACTTACACACACATACACACTCATGCTAACACCGACTTACTCATGTAACACACACACACAATCGCTCTCACACACTCCCCCAACACAAACTTACACATCCACACCCATGCTAACACACACTCACTCTAACATGTATGCATATTAAATCCCTCACTCACTTCCTTACCTTTTTCGGAGCCTTTTTTAATAGCTGCTTGCGTTATGTCACCCAGCTGCATTTCTGCCTTCACAGTTGGGCCCATCCAAGTCACACCAGCCCTGTTTGAAGAATTTCCCACCGACCCCTTGCCCCCAGGCTGGTCCGCCCCTGGTTCTAATACCCTGGGAGCTTTGCTGGAAAGTTAAACATTTCATTAGTTGTTCATTGCCATGACTCCTTTTTTGCCTTATGCAGAGGTACACCAGAAAGCTTCTCCTGCAAGAAAGGCTGAGCACCAACATTGCTCATGGTGGAAATTTACCTGTGTCTGTAGTGGACAATTTAACCCCTTCAGTCCCAGGGGTTTTTGGTACCTCAAAGCAAGGAGCAATTTTGCCAATTTTTTGCGGTATGTCGGTTCAGCGATTATTGTTATTGTTATTTAAATTATTATTTATTGTATTATTTTAGTGATTTTTTTTAAATCACTAATAATTTTCTTTTCTTTGTTTTGCTTTTCAGCATGGGAGAAGAGTGAGCAAACATGGTTTCTCACTCTCCTCCCTGCGATACCCCTGCACCGATCACACTATGATCTGTGCCTCATCGGAGCGATTGGATATGGACAAACCCTGCAGGGGATATCCTGTACTCCGATGATTTTCTGGGTGACGCCTGCACTGACGTGACCCGGAAGGGAATGCCCGATCGCATGATTGGGCATTTAAAAATATAACAGTTTTCCGGCATTTCCGCGTTTTTCCGCGCCGGAGGCTGTTACATGAGATTGGGGAGCAGAAAGCCAGCGATGCTGGCTTCTACTGACAGGGGGAGTCCAGGCTGCCAAGCCTGATCTCCCAAGTAGCGGCAGGGATGACCGCTGCAAGAAGGTCAGTACGTGCCGGTACGGTACGTCCATATGGGGTTTCTTTAGATGCGTTTTTTGACGTACTGGTACGTCCATAGGGGACAGAAGGGGTTAATGATGTTCTATGGACCTTAACAAACCTTGCCACGGACACCGGTATCTTTGACCCTTTGCCTATCCATGGAGCTGACCCTGTAACAGTTAAATCAGTGAGATCTGTGAACGTAACCCCTAGTTGTCTCGGCCCCCTCTCACTTGCTTAATAGTACTTAAATAAATGTTATACCAGCACACACACCAGCTCAGTATTTACCTATATGGTAGGCCAGGCCCTGCATTCAAACCATACACATTTGCACTCCAGATTATCAAGGCAGTGCTTCTGAATCTTTTGTTTCTACCAAGTACCCAAGTACATGATTTTTGCCAACCAAGTTGCCCAACTGTAAAGCACCTACCCCTTGTATAACTATCAATGATGAAAAACAGTACTAACATTTTAGTAAAAAGGGTACACATACAAAAGATTGAGAAACACTGTATTAAAAAAACAGCTCTATGAAGCCCGTTAGTGAAAGAGATCACGTCCTTTTTATATCAGTTCAAAGAAAAAATAAAACAAAAGAAGTAGTCAAGAAGCAAATATTTCCAGCAGAGAGTTACCGTCTCCCCACCAACGCAACCTAAAAAATGAAAAGATGCTTCTGTATGATCAAACATATTCTCGCTTAGCACTTTTTGACATCAGAGTTTAAACAAATACAGCCTTGTGAAGAAAATATCCAGGTATCAAAGAGGAATAATGGAATGAAACGCCTGAAGGGGTTAAACGTGAAGTCCACTTTTGGGATTAAAAACCAAGTGTATCTCCACACAGCTGTTTTTAAGAAAGAGTATTAAAAATACAAATTACAAGTGAACACTCGACATCTCCAATGCTGATTTGTTGTGTCCTGTCCCACACCAAGTCTCATTCTTAAGTCACTGAACAGACGCAATCCCTCTCCCATTTCTTGAGACACACAGGACAGTTCAGCTCTCAAGGAAGCAAATTTTGTCTCCTTGAGTCAGATGGCTGCAATTCTCCCCCAGGGCTTTTTTTTATTTTTAGGAGTTCTTAGAAAGAATATGCTTCCACTCCACACCGTCAAAATAACTTTTTAACAGAGAATCAAAAGTAAAATAATCTTTCTTTGTTACAAGCTCCACATCTGAACAGGAACTGATAATATAAGCAAGAAAACAAAATTGGAAACAGTCCAAAACATTAACTTCTAAGCTGTTAATTTTTCAGAGACATTAACGTTCTTCCGAGAATGGAGCTAAAAACCAAAACGTAAATTGGGAAGGGGAACAAAAAAGTGGCGGCCTAACTTGATAGGATGTTTAAGTTTTGTGTAGGCACAACCCTTACATTAGTCCTCGTATTCTTTTGACGTTGGTGTCATTCCGGCAGTCGACCGTAAAGTCTGAGTTTGCTCATGTTAAAATACACCTGCCACCGCGTCAAATAGCTTTCATATTGCTGTTTTAAAAGCAACCACTTTTGACAATTATTTCGACTGATGTGATTTTGAGTTCCATATGTTGTGTGTAGAAACCAAAACAGCAGGCCTCATGGCTTATGATCAAACTTCCCAACCCGTGGAAACCTTTGTCTTGGACTTTCTTGACATTTCACGCTACTTCCAAATGTCTTTTTGTTCCACACGGAATGTTATTCTGTTCCTGGTGGGTTCAGGTCTACTTCACAAAATATTTCGTCATGATTGTAATGAGCAATGAGCTGTCAAAATTGTATTTTTGTCTTTTTTTTTTTTTGCTTACTTGCGTATTCCCTGTAGAATGGCGACTGTTTCCTGTCATAATCCGATTTACTATTTTATATTGTCAATCTTTTTCTCCTAATTGGAAAGAGGAACATATCCTTGTATGAAGGTACGAAAGTTCTCTTTTCAGAATGATTCAGCTAGGCCGTCATATTTGTGTGTGTGCCGCGTTTTCAAATTTATACAGCTAACGCAGGAAAAAAGTGGAAAGAAATTAGACAAAAACCAAGTGTCTCAAATAAACTGGTGAAAATAATATCCCTAACAATTGATTATACTAAGAGTTGGTGAGCTGAAGATATGTGGGATCAGAGTCTATTGTTAACATTCAAATGTCCAGCCCACAGGGTAGGATCTCCTTTTCTTCCCGAAATCAGCTCTTTATTGCAATTACTGACTCATAGTTTTGTTGCTGGAGGCAAAAGGACAATAAAAGAAAAACAGATCTTTGAGTGGCTGCAAAAAGTCCTTAGGATGCTGTCCTTTTTAATTTTTTTTGGCACTGGAAAGGGAGAGTGTCATTCCTTCACTGAGCAAAGTGAATTCTGCTGGTATTATAATCCAGTGGCTCCCAGGGCCATCCCTGCACTGTGGCTCATACATGGAATCGTCTGCATGGATTTGGGGAAATCATGGCTGACCACTCGACCGTTTTCACCGCTTCCTCCTGCCGTGGAAGGCCTGGGTAAAGTTGCCATCCGTACAGTTTCTGTAACCGTTTGCTGCGGAATCAAACAGAAACCCTTTTGAGAAGAACAGGGGCGTTCAACCCCTGTCCCTTACGTCAGACGGTATTTTTTTCTTTACACATTGACCTAGATTTAGAAAAAGACTAAGCTAAGTCTCCGAGCAGAAAAGAAACGAAATTGCCATTTGATATGCTATCAGGTGGAGAAATAGTTTTGACAGTTTGATAATTATTAGCAGACTGCCAATTGTCTGTAGAATTGATTTTATTTAAAAGGATTAGTAAAATAGAT
Organism: Spea bombifrons; assembly: GCF_027358695.1. Taxonomy (NCBI): domain Eukaryota; kingdom Metazoa; phylum Chordata; class Amphibia; order Anura; family Pelobatidae; genus Spea; species Spea bombifrons. The sequence continues at coordinate 8,625,624 of NC_071090.1, forward strand.
TTGCCTAACTGTTAAGAAGACCTTTGGGGATCATTCTTATTTAGAAGATAACCTTGAAGATGCAAAGTGCCTAAAATTTAGCTTTTCCAGCATATCATGTAAATATATACGCTATATATTTATTTACTGTATAGCTTGGTTTACTTCAATGTGTTTGTATGGTGATATAAAATGATTATTGAATACCATGTTAAATGGTAGACATAAATCATATAAGATCATTCCAACTAATAAACAGTCAGGATGGGGCAGAAAAGATGTGGGTGGGTAGGGAAGCACGTGAATAATTCTTGCACGATCTTGCCCCTTTACAAAACAGAAATAAAATAATAAAAATGTTTGAAATAAATAGTGGCTTACATTTTATTTAGGCATCATAGGGGTTTATTCACTAAAAGGAGCGTGTCTGTGTAGAAGAGTTGTCGTTTCAGTACTCTCATCTCACTATTCATTATGAGGGTCCACAAGTGATCTTCTGGTGCAAGACTCTCCTCCAAACACTCTTTTAGTGAATAAACCTATTATGGTGACTATTTCTGATTAGGCTCTACCTATTTCTGCTGAAACCCTTATTTGCACAGGATACACTGCCATGTGTACTGTCTCTGTGACTCTGTAATGCATGATACCTTGGTGACTATGACTACACAAATATACTTTATGGGATGAACATCTTATAGAAGATCTACATATTTAAATGGTAATATAAATATTTTTAAGGTTATAGATAGAAGTAACAAAATGTCCGCCAGTTTAGATGCCACCTTCATCTTCTTTGATTCGCTCCTGGACTTGTAGCAAAATTCGATAAGAGCAACCAACATGGCCAACCCTAGACCTCCGATCAAGATGTAGAAGACTCCTGCCACATTACTCAAACTCAAAGCGCTTGTCTTGTCCTGGAATCAACCGGAAAAAAAAAGAAGAAAAGGAGTAGACAGAAAGAGAAAGAAAAAACATATGTTATGAAATGTAGAGGTGAACAGTCCATTTCCCCAAGCTGCCTGATCCTTCCACTTTTTCATAAAACACACAATAGAAAACATAGAAAATAGAAAACATCTCGCAGGCCCATGTCAACTACTTCCCTTCTACTTATTTTGCAGGTTGCAATGAAGAGGTTAAACCTTTTTGAAGTTGTCCAAAAAAAAAAATAATTCTCAGAGATAATCTGGAGAGCAGGGTTCCGCTCAGCTAAGAAGCGATGGGAGGCTTTTCTATGGATAAAAACTTTAAATGCTCTATGACACTGTTAAAAACGTGTCAGCAGAATGCAAGCTCTTAAATCACTTGGAATTAAAAATCTGTTGAGCAAAGCAAAAAGAAAAAACCTCTTTTCTGATGGTCTTGGTAAAACTGCCACAACTAATATCTGATTCCAATTGAAGTTGAGATTTAGGAATTTAATTATCCTTAGGATAAAGTTGCCTATGGCCCTGGTATTATGTTTGATCCATGTTGGTTACTCTTAGTAGGAAATAATGTAGTCTGTTACAGCTCTATTGAAATTTTGCCATGTTCCTCAGATTCTGGATGATTACCAGGTTTGAAAAAAATGGAGACGCACTGATGGTCCAATGGTTTCAAACAGAAATTTCATCCACCAGATGTCAACTTTCCAAAAAAGTTAAAAAAAATAATAGAATATTGGTGAATATTTGGTGTATTTTATGGAGCTATTGGAATCCTATAAGGAATAGTGGAGTCTCCTCACCAACATGTAACCTTAAGGTTGAACCTGCATTTAGAGCATATACATACTTCAAAAAGGTTTGTCAACCGCCAGACACAACACATATAAATTCTAAATGCCGTGACCCCATTCTAAATAACTGATCCCATGAAATCCTTACACCCCACCCTGTATCACAATGCACTCCACATCCCACACCGTGTGGTCGTCTGAACCCGCTTGCCTTGGAAGAACTGCTTCAGATCATAGGCATGCACCACAAAGCCGACAAAAAAGAGGAATAAACGCTTTCCGCCCGCTTCTGTATCTAAGAGCCCCACTAATATAATTAAACTAAAAAATAGGTTGACGTGTATTGTTGGGTGTGATAGATATGTTCTCTCCCCCCCCCTCTCCTTTGTATGAAGCCATATGTAATGACAGATCTTGGTTGCATATATATTTTGGTTCATCCTATACTGTTAAATCTTGTAAATTAACTTTTCTGTTGCCCAAATGTAAAGTAAAGCCGAAAAAAATGTTTTGTGGTGGACTGAGGTTTACAGTTGAACTTCACAAGTTCTCATAATGACGTGTTATAATAATTTACTATTCATTATGGAGCTAAGAGACAGAAAAGAAGAATAAAAGGCTAACCCCCCTCTCCTGTATTTAAAGTGTATTGAGTTTCTGACATAAATATTAAAAAATGGGGTACACATGACCTAAAAACTGAATACATTTATATATGAGATTTTCTTTGTGCTAGTCCTCATAGAATTCAAGCTTTAGCGACTATTTGTTGACAGTTTCAGTTAAGTGCTACTATTCAAAATCTCAATAAATCAAAGACTGACCAATTTAAGGTCCAAGTTGACTGCCAACTTTGACAAAAACAAAACCCCAATGCAAACTCCACAGGAGTAGAGTCTATATCAACAGGGTTTGACAGCATCCAGATACATATTTATTGAAGAATTGAAAATTCCAATCTCGAAACCTATTGACTCAACTTGACAGCATCTTAATATCTGGTGAACAGATGACTTGGTGATTGAGTTTGGTTTGACAAGTGCTGTCAAGTTAGCTCTGTAACTCAACTGTCAACATGGACTTTAGTGAACAGACCTGTCCAATTGCATGTATGTGTCCAATTGAGGTAACTATGTCTCCATTCTCTATAGGAAGGATATCTTTTTGAGTATGATTTAAGAATGATGGTAATTTTAGAACATCCGAAAGCAGAGTGTTCCTATGAAACCTTTCGTAAACTGAAATGGCGCAAAACTAATATGTTATGAATGCTCTTCGGATTTCTTTTGATTCCCGAAAACAGGTACCAATGTAGGTCTTTTGTAAAAGCTGGTCTTTTGCAAAAGTGGCAAATTTTCAATAAATGGGGGATACCTCTACCTAGTTGCATGTGTTTCATCAGAACATGAAATAAGGATATGAAGGTTATTTGTACACAGTGTAGATACGTAGGTATTTAGATGATATGTTTAAGTATATGCTGCAAGAATAACCCCAGCATAAAGGTATCTAAATTCTCATTGGCTCTTTCTGCGTTTTGTGTAGTTATAAAGGACATTTTAGGTCAAAGGTTTCAAGGCATGACCCCCCCCTGAACTTCACACATGTTTTTAGGATACATAAGGTATTGCTTAGTAATGGCCAATGATAATTGTTTTTTGATGTGGGAATTTGAGGAATTCTATTGCAGTTGGACATCCCTTTTGTTGAGTGATCACTGAGGTCCACCAGAAATAGCCACAACCAAGTTGGGAGAGCTATTTGCGAGAGCGAGGTTTAACTCATTGACATATCTCCACTTCTTAATGCACACATCACAGGAGAGGGCCCTCTATATTATTATTATTATTATTATTAATTGTTTTATATAGTGCCATCAAATTCCGTAGCGCTGATATCTGATATCTAATATCTAATAACAGTTTATCCTAGTCTGCCAATTAACATTTTATAATACCTTTTGAATGTATGGACGCTGGGTAAATTGTTGACACTATAAAAAAAATAATAATAATGATAATGTATATTTGGGGACGCTACTGCATGCATTAAGTCACTTAACTTTTGAGTTACATTTTGAGCTCAGTTGACTACAAAAAGCTCTACAGGATCAGTGTGGCCACCAATTTGGGTTTATGCCTCATGCACTAGTGAGATGAGAGTTGAAGATTTCAGATTTATAATTGGAGATGTTTATGCTTTCTATGATAGTATACTGTTCCTATGACTTGCTGGAGCAGATGTTTTAATAATAACAAATGCATGTTATTTGTGACAACCCATTGTGTACATTGTGGTTGAGTTATGTTATAACCAGGCTGTCAGTCTTTGAATAGGCCGTAATGTTTCTTGGAATATTAAATGTTTGGTAATAAATTGAAAAATGGGCTGGATTCACCCAGAACAGACTGTATTGCAGCTGTTCCATTCTAGAGGGATATGAGAACATAACAGCTCCCAGGGAATAAATTAATGCAGAGTTTCAAGGCGTGAGTTGAACATTTAAATTGACATTGGAATAGCTTGGGAGTGGTTAAAACTGTAAAATAACAAGACTTTCCGTAAATTAGACCTGTCACCAAGCAAACCCCCCAAATCTGTAATGTTAACCTATCAAGCAAAAGAACAAAGTTTGCCTTCATGAAAGGCGGGCTGGCCGTCACGCCTCAACCCTGCCCACTTCTGCTAAGGTGGGTGGTCCTATCTCTGTCCACTCCCAGCACTTACCGTGCCTATGACACCATCTCTACATATAGCCACACCCAAAGTGAATGAATTAACCTTGAAAAATCTATATGTTCTGTCTCTGTCCTGTCTCTTGAATCTAACATACACTTTTGTGTGTCTGACTAATCTTCTGGCAAGAAGTCCACTTCAAACAAGGTTTAGGAAAAGTAAGACCCTTCGTCTTTTGTTAAACTATGAATGGACTGGCTGAGGTCTATAGCAGTTTTTGTCCAGAAACTGCTAGTTTTAGATCGATTCGTTGGTACACAAAATGAATGACTCCAGTTTGTCACCGCTCGAAGGTCTCTGTCTGTTTTATAAACATTTCGCTATTGAACAGAGCTCACAAAAAATGGATATCTCAACAACAAATCAATATTTTGAAAGTGATGGAACAAGTAACAGTTCTCTGTGCTCCATTACATGAAATACTGTGGGTCGCACTTTCTTTAGGACATGCGTGTGCCATTACAGATTTACGATTGTGTACTTCCATTTTGATGAGTGTTTTTTCCCTGGAATCCTAGCTTTTTGGGTACTTTTGGGTACTTCTTTCATATTTCGTCAAATATTTTGGATTAATCTGGTGTCCTTTTTCTCCTTACCACATTTAGACTTAGTAGTGATGTCACTGTACATATGATTGCTGAGGGCTTTATTGGTATTAGGTTAAGATTAAGTTAGCATCACAAACAACATTCCAAAAACATGTACAGATATGGAAAACATACTACATTATATAAGGCTGTGTTTAAATGCAACATGTTTATCACGCTTCATAGTATGTACTTTCACTGGTTGTGATTTCAGATATTCTCATCACTTATTGTTTTAGTCACATTATGTATCAGTGGATGACATTTGTGTTAAAAAACTGTTTTTTTTTTACAGAAGAATTTTAAAAAGGTCATTCTAAAATCTAAAATGTGCAAAAAGAAACCAATGAGAATAGCAAATAGAAAAAAAAAATAGAACAAGAAATCAATTAAAAAATAAAAATAAATATGTTAAAAAATTCCCTGCAGTGGCAAAGGACATGTGTAAACCCTGTTAACCAATCAGAAGGCCCCTGTAGCATCATGTGATTCAAGGCGGGTACTCTGTGAGTGGGATGACTAACCTTACTTCCGGAGTCTTTGCTTCCACATTCCCCTTTATCGTACCACCATTTGCTTTTCAGCTTGTCTAAGACGCCTTGCTCACTGAGTTTCAATACCGCTAGGTTTACAGCACCTCTTCAAACCAGGGGATATAACATAAATAACATTACCAATGTTATTTTATGTTATTCAGCAGCATAGCAACATTTCATTGAGGCATTCATTGACGTATGCGTGTACCATGACAAAGTGATACGCTTCAATACTCCATCGAGCTCCCCCACCCTAACCCTCTCATTCCCTCCATCCCCTAGAACCCCTTTCTTTCCCCTCTCTTCCAGCCAAGCCAGATGAGTATTAACTATATCACTTTGAGTAACCAGCAACACCCGCCCCTGCCAGTTTTCGTGTTGCACCCGGTGTCTCAGAAGCCAATAGTTTCCATTTTGTTTGATTTTCTAGCCTCCCCTTTATGGCATTTTTTTTTGGGGGGGGGGTTGTGACCGTTTCTGGGATGGGTGAATACTAGGTTTTGTCAAGAGTGCAGTTCATAATGGGAAATCCACTAATAATTATTGGAAAATAATACTGTTATTTTACATTATATACAGTATTTATATCTTATGGCTTTTGAGTCTTCTGTTCTCAGTTTGTTTATGTTATCCATATGGTGAATGTATAACCATTTTAGATAAATCCTAATACCCTGTTTAATTACCAACCATTACCCTCCACCACACTTTTCTTTTCACTTTATCTTTGTATATATTTTTTAAATTAAATCTAGTTTTTTTTCGGAGTTGTTAGTCTTGTTGATATCGCCTAGCACCCATGTCGCCATCTGTAAAAATTTTATGTTAAGCCTGTGAAGCTTGGGGTCTCTTTAAGAATTGAGGTTCATGGAGCCGGGGCTTTGGCAATCAAGGTGTACAGGGCAGTTGCTGGTTACTATCCATGCTGTTTTTTTACCCGCTAGTTTGTTCTTACTGGGGCTGACCTTGGAATCACCTCCCCCGCTGCCGCATTCTCCCTTGTCGTACCACCATTTGTTTTTCAATTTGTCCAAAAGCCCCTGCTCGTTCAGTTTTAACACTGCCAGGTTTACTGGATTTCTTTAAAAATGAATAGATAACACTCGATAAGTTACAGCTTGAGAAATCACTCATGAGGTCATGAGACAAAGGATAGGTGAACCAGCTGCAAGCCTCATCCTTAACCACATGCACCCATCCCAGGTTGATGGAGATCCAACACCTTCAGCTTTGAACAGAAACACATTTTTTGTTGACTACTAAACAAGGCCGGTATCTCTAGTTGACTACTAAGCTTCTTAGAATATAAACCTTCTTATTTTTATTTCTTACTGGGAATTCATTAAAAAAATTTAGAAATAATTTGCTGGAAACAGCTGGAAAAGGGACAGTGCCTACAAGCCAGGTCTATAAAAACATTTTAACACTTATGGTATCTTACTGGCTTCAAAGGTGTCATTTGTCCCAAATTTTACAGGGTTAAAGGGTTTATTTATCATTCTCGTGAATTATGAAATTACAAATATAGGTGAAATAAGATCAGGAGCTACAAATTTATTTTTGCGTTTCTACAAAGCAACATGATATGGGGGGTACTCTTTAAAAAGATCACGTAAAAGAAAGGCTTCATTTACATTTAAATGTTCGTTCTTTGGCGTGTCACTTAATAAAACAAAAATAGAAAAGCCATACTAAAATAGGCTATTATCATTTTCTCAGTAATACGTTAATATAATGGGCTGTTAAATCACTGAGCTGTTAAATAATTTTAATAACGGGATATTGTGTAGGAATCCTATACAATGGATTAAAATGCTGCTGTAGGAACCCCAGGTCAGATGTCACCATCCAGTCTGCCAAAAAGGTGCCCACCTGAGACGTCTAAGGCACTCTAGGCCGTATGGCTTTCACTAATGGCTTACAAATGGTAATCGCTAATCTTGGCAGGGGGTCAGAATACTTTGGTAGCCCACCTATAATGCATTGAGCCTAACTGCTGGAAAGAGGTGGACAGCACTGTGGACGGACTTTGTCCCAGGACCTACCAGTCACAATACCCTACCTCTTCTTCACCCACAAGTTGGGGTATGAGTAGCTGTTATTACTAAGAAGTTGATTGTTCTATATTAAAATTCTTTTTTACTATTAGTAATAAAATCATTGGACCTAATATTTTATTTTCGTTACTTTTTGTTCAACTTTTGGTACACACTTAGGCTCTTATTTAGAAGCTGTTTTGTGAAGGATCAATGGTGCCAAAGAGACGCTGAATGGATGGAGGTTTAGAACACAAAATAAGATTTTTTTTATTATTATTATATAAAAACTGCATTTGGAATCAGGATGGACCTTGCAGTGGAAAAGGAATCAGATGAGAGGTTCTGGCTGGACAACATTAAATGTCAACAGCAATCCTGATTTTTACCATCATTAGACCCCGTTTTTTTCCCTGATCTCTGGCAGCGGGGGCTGGGGTGAGGTGTATTTTTTGAGAAGAAGGGGGGGGTATAAATTAAAACTGGATCACCAATCCTTCTGAGTGATTCTCTAATGACAAATAACACACATAGATAGACAAAAACCTTTAGCAGCGACAATGCAACAAGTGATGCTTTTGAGAGAATGATGCAGGAAAGAATGATTCTGGCTCTGCATATGTTAAAATAAATAAATTCTGCTAAATGTGTCCAAAATGTTGCTGGAAAACACAATAATATCTACCAAAATTCACATATAGTGTCTTTCCACTGGGTAAAAAAGTGATTAAGTATTTTCAGTCCTTATACCTTTTCAGCAGATATAAGATTATAGAATTATCTGCACACTAAATTTACCAAAACTGCAAACATTTTGACTTTTAATTACAAAATATATCTCCATGAAACAACAAAACGCTCACCCAATGTTAGACGATGAGACGGGCTGTAGATTTATCTATTATTGCGTGAACTATGTTTCTTTCCTACAAATAATTGGGAGTGAGACTAGCAGACACGGTTATAATGCTTACGCTGTAATGCCAACAGACATTTCAAGGATAAGCCTTCGTAAGACATTTAAAAATAACTTCATGACCGAAGATTTTTTTTTACGGTGCGTCAAACACCTAAGCCTACATTATCCAGGTCAAACGGAAGATGTCTAAAGTATATATTGGTTTGATGCTAAACCCTTTGAATGCCAGGCGATTGACATAAGTATTTGATTTCAAATGTATATGATGCCTCTGAATTAAGGGGGTCTGATGTCATCCTAGGAAGGGTCTGTGTTTCTGTTGGTGGCTATGTCATCATCGGGGCTGTAAGCAATACTATTTTTTTTCTCCTATTTTTTTTCTTTCTCCTATCTTTAGATTGTACTTTTTGTACTTGTGTTGGTATAATTGATTTGGAGATATCCTGTGTAAGCGTAAAATAACAGAACTGTATTACTCACCCCATTCGCTGTTTTATAAAACGTTGTGCTATGGGATATGTATATATTAACATGTATGATGATAAACATCTGGGTAAGGTGACTGGCCATGCTGAGACAAGGACATTTGGTATGTATGCGTGGCTAAGATGTGTAACGTAAATATTTTAGTGTATGAAATTTGGTTCAGTGTACTATTCTGATTAGGCTGAGAGTGCTATGTGTGACTGAGTGGTCTGAGTGTATTTTGGTTTACGTTAGCAAGGCTGAGAGTTGTCAGTATGCTTGAGTTTGCATCAGCAATCGGCATACCTGGGAACTTCTGGGCTCCGGCTACACGGAGCCTTCCCTTGCGGGATGCGGCCAGGACTGCACACGGACGTCAGTGGGTGGTCACGCTGACGTTGGTGGGAGTTCCTGCTGACGTTGGGGAGTTCCTGCTGACGGCAGCGAGAAACCCCCCCATTTAAAGGAAAAATGGGCGGGGAGCGGGCGTTTCAAGACCCCACTCCCACGACCCAGAGGATTCGGGTCTTGACCCGGAGAAGCAGTGCTCACCCGACAATCTCCAGGTCAAACCTGGAGAGTTCCCAGGTATGGCAATCGGTATGAGCAATAGTTCAGCGGTTGTGAGTTATGATAAAGATAGTGATGTAATAAGACACTTGGGGATGGTGTTCAATTATTTCCGGGGCTATTGTTTTATTTCCTTCCAGCCCTGGATGTAACATAACAATACGGTTGTAAAGACTTGCAAGAATTTATCAACTGCTGCCAGCCATATCAAGCATAGCACGACTCCACTGAAGACGTTCCTAATTTAGCTTGAAAGGGGGATAATAATCCTTTCCAAGAGATTTCTCTGCGGATTTACATCCAATTTATGTTTAAGTTAACCATCATGTATGTATGTCTCTCGACACATTATGGCTTATTTGGAGAAGTTCAATTTAAATTGAAGAGATACCCAAAGAGGCTTAATTTATTTTTAAACATGGGTTGGCTTTTCTGATACCATTTCATTTGCACAAACCTTATTCTTATACTACGAAGGATATCCTTGTCTGTTTAAAGTGTAGCTGTTGTTCCTCTAAAAACTAATTTGAATACCTGGGCTCCGGCTCCCCACAGACCTCCTTCTTCAGGGGGACTGATTATATATGAGTGTGTGAGGCCGAACAGCTATGTGGGCGGGACTGATGCAGTTTATGGGTGGAGCCGATTACTTTTGTGCTGGGGGGGTGGTAGAAATTGTCCGACAGTGAGTTGTGTCTAAATGCATCTCCTGTGACCGAGATTTTGTGCCGTGATCCAGAGACCTAGAGACTCCGGGCAAAACCTGGAGCTTTTCCACTCTGTCTGCTAGAGGACCTTAATTGGATCTTAAATTATTGTGATTACTTAATTTTATTAATAGTGCCAACATTAACAGGTATACTAATCGAGAATGCTTTTTAATCTTGAAGAAAAAAACAATTTATAGCCTGTTCTGCAATTTTTTTTATTGAAAAGGCCAATTGCCTACTGCTACTCCTTGGGCATCAGGCATTTATAGTGGATTAGAATGTCAGCTTCTTTGAGCCCCACCTTCTCTTTAGGTGGTCCCTCTATTATGTATATCATCTTTTCAAATCTGACAAATGAAAGCTTTTGAGTTGTTGTAACCCCAGAGTAGCTTTTGACCATACATATGCAGAGCCAGGTATGAAATAGAGAGCAGCAGAAGAAAAACAATATGCAATTATTAGGAAAGGATGTAGAATGGGACATCAGAAGCGGCGACATACAACCCCCACAAGAAAACATGAAGTTCATGGAAAACAATAAGACCTACCTTGGGCAGGAAAAATAAACAAAAACATATTAATGGTCCTTGGAACCTATGGACCACAAGTCCTAGGATGATTTGGAAGATGAAGTTGTAGACCATAGCTGTGTGAATTGCAGAGGTCCCCTAATCACTACTTTCATTCATGGTGAATATCTAATTTTCTTCTAGGAAAGTTTGGATTAATTTGCCCCATTACAGGCAAATACATAAATAAATAAATAACTGTGGCTGATATATGATAAGCCCAGTGACGTTTATAATATATTTAAATGTCAATAGCAGTTTTGGTGTCACAGACTAAACAGCATTATTTAAATATATTATTTTCTACATACAGCTAATGGGAACTTGGAGCGTAATATTGTTAAGGAATAATATCTGGCCATGTGATTTAAAAAACAACAGCTGTCAACAGCTATAAACGGATACTATGAAACGTGTCCTCAAGGCTTACATGGGACATATTTTGTTCCTAAAGACACAAGCTGCAGAAGTCCTCTTTTTACAGTGATTGCTGCAACAAGCATATTCAATAAATCTGTGCTCGCCAAGATTCCACGTTTACTCTGATAAGGACTTACAGGGCCTTGATGGGTTTCCAAGGGGAATGACACAGAAAATATGAGTGGAATGAGGACACAATAAATGAA